>NC_082671.1:49281875-49587343 GCF_025265405.1 Mesoplodon densirostris | reverse complement strand
CAACTAAGCCCGTGCACCACAACTACTGAGCCTGCACTCCAGAGCCCTCGAGCCACAACTACTGAAGCCCACGCACCTAGAGCCTGTGCTCCACAACAAAAGAAGCCCCTGCAATGAGAAGCCCACACCACAATGAAGAGTAGCCCCCACCCGCCGCAACTAGAGAAAGTCCGCGTGCAGAAACAAAGACCCAGTGCAGCCCAAAATAAATAAATAAATTAATTAAAAATAATAATAATAAAGTAGAGGTGGGGATAACTGTGCCAGTGGTGACGACTGTGACGGCAGTCATGGTGGTGAGTTTGAGAGCTGGTGTTGGTGGTGACGGTGGTGATACTGATGGTTTGAAGGCGGTGGTAGTGGTGGTGACAGTGGCTGTACGCACTATCTAGCGCTGCATATAGCAAATTACCCACTTAACAGTTCAACAACACACATTTATTATCATAGTTTCTGTGGATCAGGAATCTGGGCAGGGCTTAGCCGGGTACCTCTGGCTCCAAGTCTCTCACAAGACTGCAACCAAGTTGTTAGCATGGGTTGCAATCTCATCTATAATCTCCACCGGCGGAGAATCTGCTTCCAAGCTCACTCATGATTGTTGGCAGGAGTCAGTTCCTCGCGGGCTCTTGGATCTTGCCGGGTGTTGGCCTGAGGCCTCCCTCGGTTCCTTGCCATGTGGGCCTCTCCACAGGGCAGCTGGCTTTCCTCAGTGCAAGGGGGAAGCCACATCTTTTTGTAGCCTCATCTTGAAATGACCTTCCATCACCCCTGCTGAGTCCTATTCACTAGAAGTGAGTCATTAAACACAGCCCACACTTGAGGGGTTAGGATTACACAAGGGTGTGAACAGTAGGAGGCAGGGGTCACTGGGAGTCACCTTAGAGGCTGCCTACCATGAGGGCTGCAGTGGTGATGATGAGAGTGGAGGAGGAGAGATGGAGAGTGGTGGTTCCGATGATGGAGAACGCGATTGGATCAGGATGGTAAGGTATCTGAGAGTGAAAGTATTTGTGGCCAGTCCATATCACAGTTGAAAAGTAGTTCCTCCAAACTAGATCTGAGCAGAGGGGTCCAGCTGACTGGAGCCAGTTAT
Organism: Mesoplodon densirostris; assembly: GCF_025265405.1. Classification (NCBI taxonomy): domain Eukaryota; kingdom Metazoa; phylum Chordata; class Mammalia; order Artiodactyla; family Ziphiidae; genus Mesoplodon; species Mesoplodon densirostris. The sequence continues at coordinate 49,586,247 of NC_082671.1, read as the reverse complement.
ACAAGACCCCTCTCCTCCACCACACTGCAGTCCATTCCAGGTCCAGGTCCAAGTCCATTCCCCTACAGTCCTCCTTCCCCATTACTTTCTTTTTTTTTTTTTTTTTTTTTTTTGCGGTACGCGGGCCTCTCACTGTTGTGGCCTCTCCCGTTGCGGAGCACAGGCTCCGGATGCGCAGGCTCAGTGGCCATGGCTCACGGGCCCAGCCGCTCCGCGGCATGTAGGATCCTCCCGGACCGGGGCATGAACCCGTGTCCCCTGCATCGGCAGGCGGACTCCCACCCACTGTGCCACCAGGGAAGCCCCCCCCATTACTTTCTTTGCCAAGCACCCCACCCCAGGCAGATGTTCTTCTTTAGGCAATTAATGAGCTAAGTAATTGCCAAATGGAGAGCAATAACCACTAGCAATCGAAGGGAGGAGGGGGAAGAGAGCGGTCAGAGGCCCAAGGGAGACAGAGAGGTGCTGCCAGTTTGGGGACTGGGCTGTGGTTCTTTCAAGTTGGATAAAGCATCCACCCCATCCTGTACTGAATCCTAATGTCCTTGGCCTCCAGCTCCACATCCCCATAGGACACAATGCACCACCACCACCACTTTATCTTCTCTCTCTCAATCCTTCACACAGGCTTTGGGCCACAGCTTCCCTGAACCCAGGGCAGCCCATCCCCCTGCCTCCATCTCCCGCCTCTAATCTCTCCCTACTTCTGACTACCTGCTGTTTCTTAAAATACCCCCAACATCACTCCTGTTCTTTACTAAGCACAGAAGGAGCTCACCTTTTTTTTTTTTTTTTTTTCTTGGCCTCGCCACGTGGTGAGGCTTGAGGGATCTTAGTTCCCCGACCAGGGATCAAACCCGGGGCCCTGGCAGTGAGAGCGCAGAGTCCTAACCATTGGACCGCCAGGGAATTCCCAAAGCTCACCTTTTCTGATGCTTCATACCTTCAACGACCACCACCAAGCCCCCTAATGCAATGCCAATGCCAGGGTTTTTAGGTCTGGCAAGGCAAAATAAAGTTTACTTCTCTGGAAAAGTCTCTTTAGGCAGCCAGGTGATATTGGGTGTCATGGGGCCAAGTTCTCCTCCAGTAGGATCACCAGGTTGAGTGACAGGAATAAAATGTATTAGCTTGGGAGTCAGAAGACCAGGACTCTAATCCCAGCTTTGTCACTCACTGATCATGCCACTTGGCCTTTCTTGGCCTCAGTGTCCCCGTCTGTTTCATGGTGGTAATTGAAGGTGAGGGGTGGATTAGGTGACCTCCAAAGACCTTGTCGGTTCTAAACTTTGATTCTGATTCCCATGAGAAGGGCGGAGGGTGAATGGAGGGTGACCGCTATGCTGGAAAGCCTAGGGCCACATGGCTGAAAAATAGTTTCAGTTTGCAGAGGCTCATCAAACCTGGTCCCAGTGGAGAACCTTCATCCTGTGCATTGAAGGAACCCAAGGCAACCCCAACCTTCCTTTTCTGCATCTTCCCAGACTCCCCACCCTGAAGTGCACACCCTCTGCATCGCCAGCTTCCCCTCTGGTCCCTCTTCAGTACATCCAGGTAGTAGCCATCTGTCAATCCTTTCTATAACCCACCTCTTTTGTTTCCTTTCCCCCTCCAGACACACCTGTACTCTCCCCACCCTTATTCAGTCCTTTGCCTCTTCTCTCCTGGACCTCTGTAAAACACCTCCCACCCCCTTGGTCTATGTGACATCTCTCTCTCCTGGTTCTTCCCTTTGACCAATCTTTCTCAGTTCCCTTTGTCTTTCAGCCTCCTTTCCTGCCTCCCCTCCTCCTGTTCACCCCTTAAACTTGTGTGAATTCCCTAAGGCTTTGTCCTTAGCCATCTCATAAGGGTACCACAATAACAAATGCAAAAACAACTAGGATTTAATGGTGCTTATACTGTTCAAAAGGGCCTTCACATGTATTTTCATTTGATTCTCTGAGGTAAGCCATTCTCTCCCATTTAATAGAAGTCAGTTTTGCCTTCACGGAGTGTCTGAAAACTGTCCTTTCTTTTTTATCCTCTTTGCCACTGCCCTAATTCAAGCTCTTAATGCCTCTTCTTAGACCCTCGCTTCAGCACCTAGCTGACAATAGTGTAGGTCTTAGCAGCCGTTGAGAAGGAAATGATGTAGTTCCGGTTAACCAACTGACCAAGGGCTTTAGACTTAACTGAACCAGACTAGGCCCCACTCAGAACACAGTGGGCTGTACTGTAAAGATAAGGCAGTCAGAACCAGAATCATTTTGGGGAAGAGATTAGGGTCACACACGAAAATTCAAAATCTATGTTTGGCCCAAGCATAAAGAGGAAAGTTGCTGATGAAACAAGCAAAGGGCTGCATAATGAAGTCTGGGAGAATCTCCCTGGAAGCCCCACCTCGCCAGGACCTTTGTGCCCGGTCCCAAATCATCTCTAATCAACCCAATCTGTGGCCTCAGCCTGCTGGAGCAGGTAAACCTTGACTCTCTAGTTTAAGTCAGGAAAATCCTACCCCAGGAAGGAAAAAGAATAAGAATAAAGAAAATAATCTCAGAAATATTGAACAAAGAAATTTAAATGCATGATATTGTTTTTGTAATGGCTTTTTGGGGCAATTGTTGTAATCTCTTTTTTTTTGTCTGCTTTTAAAGATGTTTAAAGCTTTTAGGAAAACCTGATTTATGAAGAGTTTGATTTCATTTGCAATCAAGGTTTAAATATTTGGGGAAAGATAATTTGCCAAATTTATAAGTTTTTGATATATTGGTTGTATAAGTAGTAGGAGAATATTTAGGGGAATGTTAATAATTGAATAAAGATTAACAAATTGGACATCAAAGTAGAAAAAATAATGAGTATTCCTCTCCACGTCCCAAAGTGCCTAAGATATTAAAGAATTTATCGGGCTTCCCTGGTGGCGCAGTGGTTGAGAGTTCACCTGCCGATGCAGGGGACACAGGTTCATGCCCCGGTCCAGGAGGATCCCACATGCCACGGAGCAGCTGGGCCCGTGAACCATGGCCGCTGAGCCTGCGTGTCCGGAGCCTGTGCTCCGCAACGGGAAAGGCCACAACAGTGAGAGGCCCGCGTATCGCAAAAAAAAAAAAAGAATTTATCATCTTAAACTTCCCATCTGTGATTTCTGCTGTCTTCAATTAATTCCCATTCTATAGCAAACACCTCTGTGACCACATTTCCTCATCTATAAAACGGGATGGTATTATTACCTACTAAGAGAGTGGTTGTGAGGATTTAATGAGAGAATTCCTTCCATAGCACTTAGAACAGCACCCAGTACACAAACTCAATAATGTTGGCTGTCTTTATCTTTCCCGAATACCACTTTGATCATGCCACCTCCTGCTCAAAACACTTTAGTTGCTCCCCAGTCACCCCGGACAAATGCAGGCTCCTCCACATGATGTCAGGAACCTCTATGTCCTTGCCTCTCCCTGCTTTGCTATTCCCCCTCACCTAACAGACAGACAAAGCTATCATCTCTTTGCTTCACCCTGGTCCCTGTCATCATTTCTTCCATACTGTTCCTATTCCTGAAATGCCATGCCTCCCTCCCATGCCATTACAGCCAATTCAGACTCCTACCTATCCTTCAAAACCCATCTCAAATGCTACATCTCTCAAGACACTTTCCTGGTCATCATCAACTCTCTCCCTGCTTGGAGCACTTTATTTATTGTTTCCTGGCAAACATCACATTCAGTATCATGCATCAGAGTCAATTACCTATGTGTCTGGTCATCCCAGTTGGGCCAGAAGCTCCTTGAAGGCAAGATCCACTTCTAGTTGATCTTGGGGAACACATGGCTGCCCTGCCCAGGTCCTGGTGTGTCATAGGTGCTCAACTAACAGGTGGTGGATTCCTCTAGTTCTGGGTAGTTGTGTCAGTTAAGCAGAAGCGGCAGGGACCGGCAGGCTCCCTAGGCCAGTGTCCCCGCCCTCACTGGCCTACGTGGACCTCGGGGGACAGGAAACGGAGGCAGCCAGCAGTCTTCGTGGGCCAGGGCCCACGGGGCAGATGGAAAGCTGGCAGAGTCAGATTCCAGGAGCATGTGGAGCTGTGTCTGCTTAGTTCATCAGCACTTCCCCAGACATTCGGCCCCTGAGTCAGTCAACATTTTTTTTAGACTCCTCTGTGCCAGGCCCTGTGTGAGGTTTGGCAGAGCCAAGACTGTTGCCACTTCCTGAAGCGGTACGCCCATGTGCCCGAGCTCCTGTGTGTACACATACATGTGCCCACTTGTGCACCGCACACGGCCTGAGTCCTTCCTTGCTCCTGACCAACCCAGCGCCTGTGAGCCCAGGCTGAGGGCCGCTTTCCCCCTGTTTCCAAACAACCCCCCTTTCAGTGCCAGCGCCTACCTCCTCCCGCTGTTGGGGCTGCCGCTGATGATGAAATCTGGCTTGCAGCACCCTCTTCCCCCCCTTCCTGCAGGCCTGGGAGAGGATTAAGCCGCTGGAGTCTGAAATCGTAAAGATCCCAGCTTCTGCTCCCCAGCACCTCACACACCCCCTCCCCTCCCCGCCCATGCAAAACCAGAAAATTAATCTCCCCCTCTGCCTGTGATATGGCGGGCTGCATTACAAGCTGGGTGTCGAGATAAAGTGAGGAGCTGCGGGACGGCGGACCAGTGCTGGGGCCCCGGGTGGGGCCGGCCTGGGAGATAAGGGCCTCCCAGCTCCATGAATTATTCACCGGCACTGCCTCCTCCGGCTCGCAGGCTGCCCTGGGCGCTGAGATTGCGCCTTCCAGAGATGCCTGGTTAAGATGGGAGGAGGGTGGGGGGCAAGAGGGGAGAGAGGAAGACTGTTGTCATCTGGGGACAGCTCAGAGACACAAGCGCCCTGCAGGACCAACTGATGCAGAGAGAGGAAGGTGTCTCCAGCCTAGGGAACCCCCAGACCCAGCCATGACCCCCAGGAGGGCTCCTCATTTAGGGAACTCACTAAACACTATTGAGCAGCTGCAACGGCCAGGCTCGGGCCAGGTCCTGACATCCCAGAGCTGGAGATGCAGTCCCTGCCCTCAAGCTGCCCAGGATCCAAAGCACCTACTGAGTGTGGGTAGAGCACAGTCCATGGCCAATTGCCTGGTCCACAATCCTTCCCCTTCCCCTCTTCTGGAGGTCAAAATAGCCGCTGCCCACTATGGGGGAGCACCCTGCCTTGGGAAGATGGTGTCAGGGGAAGACAGAGGACAGAGCTGCTCCCAGAGCAACCAGGGCCCACAAAATAGAGAGAGTAGGCAGCTGGTGCAGGAGGGGACTGGAGCTCAGGGTTGGGTAAAGGACTAACCGGGGAAGTTTCCTGGAAGAAGAAAACCCCAGGTCCTCTGTGGTTCTTTTGTTTCTCCTTTGTTCACTCTTCTCAAAGGCCCAGAATTTTAAAGCAGTGAGGATCTTAGCAGTCTCCTCCTTATTTCCAGTTCTCTATTTCTCCGTCTCGTCACCTTTACTCTCTGTCTTAATCTCTCTCATCCTCCCTCCCCACACCTGCCCTTTTCATCTCTGCCTTGGCCCCAGTTTCTCTCCCTCTTTCTTGCTCTCTGCCTTTCTCTGTCTCCTAATCTGTTTTCTCTTTAATCATCCCTTCCTGCTGAAGCCATGACTCCCCACATGACATGATGACACACAATTTGGGACGTGTGATGGGAGAAAGGTGGCCATCTGCCGGACCCCCAGGGAGGAAGGGAGGAAAAAGAAGTGTCCATCGTGGTCCCGGATGTGCAGATGAACTGCCAAGACCCTGAGAGAGAGGCAACAGTAGCGGTATGGGGAGAGAGCCCCCAAAGGTGTGCTTGTACAGGAAGGAGACTAGGCCACCCAGAGAACTGGGAGTGAGAGGTGCTGGGAGTGGGTGAGGAGCAGAGGAGACCCCTTCCGGAATGCAGTGGTGGGACCCAGCGTAGCAGGCAACCTTGAACACACTGATTCCTGTAGCAGATATGGTGCCCAGTGAACAAAGCACTACGTTCTGAGACCCATATTCTGTTGGAGAGAGGGGGGTGATGTGGGGAGAGGGGGAAGGCGTGGAGAGTGAAGAGGGGCCAGAATGAGAGGAGAACATGGAGAGGAGAAAAGGGTGAGCCCCCAAAAGATGGAGAAAGCAATGATTTGGGGGGACGGGAAGGGAGGAAAAGATAAGTGGGTCAGGGGAGAGATTAGCGAGAGGAATGGGGAAGAAGAGAGGACAGGATAGGATAGGCCGGCGGTGGGGGGTAGGGTAAAGGCAAGGGTAGCAGAGAAATGAGGGAGGAGGTGAGATGACCATCTGGACCAGGGTGAGAAGATGAGGGTCAAGGGGCAAAGTGGAGTCCGGAGGGGTGGGGGAGAGGTGTGTTGATGGATCTCATCAGCCTCAGGTCCACAGCCCCTTCCCACTGTCTGCTAATTAACTCCTTAACTGTCTCTGCGTTTGCTGAGCTCACAGATGCAGTGGTTGCAGACAGATGGGGGTACGTGTGATTTCAAGCACGGGAGCAGAGAAGAGCTGCCTAGGAGTCCCAGGGGGCCTTGCCCCCCCCCTTTGCCCTCCCCCTTCTCCCCCTGTCTCTGAGAGGCTGGAGGGTGCTTCTGCACCTAGAGCAGATGGGGCCATCTGCAAGGGAAGTGCCCATGGGGAATTTACCCCATCAGCCTCTCAGGGATGAAAATAATACTTGCCACTATTGATGAAACACCTATTGTTTACCAGGCAGACATTTTTCATCACTGTGGGCATTAACCAGATTTTATGGTTTGTGGAGAAAGGGAGGCTCAGACAGGTTAAGGAACTTGCCCAGGATCACACAGTGCTGGTGTGACAGAGGTGGGATTTGAACCCAGGTCAGCATGATGCCAAAGCCCTGGGTGGGTCCTAGCCAGATGCCTCATGCAGTGGAGGGTGGGATATCTCCAGGCCTATTTCTCTCTCAGCCCCAGGAGAGAAAGGGTACTGAGGTCTAGGGACTGCAGTGACCAGAGAAGAGGGAAGTGCGGACAAGAAGCTGAAGGAGGCTGAAGGAGCTAGGATCTGTCAAGGCCTGAATAAGAGGTAGGTGGGCCCAGAGAAGCAGAAAGGAGCAGTGTGACACTAATCACAGCCCTTGGATCCCTCAAGTGTCATCTTACCAAAGCCAACTTCCCCTTTTCCTCATCCCTGTGCTGCAAACCCCTGTCAGTACGACTTGCCCCTCTGCCCCTCGATACTGTCCCATCCCTCAATTTCACTCGGTTTTTGCTAGACTAGATTCAGGTGGGCGTCAGCATGTTCATCTCTCCTCTGACACTGAGAGACTTTGGCCCACGTCTCCAGGGCCAATCCTGGGGCTGGACACAGGAAAAGCCTCAGTGGAGGTTTGCCGAAATGTACAGGGCAGGGGTGGGGGGATGTGCACAGGGATCCATCTCACCTCAAAGGAAGGGGAAACAATAGCAAAAGGGACTCAGGTTGTACATAAGAAAGAACTTCTAAAGCTGGGGCCTGACACACAAGGATCATAACTGAAGCCTTGATTGAGACCCGTGGATTCTGAAGATCAAGGTTTCTCAAGACGGACTGCTCTATATTACAGGTCTTGAAAAGTTGGGAAATCTGGGCTCCACCTCCGGAGATTCTGATTTAATTGGTCTAAAGCAGGGCCACAGCAGCAGCAGCAGTTGAAAAAGCTCCACAGGTGATTCAAGTGTGCAGCCTGGGCTGAGAACCACTGTCAGATTCTGCCCTGGTGGCTGCACTGGTGGTTTTACCACAGGATTCAAACACTAATGCTAATAACGATAGTTATTACTTATTGAGGATTCACTAAGTACAAGCTAATGTACGAAGCAGTTTCTATGCATTAGCTCATGTAATTCTCAGAAACTCCTGTGAAATAAATATTATCCCCATCTTACAGATGAGGAAACTGAGCTCAGAGAGGTCACGGGACCTGCCCATGCTAATGAATGGCAGGACCAGGTCTGGAATCTGAGATTGCCTGATTCACTCTTATCTTCCCCCAGACTCCTCCTGAGGCTGCTCCTTGGCCTCAATCAGTCCTTGCCTGCCTCCACCTCATCTCATCGCCTTCCTTCCTCCCCCGCTGCTCCCTCAGTAACATCCCAGGTGACTGAAGCAATTTGCAGCCATTTGAAGAAACTCCATGTGTCATTCAGCCTGCAAGGGTGGGGAGTTAGGGGAATTACAGATGCTCCAAAATGGTCCACCCCTCCTCCCGAGGACACTTGGAATTCAGGAATCAGACTCTGCCCAGTGCTTCCTCAGGTCCCTGCTTGGGGCCCCCCCAGGCTGAAATCCCACTCCCAAATGCCCCTTTTGGTTGATTCTATGTACCTGGGAGGGTGCTGCCACCCAGTGGCTACCCAGGGACATAGCAGCCCTCCGGAAAGGCCTGGTGCTGCTGGACAGCTCCCCAATTCAAGAGGAGAACCTAAGATCCTCCCTTCCTTTTTTGGTAGCGCCTTGCCCAGGTACCTAGTTAATGGATCCTACTCTCCCTCCTCTGCAGCCCTAAGCCAACCCTCCCTCGAGGGGTCTCCAGCTCCCTTCCCTGGCTTCCCATGTGCCCCGTGGCCCCAACCCCTCACAAGTTCTCTTCCAACTTCCTTCTAGTGTGCCAGCCCCTTCTCATTACAGGTTCTCATTCTAACTTAAAACCCTGGGAACACACCTCTCACCTTCCTCTCCCTGATCTGCACCAGCCTGCAAGTGGAGTGAAGGAGTGGTTAGAGATAGAATTCTCGTCCCCCCCCCTTCATCATCTGACACCATCAGACCTCAACAGTCTTCGTGCCAAGAGCCCCTAATGAGCATCAGCAAATTAACAACTTCCCTTTGATTGCTCCTTCTCTGTTAATTGGATAGGGAGGGCCCCCCAAGACCTCTTAGAGAGGAGGAGGAGGAGGAGAGAGGTGCGAGCTAGAGGAGAAGCACCCCTACCCCCCCAGGCCTGGTCTCGGTGCCTCAGAATTCAGCTCCATCCCTGAGTACAGCTCCCCCTTCCATCCCTTCCTCATCCTGTCCACCTCCCCCCAACCCTACACCCTCCCACCACCCCGCATTCCCTTCCCTTTCCCTGTTTCTTGACTTCAGTCCAATTTCCCTTGACCTCTGGCTGTTTCTCCCTCCTTCTCTCTGCTCCTTCTTTAGAGCTTTGGCAGTGAGGAGCTGCCAACCTGCCCTCCCTAAGGCAAGGCCACAAGGATGGGGTTTGGGTGGCCAAGGCTGCGTGTTTGTTTATATATGTACATGTGTGTACAGTGTCACATGTAGGTGGGGAGCAGGGATAAGAGCAGGTGAATACTTGTAAGCTCTTGAGCTCCTGCCCTGTGGGCCAGGCTTCTGGGGTGTGTGGGTGTCTGTGGGGTGTGCGTGTGGCTGTGAGTGGCGTGGTGTGACTCTGGTCTGTATATGTGTGTGTGTCTCCACACGGGCAAGTGCTTGAATCAGTCAAGTGTGACTCGGAGCTTGCCTCTGTGTGTGTGTGTGTGTGTGTGTGTGTGTGTGTGTGCGCGCGTGCGCGCGCGCGTGCCACCAGAGGAAGCAGCAGCAAGAGGCAGGAGCATCGATCCGAAGGAGACAGCGCAGGGAGGGGGACGCTGGGGGTAGACACCTTCCCCCCCGCGCGCGCGCGCACACACACACACACACACCCCACACACAGTCACACACAAGCCATTGGGCCTCGCAGGCAGGGGGACGGCTCCGGGACCGAGGGAGGCAGCGCCGCCGAGAGCGGCCGGGAGGAGGGGGCGAGGCAGCGGGGGGAGCCCTCGATCCCGTTCCCCGGTCCGGGGGCCCCGCGCGCACACCGACCCAGACACAGCCTCGCAGACACTCGTAGGCGCGCACGCGCACCCTCTCCCCTCCCCCTCTGCCTCCCCTCCCGCCGCCTCCCGGCCGGACGATGGATCCCTGCAGATCCCGGGGCTGAGAGCACCGCACACCGCGCACCACCGCGGACCAAGCCGAGGCGAGCGAGGGAGCGCGCGCGGCGGGCGTACGGAGCCGAGCCGAGCCGGGCCGGGCGGGCCGCTCCCTGCAGGGCTCTGCGCGGCGTGCCGCGGCGGCCGCCGGCTCCCGCTCCGGGCCATGAGCCCCTCCGAGGCTAGCCGCTGAGCCCGCGTCCGGCCCCGCGCCCCAGGACCCGCCACCGGCTGCCGGGTTCCCGAATCCCCCTCAGGTGGGTCTCCGATCCCCTCTCCTTTGGCTGCGGGACTCCCCAGCGCCCCGAAGCCGGGACTTTCCTCCCCTCTAGCTTTCCCCAGCTTCTGGGGCGGCTCAGTGGCTGGGGAGGGGGGCGGGGGCCGAACAGGGGATCTGGCTGCGTCGAGAAGCTAGAACGGGGTGGGGGGGGGGCGTCCGGGGCGGGGACAGCTCGCTGTCAGAGGAAACCGCGCCCCCATCTCTGTGCAGCCACCTCGGGTTGCCCTCTGCCCCCACCCCACCCCCACCCCAAACATGCACACATACAGCCTGCGCTGTTCAGAGAACCGGAGACGCCCGCAGGTGAGGATTCAGGTGGGCCCCTCCCCACCCCCCTCTGGGGTTTCTGGCCCAGGTCTAGCTCATGGGGGCGAAAGTCCAGGCCTGGGGACACCCTTGACCGGGAACTCTTGACCCCGGGTTCGCCCATTTGGGGGAGTTTTCGTCTCCAGGATGGGTGGACATTCCCGTCCCAGAGTGACCCCACATCTGGAGGAAACTCCTGTGCCTGCCTGTGGGAGCACTGGGACTTCCCTCTCACCCTCGGGTGACTGCATCTGGGGTCTCCCCTGGCCTGGGAGTCTTCCCTGGGAGAGCATTCTCTTGGCCTACGCTGACGCCCAAAGCCCTGCATTTGGAGGGACCCTCTTCTGAGAGTGTGTCCCTCAGCCAGCCACCTCTGGTCTTGCACACCAGAGACAGTGACCTCTGGAGATGGGGATGGACACATCTGGAGGGATGCTGTGTGTACTCTCATCCCAGGACCATGACAGACTCCCCCACCCCCTTCCCCCAGGATCCCCTCGGCCAGGATGGAACTGAAGGCTGAAGAGGAGGAGGTGGGTGGCGTCCAGCCGGTGAGCATCCAGGCCTTCGCCAGCAGCTCCACGTTGCACGGCCTGGCCCACATCTTCTCCTACGAGCGGCTGTCTCTGAAGCGGGCGCTCTGGGCCCTCTGCTTCCTGGGCTCACTGGCTGTGCTGCTGTGTGTGTGCACCGAGCGCGTGCAGTACTACTTCCACTATCACCACGTCACCAAGCTCGACGAGGTGGCTGCCTCCCAGCTCACCTTCCCTGCTGTCACGCTGTGCAACCTCAACGAGTTCCGCTTTAGCCAAGTCTCCAAGAACGACCTGTACCACGCTGGGGAGCTGCTGGCTCTGCTCAACAACAGGTGGGAGGTTCCCACCCATCCCGGCCGCCAGACCCCCTGTCAGGGTACTTCCTCTCTAAGCCACCATACAGCCCATACCACCCTGCCCTCCAGACCCCCAAACCTGCCACTCACAGCAAAGAGATCGGGGTACTGCCAAGCACTCAATTAGGGGCACCCAATCTCTGATCACAGCTGTGAGACATGGCCACATTCCCTGGAGTGATCTTTGCCCACCCTCCCACCACTATGTCTCGATATTCTCCTCCCTTGTGGGATCCGGGCATACCATCTTTAAAGGGTAGAAACTATGGTATAAAAGCCATAGTTCCTGCCCTGATCTCTCTGCCCATCCATGCTTACCCATGTGCTCAGATGCCCAGCCCCTGGGCAGCCACTGCCATCCTCTGCCTTCTCAGACCCCACGGGGCAGATCCTCTAGACACGCCCAGCTCTCCTTTCATGCCTCTGTCCAGGGCTGGATGCTGCCCTCCCCCCAAGGTTGGACATGGGACACCGGAGGCCAGATGGAGGCAGGAACCGAAGGTCCTGCCTGCCGATCCATGCACTGCTCACACCCCACCCCCACCCCACCCTGCTCCAGGTATGAGATACCAGACACACAGATGGCAGATGAAAAGCAGCTGGAGATACTGCAGGACAAGGCCAACTTCCGCAGCTTCAAGCCCAAGCCCTTCAACATGCGCGAGTTCTACGACCGTGCGGGGCACGACATTCGAGACATGCTGCTCTCCTGCCACTTCCGGGGGGAGGTCTGCAACGCTGAGGACTTTAAGGTGGTGAGTGAGCCCCCTGGCTGGTGTGGGGAATGAGTCAGCCAGCCCCCAGAGGAGGAGGAGACTAGGAGCGGGCGGGCCTCTGGGGAGGAAGTTGTGTGTCTCTAGGGTTTGCTTCTGGCAGGGGAGGTACTTTGTTCAGCTCAGGGACGAATTTGCTCTTTGTGAGGGCCTCGGCTTCAGCCTTGTGTCCATGATGGCAGGAAAGAGAGCCTATAGTGTGCTCGCACACACACACACACACACACACACACACACACACACACACACACACACACACACACACACACACACACACAGCCTGGCAGGTCCCCTGACTGGGCCACAGGTGTCAGAGCTGGGGGTGGTGATGGGTAAGCTGCAGCCTTGTTACTCAAAATGAGGTCCGAGGACCATCATCTGGGACCATGAAAGAAATGTAGGACTTTGCCACCCCACTTCCCAGACCTACTGAATCAGAACCTGCAGTTTAACAAAATCCTCAAGTAGTTTGAATTAAAGTCTGAGAAGCACCATGAAACATGGGAAGTAAGGGAAGTTTTTTCTTAAAAAACTGGACAGGTAATTCTCTCTGTGCCACCCGTCCCCTACCCCAGCCATTTTACACACACACACACACACACACACACACACACACACACACACACTGTCTGATTGGGTTCCCCCCTTGCCAACCCACAGAGTCAGGGTCTGAGGAAGAAGAGATGACTTGGGGTACACAGTCATGGCTGAATTGGAGACTGCTTCTTAAAATGGAGGTGCCCCACAGATACTCATACTCTCCACACACAGGTGGGGCTGCCTCAAAGCCAGCACCCCAGGGAGGGTTAAGGGAACTGACTGGCATCTCATGTGCCAGGTGATCATGGGCAAGTCATACAGGTTCCTGGGGAGTTAGAAACAGGCAGGGACTGTGGAAAGGGGCCAGAGGACCTGGAGCCATGTATGCAAAAGTATACCAAATGTGAGGGTGATGCTTGGAACTCTTCCAAATGCTTTCTAGACTGTCCTTCAATCCCCTGGATGAAGAGTCATATTATCTCTATTTAACAAGCTGAGACACAGAGGTAGAATGAGTTGCCCGAGCTCACAGAGCTGGTTAGTGACAGACTCAGCATTAGAACTCATGTCTCATTCAGTCCCAACGCAGTGTGCTCTTTGTGTTAATATTGCTGACCCTGGAGTCGTCGTGTCCACTTCCAGTTCTGGCAATTGCTCTTGAAAACCCCGGCTCCCCTAGGACCCTTTTTCTGTCCATGCCTGCCCCCAGTTCTCCACTCTCAGATCCTCCCCTTTTCTCCCACACTTGCTTACTGCCTCCCTAGCATTATGGGAGCATGAACTGCATTTGTTTGTGTAGAAAGGTTGGAACCACAGTTATGCTTGTTTTCTCCTGCTGAAGTTACACACGACTTCCCAATCTCTTTAAGCCTTTATCTGAGACCAGTGTCATGGGCCTCTGTCAATACTGCTGGACAAAGTTTACATGACCACAGTCCTTGCTGAGCCAAGCTCATAGGGAGCTTAGCATGATGCAAGAACCATTTCCTTCCCACTTTTCCTTCCTCAAAACAGGAGAGTGCTGGATTCCCCAGGGCCCAAGACCAAAGGGCTCCCAGGCTCACCAACTATATTCCCAAGGGTAGTAGAACTGTAATTGACGGTGGAAGTGAAAGCCAGAGCCCTCCTCCTCTGCAACATACCCCACACACAAGCAGAAGGAACCATCAAGAAAGACAGAGAAAACGCATTAGATTGAATGGTTTGTAGTGTTTGGATGAGGAAGGGAATTGCTTGGCTCGACCTGGAAGGTGCTAAGGAACAAAGTGGAGTTCGTAGAAAGTATACAGTTGAGGTTCCATCTGTCCCTCACGTCCAGAAAGATTCCAAGTGGTGATGCTAAGATATGTTTAGTTCATGGAAATGGAGACCCTGAAATGTGATTGGTCCGTGTTGTCTGAGGGGACAACCCTCCACAGTCAGATGGAGATATGATTGGTTCACAAAGTTCTGGAGCAGTGTGAGTTCTTTCTCTTGCTGGGGGAGAAATACATGGCTAGGATCCCACAGGCCCAACACTGGCACTTCTTGGTTCTGGGTTGTCAGGGACCAGGTTTTTGCTGTCTCTGAGCCCATGTCAAAGGCCTGACCCTGAATGTAGCTGGACCCAAACCTCTCAGACCTTCCTTCTGCCCTCTCAGGTTGACCTCAACAGCCCCTTTCTACTCTGCCCATAAGAGATGTCCCTACACAGATGGGAGTCTCACTGTGAGTCCATGTCTGACATCTCCCTGGTGGAGAAGAAGAACGCTGGCACTCTCCTCCAGCTCCCTGGTCCTAAGGGGCACAGATACCCCTTGCCTGGTGCTCCACCTTCTCCCTCCTCTCCCTGGTCCCATAGCTAACATCTGCCTCTCCATCCTTGCTGGTCTCTGCTAGGACACGAGGCGTGTGTCTAGCCCCTGGACAGATGAGGCACTGACAGAAAACATCTCTCTCTCAGGTCAGAGCTTAGGGGAGACCATCTTGGCATCTTCTGCTGCCTTGAGAGCAGAGGTTCTCAACTGGGGGTCCGAGTCCAGCTCAAAGTGTTTGCAAAATAGAGCGTGCACAGGCACATGTGGACTCTTTTGTGGGTGATGCGATGATGGTCGCATCATCCAACGATAGGAACCTTGCTCCTGGAGGACAGTGCAGGTAGCATAGGAAGGGCATCCTCTGGTCCCTTAGACACCTCAGCTCCCATGGTGGGGGTCAGCAGCGACACGCATTTCCCCCAGATGTGCTTCTGAATCCAGCTGAACCTCAGGGGATGAATGTGGTCCAAGAGGTGTTTGGCCAGGTCCATCCGCCAGCTGTGGCTGAGTCAGCTTGGGAGAGTGGGGGGAACCTGGGCTAAATCTGGGAGAAACTGGTTTGAAAACCCTTTGGGACTGAAGAGGCAGAGGGCAATGGGGAGGGTGTCCCCCTAGTAGCCCAACTGGGTAGGCCTCAGTAGCTCTCTCCTGAGCTACCAAAAGAGCTACCAAAGACCCACCCACAGGCCCCCTCTTCCCTCCTCTTTTCCTTCTCGGTGGGGTGCTTGGTTGCCAGGGCAACAGGGTCTGAGGCTCCACTCTCCCACCCCACTTTGAGGCCAGCCAGGCCAAGGCAGGAGAGGGGTTCCATGGAGGGGGCCCGGGGGTGCAGCTGTCTGCCGAAGCCTGGGTAGGGGTGGGGTGCTGGGGGGGTGAGCACAGTCGCAGCTGGTGCCAGCCTCCAGCTGCACCTTATGTGTCCCTGGCAGTGGGAGCTCCGATGTGGCTAGAATGCTGAACAGCACCAAGGGGAGGGGGCTGGCAGATGGTGGCCTAGTCTGCCCTATGCCACCCCCCCTCTTCCAGCTGAGTCCCAGAGCCTTTGCCTGGGGGAGAGAAGTGGGAATTCATTTCTGAACCCTGGAAGGGAGGGAAGGGGAGGGAAGAGAATGGAAATCCTGGGGGTGGGTATGCAGTGGGGATAGTATTCTCTTGGGAGAGGGTGGAATTGGGGGACGAGGGATAGGAGGACAAGAGTCCAGGGGACCCTGGAGTGGGGGCAATCTCCCAGAGGAGAGGTGGGCAAAGAAATCCCCCCAAGGTTCTGGAGGTAGACAGGAATCTTCTGGAGCACCTAAGGAGGTGAGATGCTGATATAAAAGAAGGGTGATCCTGAGACCCAGAAGTTGGAGGGAGAGGTCATCTTAAACAAGAAGAGCCAGGGATGGCAGGTCCCAGGGAGAGCCAGGACTAGCCATGGGAGCTTCCTTATCCCCAGGGCCGGCTCTGCCGCTTCACGGACACCCCTCATCACACCACCCCACAGCAGCTCAGACCTGGAATCCCTGGGGAGGGCCCGACCTCACTACCTGGGTCTGTTCCCTCCAGCTAGGCAGGGAGTGGAGAGGCTGCTGAAGGGAAGGGCTGCCCACACTGCTACACACAGAGAAGAAAGGAGGGTTGGGGGCTACCCCACCCAGAAGCCCGGTGGTCTTTGTTGTGGGGTTGTGGTGGGGTGTGGACGGGGGAGCATGCAGGGAGTGCAGAGGGATAGCAGAGGCTGGAGTGGAGAGGTTAGCTTGGGAGGAGGGGTACCCTGCCCAGCCGCTCTTGGGTACCTCCTCGAGCCTTACCCTTCCCTTCTCTCCCTCCCTCCCTCCCTCCGAAGTGCCTGAGGTTGGAAGGAGGAGACTGGAGTAGAGCCAGTTGCCAGAATCCAGGGGACCCTGCGTTGGGGTCTCTTTCTCACACACACACACACACCCCTCCCTCAGGTGACTCAGTTTCCTCTCTCACCTCCTCCCGCTCCTCCCCAATCCCTTGCCATTTCTGACTCTGCCCCTCTCCCAGACTGCTGTCAGCTAAGAGGCTACTCTCAGTTAACTGACCTCCGGCTGTTGGCTAAAGTAATAGGGAGTTGCTGTAAGTAAGCGGCTCTGGGGGCGGAGCCGGAAGTGGAGGGTGGGGAGGAGCAGTTCTTCGAAGCCTCGGGCTTTCTCCTGCCACAGCCTGCGGAGAACTCCGTGGTAGGGCCGCCACTGCACCTGGTGTGCATCCAGGAAGCAGACGGGGTTCCTGCACAGAGGTCTGAACGTTTCTGCTGTGGGTGGAGCTGGATTGGGAGCATGCTTCAACTTTGTGGAAGGCAGTTTCAATTCCTGGGGGATGGTGAGGGAGACTGGAATAGTAGGCACGAGGGGCTGGGGGTGGGAGTGTCGAGCTCCGCTTGATTCCTTCCCGTCACCGACGGAGCCCCTTGGAAGTGCCAAGCCTCGCGCTGGGCACCAGGGGGCGGCGGTGAACAGGCGGAGCCTGTCCCTGCCCTCAGGGAGCTTCGAGCCACGTGCAGTTCTCCCGGGAGGCTCAGAGTGCAGGGTGGTACTAAGGGAAGCCAAAGGGCTTCGGAGCAGAGAATCACGTGCCAGGGATGAGAGGACCCTCCACATCTAGGTGGGGTCCTTCTAATCTCCCCAGCCCAGCTCAGCTATTCAGAAACGCCAGTTCTGGGAATTCCCTGGCCGTCCAGTGGTTAGGACGCCACGCTCTCACTGCCGAGGACCCGGGTTCAATCCCTGGATGGGGAACTAAGATCCCACAAGCCTTGCGGCGCAGCCTAAAAGAAAGAAAGAGAGAAACTTCAGTTCTACAGAATGTGTGGTGTCTCCCCCAGCCCAGCCTCTCCCAGCTGATGACCAGTCTAGTTCTCTCCAGCAAGGGTCATGGTTTTTGGTCAGGTTCCCGAGGCACAAGCCTTCCCTTACTGTATGTCTGTACCCTGTATGTCTGTACCCTCTGGCTGAGAACCTTCTGGTCAAAACTCTGGCGTGGGGATTCTGGGAGGCAAAGCAGGGAAGGAGACAGCTCGAAAGAGAATGGAGCCTGGTTTGGGTGGAGGATGCGTCTGGGACTCCTGGGTTCTATTTTGGGCAGAGTTTCATCTGGCTCCATTTCTCAGCTTCTAGGCTCAATTTCCTGTGAGCAAAGGGGGTTGTAAATGGATTTTTAAATTATTCTTTGCCGAGGGGCAGCCTCTCCTTCAGCCTCTGGGCCACTCTGGCTAAGCCCCCCCGCTGGCCCATGTGTAGAATGGGTGTGCAGTACCGTTTCCTGGACACATGCATCAGACATCTTCCTCGTGGAAAATTTTAAAACAAACATGAAACGGCTGTGTAGTCACCTTGAGGGAAAGTTCCCTTAAGAAGCTCTAAGGACAGAGACTCTCACTCCAGGCTCTCTAAGGCCACTCCTGAGGGAGAGGGAGGGCAAGTTGTGATTTTTCTGAGCTCCTATGAATTCTTGGAAAGAAAACCCTTTCCCACTCCTCTCGTCTGCACCCCCTCCATGTGGTTGACAGTCCTGGAGGCCTGGGAGGTTGGGCTGTGTAGCTGAGTATCGAGTGTCTCTGATTGGTGGGTCGGCTCTTCGTGCCTGGCTGGGAACGTCCCTCGGGGAGAGACTGCTGCAGTGGCCTTGACCATGGAGAGCAGCCAACTCAGGCTTCCTCACCACACACTGCACGTGTGCCCCAGGTGTGCAAGCACACGTGCCCCTCCCCGTGCATGTCTGAGAGTGGGAGAATGCGGACGTGGACTAGGGTGTGACGTGGACAGGGATGGGTGTGCACAGGGGCACACACAGCTCTCTTCATGTGTCTGCAGGAGAGAGCTCATGTGCCCACGAACCTCTGGCCCCATGCAGAGCACATACCCGCCAAATTAATCTTCTCTTTCTCTCAGGCTTTGCAGTTTACAAATTCCCTTTACTTTAGCTCCTGTGATCCTCATAATTCTGGGAGGCAGGAAGATATTAATACCTTCATTTGAAAGATGAGGAAACTGAGGCTCAGAGGTGTTACATGACTTGCCTGAGGCCACACAACCAGTAAATGACAGAGTGGGTGCCTTGACCTCAGATCTTCTAAGCCCGGGTTCTTCGTGCGTGACTGTAGGAGCAGGGATGTGTGGTGGAGGAGGGTGCCCGGCTCCCCAGCTGCCCATGCTCTGTAAAGAGGTGGTATGATGAGGCAGGAAGGGGAAAAAAAAGGATGCAAAAGAGAAGAACCCCAGCCTCAGTTTGAGTACACCATCTTGTAACTTCTCTGCCTCTTCAGTGCACCATTTAGCCAAGTCCCCACCTTAGATGGACCCACCACTGGCTTCCTCAGCCACACTCTACCAGAGGAAGCCACACGGCTTTGGAATCACATTGTGTTTATGATCAACATGCCAGTGCTGCCCTGGCAATCCCACTGTGTTTTCCCGTCAACTTGCTCTCCCCACTGATGACTGTAAATTTTTCTACGCCTCTCAAACCACCACCCTTCCTAGCCCTCCTCTCACCCTCAGCAGATGACCTCACCTCCCACTTTACAGAGAAGATAGAAGTCTCAGACAAGATCTCCCCGCTCCTCTGGGTACCTGCCCCCAGAGGGGAACATCCATCTTCTCTAGGCTGAAATCTCAACCTATTCTTACCATCTGATCTCCTTCTATCTTTATGGGAATTTTACCTTAAAGATTCTGCCTCTCCCTCCTTTGTAGTAGGTCTCTCCCTCTCCAGTGGAACCTTCTGATTGACACTGAAACATGCTTAAGATTCTCCCATCTTAAAATGTATAGCTATAGGGGGACTTCCCTGGTGGCGCAGCAGTTAAGAACCCATCTGCCCTGCCGGCCTGGACCAACTGCGCGGAGGCACTTGGCCATGTGGAAATGCCTGATTTTGTTCCCTGCACGCAGAGGAGACACAGCTATTGAAATCTTACTGGGTAAATTCCCAGGTCCTGTGAAGTTCATAGATAAGAATCAGCCCAAGTCCACTTTAAGGGATTTACCATGACATTGAGAAGAAAAGACCGGGCTTCTAAAAAAAAGAACCCGCCTGCCAATGCAGGGGACACAGGTTCGAGCCCTGCTTCAGGAAGATCCCACATGCCATGGAGCAACTAAGCCCGCGCACCACAACTACTGAGCCTGTGCTCTAGAGCCTGCGAGCCACAACTACTGAGCACCACAAATACTGAAGCCCACGCGCCTAGAGCCCGTGCTCCGCAACAAGAGAAGCCACCGCAATGAGAAGCCCGTGCACCACAATGAAGAGTAGCCCCCGCTCGCCGCAACTAGAGAAAGCCCGCGCACAGCAATGAAGACCCAACGCAGCCAAAGATAAATAAAAATTTTTTTAAATGTATAGCTATAATGACAGCTAATATTTATTTACTTACTATGTACCAGGCTTTAGGTTAAGATAAAACCCAATAAACAAACGTCTCTCAACTCCACAGCCCCCTCCAGTTCCCACAGTACCTGTTTCTTTTCACAGACAAAATTCTTAAAATTGATGTATAGATTCCACTGTCTCCATTTTTTTCTCATCTCCATCTCACTCTCTAATCCACTCGGGCTGCCTTCCTCCCCCGGCCCCAGCACTCCACCAAAATGGTTCTCGCTAAGGCCGCTAGTGACCTCCATATTTCCAAAACCCACAACCATTTTTTATCCTTGATGTCTCAAAATCATTCAAAATGGTTGACCACCACCTCTGTTTTGCACTATTCTCTTTCCTAACAACGGTACTCTCCTGATTTTCCTCCTTTGTCTAGCCACTCCTGCCTCTGTACCAGTTCATGCTCTTCCACTTGGCCATTAAATGTTGGCACTGCTCAAGTCTCAATCCCAAGCTTTCCTCTTCTCTTAAATTGTGTGGCTATGATTTAATGGAACAGCTTGATGAATTTTTCATTAGTATATTTTTACATTGGTGTATCTTACAATGTAATATTTTACATATTACATCAGTATGTATTTATACTGGTATAAAATTGTAAAACATTTCTAGTGTCCTGGAAAGTTCCTTCAGGCCCTTTCCTAGTCAACACTACCCCACAAGAATTAATCACATTCAGGCTTCTGTCAGTAGAGATAAGTTTCACCGGTTCCTGAACTTCCTAGACTATATGTATCCTCCATGCAGTGTATACATGTCTGTGTCTGTCTTTTTTTGCTCATGACTATGTCTGTAAGATTCAGGCTTGTTTTATATAGCAGTAGTTAATGCTTTTTCAATGCTGTGTAGTATTGCCTTATGTAAGTAGAGCACAATTTGTTTATCCATTCTACTCTTTTTTTTTTTTTTTTTTTTTTTTTTTTTGCGGTACGCGGGCCTCTCACTCTTGTGGCCTCTCCCGTTGTGGAGCACAGGCTCCGGATGCGCAGGCTCAGCGGCCATGGCTCACGGGCCCAGCCGCTCCGCAGCATGTGGGATCTTCCGTGACCGGGGCACGAACCTGTGTCCCCTGCATCGGCACACGGACTCTCAACCACTGCGCCACCAGGGAAGCCCCATTCTACTCTTGCTAGACATTTGGGTTGTTACTAGTTTGGGGCTATTATAAATAAATCTACTGTGAACATCCCTGTTCATGTCTTTGGGTTGCCATATGCACTCATTTCTCTTGGGTATATAACTAGGAGCTGTGGTTAAGTCATAGGTTAGGATTTCGTTTAGCTTGGGTGGATACTGCCATATCAGGCCATTTTTCTTTCTATCTTTTCTAAAAAAACTTTATATTCTATTCCTGAGCAGTCTCATCTTCACTCGTGATTTCAATTACCATCTACACACCGACAACTGCCAAATGTCTGTCTCAGCCCGGCTCTCTCCTCTTAGCATCAGTTCAGTGGCCAATTTCCCACTTAACATCTCCACTTGGATCTCCCCAAGTCTCTAAGAAACCAGCATGTGCCAAACCGAATTCATCATCTTAGCTCCCAAACTAGTCCTGTACTTGTGTTCCTGATCTAGTGAGCCATTCACCTACTTATGCAAACTAGAAGCCATTCCTGACACTCCATCTCCCTCGCCGCCCTTACCAGGTCTGCCAGTGTTGACTCCCAAACATCTCCACTCCATCCCCCTGTTCCAGGCCACCCCACTGCTCCATGTCTCACCTAGACTGCTGCAGTGGCTTCCTAACAGGACTTCTAGAATCCCTTGGGCTCCTCCAGAGTGGTCTCTTCAAAACACTGCTCTGATCACTTGAAATCCTTCCATGGGGAATGGGACCAGAATCTTTACCCAGCCTTCAAGGCCCTAAGGGCCTGCTCTCCGGCTATATCCTCCTCTTCTCAGATCTCTCCTCTCGGAGCCTTTGCACTGACTCTGTTCTCTGGAATACCGCCCGCCCCCCAACACATACACACACAGACCTTTACCTAATCACTGCTCCTTATTCTTTAGATTGCAATTCAAACATCACTTTCTCAGAGAAACCTTCCTCAGTTTCCAGTCTGGTTCAGATAGCCCTGTCATTCACCTCCATGGAACCATATTATTTTTTTCATAGTACTTATCATAGTTTGCAATTAAATATTTATTTTTGTGATTTTAAAACACTCTCCCCCATTAGATAATAAGCTCCACAAGGACCCAGTCCCTTATCTGTTCTCCACGTGTCCTCAGCACATGGATACTCAGGAAATATTTGATGGGTAAATGAAAGAATGGAGAAGAAGGAAGGGATGGATTTAGAGAGGGATGACCTACTTCCAGTCTCAAGCCTACTACTTGCTCTCCACGAGACTTGAACAGGTCATTGTGCCTCAGTTTCCTCATTTGTCAAATGGGGTGAAATTACTCAAACCTGCTTATTTTGCTGGGTTGTATACGAATCCCCTGAGGCATCAGTTGAAAAGCAGGAGACATTCCACAGATGTGAGGGGTGACCGGAGTTCAGAAAGAGATGTGGAGAAAGTCAGAAAGCACTGGGTGGCCACACACAGCTTAAGAGACGTACTGGGTAGGGGTCGCATCTTTGGATAGAGGGTTCAAAATTGTGTTGTTCTGCGGGCGTGTCTGCTTGGGTACTTCTCCTCTGTGTATGCTCTGGGGTCTGTGTGTGCTGCTTGATCCTTTCCTCACCTCCCCACTACTGTGAAAAATGTGGATTTGTCTACTAGATCGAGATGAGGAGGAGAGAATGTTAGAGGATGGAGGAGGGAGGAAGTGCAGTTGGTGTGTGTGTGTATGTGTGTCTTCATTGCCCACAGGAGGGCTGTGTGTCTGTGTGTAGTGCTGTGTAGGTGTGCAGTGTAGGTCTTTGTGTCCGTGTGGGGAAGAAGTGTCCAGCCACACCAGATTTGCTGTCCTCTGAAGTTGCTCCGTGTGTGCACACCCTACTCTCTGCTGAAGCACCCGGAGCTTCCCAGCCTTAGTTTCTTCCCTCTGGAAGTCCAATCTACTTCCTCTTCCAGAAAGGCTGCAAGAGGGGAACGATGCCCTCTAGTGGGTATGGGGATGCATGCTGCAGCTTTCTCAGCCCAAGCCTCAACCTAGGCTGGCCCACCTCCAACCCAAGTATGGAACTCACCTCTGAAACGCATCCTGGGGATGCACAAAGCCCTCCAAAAGCTGAGGTCCCGCAGGCAGGAAGAAAATGCACATGGGACAGGAAACAAAAGAAGAACCCACGAATTCATACAGGAGAAGCCTGAGGACAACAGCTGAAGGTGGGAGGTCTCTCCTCATCTCTGCAGTGATTTATCTCTGGTTCCTGTTTCTCCACGTGGCCCCAGGGTCCTGCTCTTTTTTTTTTTTTTTTTTTTGCTGCGCTTTCTCTAGTTGCGGTGAGCAGGGGCTACTCTTCGTTGAGGTGCGCGGGCTTCACATTGCAGTGGCTTCTCTTGTTGCAGAGCACGGGCTCTAGGTGCACAGGCTTCAGTAGTTGTGGTTCACGGGCTTAGTTGCTCCGCAGCATGTGGGATCTTCCCTGACCAGGGCTTGAACCTGTGTCCCCTGCATTGGCAGGCAGATTCTTAACCACTGCGCCACCAGGGAAGCCCCGGGTCCTGCTCTTTCATTCTCACAGTCCCTGTCCTTAAGGAGCTACTGATCACTACTCATGCTTGAAGGGACTTGAGCAGAACTGGACCCTTCAGTCTGTTCCCTGAGTGGGCACTAACTATGCCCTGTGGAGTCAGGGAAGGCTTCTCGGAGGAGGCAACCTGTGAGTGGGGTCTTGAAAAATGAGTAGAAATTCTCCAGGTGGAGTCCAGGGAAGGCATGGAACTGTGGATGAGCCTCGTGTGTCTGTGGAATGGGAGAAGGACATAGTGGCTGGATGCTGGACCCTGGACTAGGTAGGGTGGAGGGGTGGAGGGGTGGAGAGGTGAGGCTGGAGGGTGACTTGCCAAGGCCGTGTAGGTCCGGGGTGGCGGGGATTGAATTTTACCAAGAGGCACTGGGGAGTGAGAGAAGGTCTTTATGCGGAAGGGTGGTCGGAATTACATAGCATGGACTAAAGGTGGGGAGAAACTGCAGGGAGGCAGGGAGTTAGGGAGACCAGCTGGGAGGCGGTTGTTTAGGTAAAAGGGTGGGAGACCAGTCTGAGGGCAATGGCATAAGGATGGAGAGGGACCAGATCTCAAAGGCTGCTCTTCTTTCGGGGCCTCTATGTCCCTGGCAGCAAAGCTGAGGCCAGAGGTGGTCCCACATCAGCCAGTTCTGCTAGAACCTGGCACCCTGCCTGCCATCCCCAACACACTCCAGGCTCTCTGCGTGCAAACGGAGGAGGGAAGACATGTGGGAGCAGAGAGGGGGGAGGGAAAGGAGGGCAGGAGCCTGGGGCTGTGGGATGGTTAAGGAATGGAAAGGCCCAAGTAGACTTGTCCGACCCCCACTGGTCCTCTGGCTCTGTGGAGGAAGGGTTAATAGTTTCCCCTCCTTCCCTCCCCTCCTCTCCTCCCCTCAGGTCACCTTCTAGGCCCTGGAGACTTGGCTGGTGGCTCAAGTTCCTCAACCAGTGGCCCTGAGTAATCAGAGCACACAGAGGGGCCAGGGGCCTGGGGGCAGGGACTGATCAACTGGGAGCAAGAGGGGCCTCAGAGACTGAGGGGCTGGGGGTATCTGCGAGGCTGAGGGTTTGGGGTTCCCCAGGTTATTCCCAGCACTTTCCACCTGACCCAGGACCCTGTTCCAGTTCTGAGCTCAGTTTCTTCCACCCACCAGAAAAGAATTCCTCCACCTGCTCTCCTGAACTGTTAGGGGATGGGCAAGCTGGGAGGGGGAGCGGTGATCTGCCAGGAAGCTTTTCAGCTGCAAGAGACAGGGTCCCTCCCCCCGGTGCCAGGAACTGGCCGTAAGTGAGTCTGTGGTCAGTGAGAGACCTCTGCTAATGGAACCTGGGCTGCCCCCCAAGCCACAGAAGGGAGTGCAGCTCAGCGTGGTGGTGGTGGGGTGCTGACTGAAGTAGAGTGGGGGGGGCGGTCAGGGGAGGGAGGGGAGGATCAATGCCGTCAGGGATGGCTGGAGGGAAACCAGAGGTCAAGGGAGAGAGTAGGGGTTCGGGACAACCAGGGGTTCAGGAAGTAACTGAAAGTAAATTGTGGTCAGCCCAGTGATCAGAAGGGAACTGAGGACCAGAGGAATAATTAGAGGGGAACTGCAGTGTAAGGGTGTATGGGGAGAACTGGGGGGCTCCATAAAATAATTGGGGAGATTCCAAGTCAGGGGGAATTAGAGAAGAATGAGAGGTTAATTAGAGGTGCCGAGAGAGTGTGGGGCTCAGGTAACTCAGAAGAATGACTGGACCAGGTGGGAATGAGGGCAGAGGGCTCAGAATTGGGGTGGGAAGGCGAGGGGCAGGTGGACTGGAGGGTGAGAGGGAGCCTGAGTGTGTGTGTCTGGGGGGATGGGCAGAGACCTTGCTGGCCCACGTCACAGCAGTGAGAGCAGAGGACTCTGCTAGGTCCCACCTCCCCTGGAGCCCCCGGGCTTTTCCAGCGTTTCCACTCTGTCCTCGACCCTGTCTGTCCTGCTGGAGTTGGTGAGGGGGAAAGGGGCTCGGGCCCCGCTCCTCTCCATTGGCCTCCCTTTCCCACAGCCATCAATTATTCATCGGCTCAGACAGCCGCCTCCCCGACAGGGCAGGCTGGTCCTCCTCTCCTCTCTAAGCCCCTCCCCACCTCAGCCACACTGCCACAGAGGCCCTGGCAAGGGAGGACGGCCAGCCAGGCAGCAGAGACCTGGCAAGCGGACTGCCGGACCCTGCCTAGGATCACATCTCCTCCCCTGTTCTCCTGCCCACCTCCTGGTGCCAGGAAGCCCCTGGAGAAGATGCCCATCCAGATCTTCTGCTCTGTGTCATTCTCCTCTGGAGAGGAGACCCCAGGGCCCTTGGGAGATGTTTGGGGTCCCCACCAGCGGCAACAGCGGGACAACTCAGAATCAGAAGAGGAGGGAGAAGAGAAGGAAAAGGAGGCAGAGAGGAAGGGGGCCAGAGAGGGAGACTTACCGATGGACTTGATGGCCTTTGCCAACAGCTGCACCCTTCATGGAGCCAGCCACATCTTTGTGGAAGGGGGTCCAGGGCCACGGCAGGCCCTGTGGGCAACGGCCTTTATCCTGGCACTGGGTGCCTTCTTGTGCCAGGTCGGGGATCGAGTTGCCTATTACCTCAGCTATCCACATGTGACTCTGCTAGATGAAGTGGCCACGACGGAGCTGGCCTTCCCGGCGGTCACCCTCTGCAACACCAATGCCGTGCGGCTGTCCCAGCTCAGCTACCCCGACTTGCTCTACCTGGCCCCCATGCTGGGGCTGGATGAAAGCGATGACCCCGGGGTGCCCCTCGCCCCACCAGGGCCCGAGGCCTTCTCTGGGGAGCCCTTTAACCTGCACCGCTTCTACAATCGCTCCTGCCACCGGCTGGAGGACATGCTGCTCTATTGCTCCTACTGCGGGGGGCCCTGTGGCCCTCACAACTTCTCAGTGGTGAGTGGGTGCCCAACAGTGTCTGCCATGGCTCACCCTGACCGTCACCTCCTGGGGCTGGTAACCATCCTGCCTCCCCGCCACCTCACCTGGACCGCCCACCCTCTGTGAGAGAGGCCTGGCCAGAGCTTGCCTGGGAGCCCCGGGGTCTGCAGCTGGGCTCTATTTCCAGGGCTGTGTCAGTCCCTGTTAGACTCTTGAAACACATAGTTGGTAATTAGTTGCTGCCCTGAGGCCCCTGGTGTCTCCCTGAATATCCTCCAGCATGTCCAGCCCTTTCCCAGACCTCTCTGCAATCCAGCAGGGTCAGCACCTTAATCTATCACTGAGGTCAGCCTTTGATCTGGTGGTGGGTGCCTATGCTTGGCCTTAACAATGTTGACTATCACCCCTGGACTGGAGCTGGGGCAGGTGCCCCCTGGTCTCTGGAGGTGCAAGAGAAGGGTGCGGAAGGGAGGCAGAGGGCTGGGGATATCCCCCCTCCACCCCAGCATGCCTGTCAGCAGCATCCTCATGTGGTCTTCCTGTGCTCCTCCTACAGTGTGTGTGTGTGTGTGTGTGTGTGTGTGTGTGTGGTGAGGGAGAATAACAGGCCTCCTCTAAATCCTCCCTACTCCCCCTCCAGCTCTAAGTGGCCAGGGACCCTCTTCCCAGGGGAAGCCCTCACTAGGAGAGTCTAAGGCCTTCCCTGCTGAGGGGCCAAGCGGCACCCCATCCTTTCCCCAGTTCAGCTTCCAGTTCCGCCTGGCCCAACAGGTCCCCTTCTGTCCCCTACAAGTGCCAGATGCTAGGCCTTCCCTTCCCATACACCCATCTCTCAGTCCCCCACCTTTTCCCTAGTGCAGGGGCAGGTGGGTGTCATCATATCAGTGCATCTTGGACTGACTACAGACTGACAGGAACCTGGAGGTTTTGGCCACTGGGCCTCGGACAGGCCAGGAGGTCGAGGAACATGGACCAAGGAAGGGGTCAACCTGGCTTTCTCGGGATCTAAGGCTAGAGCAGGCACTTCTCAGGCAGCACCACCAGGTGGCAGCACAGCCCACCGGCCAGCAGCACAGCCCTCAGCCAGCTCAAGGTTGCAGCTCCCAGCTGGCCTCAGCCACCAGGAGTCACTCACATCCCCAGGCTATGGGGGGGGGGGGGGTTAGGCAGGGATGCGTGTCCAGCCTGGACCCTGTGGCTGAAAGCCACAAAGACTGGTAGTGGAGCTGGGGGATTAGGAGTTCTCTCTCTACCTCCTCTCTGGACTTCACCCACAAAATGGGGGATAGCACTGGTTTTCTTTCCCAGAGGGGGAAGGAGGAGGTTGTTCTCGGAAGGGGGAAGGGGGCAAAGACTCCACTGACTAGTAACCCCTACTGCCTCCCTGTTCCAGTCTAGCCTGACACCCCGCCTCTTTCTTTGGGCTGTGTCTGTATTCACCTCATGACTTGCTTGGGGGACTCTGTCACCATCTCTCAGTAGTTGAAGCACACTCACCCCATTTGTGGGAACCTGGAGGCATTCTGGGAAACTGTGGGGAAAGGGCCATAAAGAATAGGTTCACTTTTCTCTCTATGGCTATGTACTCAGGGCTGCAATAAGGGCTGCTCTGTGGCATGGAGTCAGGGGACTGCCCCCCCCCCCCCCAGAGCTGAGATCCCTTCTGCAGCCCTCATAGTTCTGCGCCAGCTTTGACGAACATGCCAGGTCCTGGATGTTCAGGTTCTGGTGATAAGGGAACAGTGATGGACATAAGGGGCTAATGGCAGAGGAAACTATAAAGCATCGCTTGGTCTTGGGGAGAGCAGGATTTCAGATGCCCGGGGTGAAATCCAGGAGAAGAGAAGAGAAGTCTTAGAAGGCCCTGGGCCTGAGGAGAGGGTCCCAAGGAGGGACCAGGCAGTGAGGGGCTCCAGATGATGGAGGTGTGTATGTTAGGGTCCCAGCGGGAAAAAGGTTAACACTTGGACAGTTTAGTCGAAAAGACTAACAGAGGGACTGTTTATAGAGTTGTGGGCAGAGTTAAGGAAACCAATGAGGGGGCCTGAGGCACCTAGAAATAGTGGGAGATTGTCATATTCAAGCTAAAGGAACACCAAGGGGCAGCAGTGCTATGCAGGGAGCCCCCTTGGCAGAATCTGTGGTCACGAAGGGTCCAAGCCACCTGAGAACACTTGCAGATAAATTCCCTGGTCTCTCCCTCCTTCTGTCCTCTGATCCCTTACTGATACCTCCCATTGGTCAAACCCAACCCGAAGCCCATCCAGGTGGCAAAGGAGCACAGGCAGTGCACCCCACAGGGATCAGCCTTCCAGGGCACACAGCAGGGAAAAGGAGGACAGAATGGGTGAGAAGGAGGACAAATGGAGAGTGGGCTGCTCAGGAGGGGTCATTCCTGAAGGGTGGAAACTCCACCAGTTGGAGGGTCTGGAGACAGTCCCTGGTGGGCAGAGGGTACTGGCAGGACCTTCAGGCTCTCCGCTCTTCTCCCACCAGGTCTTCACACGGTATGGAAAGTGCTACACATTCAACTCTGGCCGAGATGGGCGTCCCAGGCTGAAGACCATGAAGGGTGGGACGGGCAATGGGCTGGAGATCATGCTGGACATTCAGCAGGACGAGTACCTGCCCGTGTGGGGGGAGACTGGTATGTTGCCTCTCTCAGGGGGCCCCCCTCCCTGTGGCTCTGGGCCTCAGCCTCCGTTGGGGGGGCTCCTGGGCTCTACTGTGGGCCTGAGGCAGGGCGTGGGCTCTCCTTGCTTCCTCCCAGCATCTCGCCATCTCCACCTCCACTCTACCTGACTGCCACACTCACATTCCGCTGGCTCCCCCTTCCTGGCTCAGTTACTCTCCAAGGTAACCAGCCATCCCTTTCCATCCGTGGCCACCACTCACTCTATAAATAACTCCGTCTCTTCTTGGGCTGCCTGCCGTCTGTCTGGTCTCAGGGGCCTTGGGACAGAGAGACGTGGGGGAGAAGGGAGAAAAGGAGGGGGAGAGATGGAGAGCCTCTGAGACAGTGAGAAATAATTTGAAACAGCGAGATGCGTAACTGAAGCCAGGTAAGAAAAGAAGTATGTAGGATTCAGGGGTCATCAGGGTAGCATGGGACTGGTGAACCCAGAAGGAGGCTGGGGATGGGCCAGGGGCCCTTGGACTAACTACCCTCCCCCAGTCTCAGTGTATGTTGTGGTTATCTCAGGAGAGGTAGGATTCCCCCAGCTCTGAAGGAGGTTAGGGAGTAAGAAGCCCTCCCAACACACACCCCTCTCATTCCCCTAGATGAGACGTCCTTCGAAGCGGGCATCAAAGTGCAGATCCACAGTCAGGATGAACCTCCCTTCATCGACCAGCTGGGCTTTGGTGTAGCCCCAGGGTTCCAGACCTTTGTGGCCTGTCAAGAGCAGCGGGTGAGAGGGCCACAGGAGGCCGGTCCCAGGGTGGGTGGTTGGAGGCTCATGATGGAGGTGGAGTGGTGGGCAACCAAAAATGGGAGGGACGGGGAAGCTGGGGCCTGGGTAGCCATCTGACTAGTCAGAGCATGAATGATCTAATGAATGGGATGCTCCGTAAACTCGGAGACCCTCAGAGGCTGCACAGGGAGAGGGGGCAGGACTCCTGAGTTCTGCATCGTGTCAGACAAGTCCATCAAGGTGACTTGGGGAGAAGTCCCCACACCCCCCAGCTCCCCGGCTCTCCCAGCAGCTCATCTACCTGCCCCCGCCCTGGGGCACCTGCAAAGCTGTTACCATGGACTTGGATTTCTTCGACTCCTACAGCATTACCGCCTGCCGCATCGACTGTGAGACCCGCTACCTGGTGGAGAACTGTAACTGCCGCATGGTGCACATGCCAGGTCAGGCCCCAGAGTTCCAAACACGGTACTGGGCCCCTCAGCCTGCACTGCCCCTCACCAGCACCCCATGCATGTTAACCTCCTGTCAACATGCAAGCCAGACCAGCTGGCTTCTCTCCACCCCAGTTCCAGCCCCAGTCCATACCCATATGGCTCTTGCCTCTCTGACCTCAATTCCTGCCTGGACCCATGGGGATGGGTCAGAAGGGTCCAGGGGGTATGGACTTTGGGGTAGGTCACTTCCAGGACAGACTGGGGGCTGACTATTCCTACCCTCCCACCCTCTCCCAGCTTCCAGCTTTTAGGCCTCTGGTACCACCAGCGTCACAAGACCCCTTTAATCTCCATCCTGTACCACTGTCTTTTCTCCTCTCTAGGGGATGCCCCATACTGCACTCCAGAGCAGTACAAG
Organism: Mesoplodon densirostris; assembly: GCF_025265405.1. Taxonomy (NCBI): domain Eukaryota; kingdom Metazoa; phylum Chordata; class Mammalia; order Artiodactyla; family Ziphiidae; genus Mesoplodon; species Mesoplodon densirostris. The sequence continues at coordinate 49,555,571 of NC_082671.1, read as the reverse complement.
GAGTGTGCAGATCCTGCCCTGGGTGAGCGCCCCTGTCCCAGGGAAGTCTGCGGGAGGGAAGGAGGAGCTGCCAGCCATATGCATAGGGGTTTCAGAGCAAGCTCCCAGAAGCTTCAAATCACTCCTGGATCAGGCTTCACCTGAACTCTCCTGTGTCTGACTTTAGCAAGGCTGGGAATAGCATCTCTAGAGGCCCCTGTGGAAAATGAACAGGGGTCATCTGGGAGGGGTGGCCTTCACCTGCTCTCATCAGCACCTCAGCTGGTTGACCCTGGAGGGCCCTGAGAGAATGAGATATAGGATTAAGAAATATCCATGGAGAGGCTGGGTGAGGATCAGCGCAGGTGGGCACAGGGCCGAAGTGAAGGACAAGTCAGAAAAAGAGAAGGGGGCTCGGGCCTCCTTTGGGCAGGGCCAGGATGTGCGTGTCGGGAAGGTGCTGGCAGAAGGGCATCACTCAACTGGCACCTCTCACCTGGCTGGCACAGACTTCCTGGTGGAGAAGGACCAGGAGTACTGTGTGTGTGAAATGCCCTGCAACTTGACTCGCTATGGCAAGGAGCTGTCCATGGTCAAGATCCCCAGCAAAGCATCAGCCAAGTACCTGGCCAAGAAGTTCAACAAGTCTGAGCAGTACATAGGGTAAGGGCTCTGACTGTGAAGGGTAATGGGCGGGCGGGCTCTGATGGGGGTTGGCAGACAGGAGGAAACTGAGATAACATGGGGAAGGCAACCAAAGAGTCTGAGGTGGGCGTGGAGGGAAGATCAAGCCAGAACAAGCAGGAGAAGCAGCCCTTTCTCTTTCCTCCTCTCTTCATCCTCATTGCTGTAACGGATCACCTCACAATTGCTGGTGCGTGGAGCGTCTTTTCAATTACACCATCGCATTTAATCCTCACTCTAAAAGGCAGGTATCCACATCAGCATCTTGTTTTATAGATATTGGAGACTGAGATTCAGAGAGGATAACTTGCGAAGGTCACCCAGCTAGTAAGGGACAGAGATGTGACTTGATCTGAGGTCCTCTCCCAACCCCTTTGCAGGGAGAACATCCTGGTGCTGGACATTTTCTTTGAAGTCCTCAACTATGAGACCATTGAGCAGAAGAAGGCCTATGAGATTGCAGGACTCCTGGGTGAGCTGCTGATGGCACCTGTCCCCTTCCCGTGCCATGGGCGTGGTGTGACACGCTACCACCCGAAGCAGGCTGCTCACCTCCGTCCTACAGGGCCTCCTCCCCTGCCAGCCCCAGGGGCCTTCCCCTGTCCCAGTGAGCTCTGCCGCTCCCGCTGTGTCCTGACCCCACTGATCTCCCTGTGGGCCCCCCTGCAGGTGACATTGGAGGCCAGATGGGTCTGTTCATCGGGGCCAGCATCCTCACTGTGCTGGAGCTCTTCGACTACGCCTACGAGGTAAGTGGGGGCGGGGCGCCTGCACGGGGCCACGGGAGGGGCGGGGTTCAAGCCCGCCCATCCGCCCACCTCCCCTCTTCCCTCCCAGGTGATAAAACACAAGCTGTGCAGACGTGGGAAGTGCCAGAAGGAGGCCAAACGGAGCAGCGCGGACAAGGGCGTGGCCCTCAGCCTGGATGACGTCAAAAGACACGTGAGGGAGCGAGAGAGGGGCGCCCTCCTGCCCCATCCCTTCCCCGACCACCCCAGGACCACCCCCTTGCCACCTTTTCTCCTTTGCCTCCCCCATGCCCCAGCGGCACCTGCGGCCCTTACGATAACCAGTGCCTGTCCTGTGCCGTTCCCCCAGAACCCGTGTGAGAGCCTCCGGGGCCATCCTGCCGGGATGACGTATGCTGCCAACATCCTACCTCACCATCCGGCCCGAGGCACTTTTGAGGACTTTACCTGCTGAGCCCCGCAGGCCGCTGTACCAAAGGCTAGATGGGGAGGGCTAGGAGAGCAAGGGGGCCCCCAGCTGCCCCACCCTGGGGACTCACTCCCCCCTCCAAGGCAGCCCCCCACTCCTGGGCAGTCCTTTCCTCTTGTCTGTGGTGAGGAAGGAGTCTTGACCGTAGAGTCCTCTCCCTGCCTCTATCCCATTCTTTTTTTTTTTTTTTTTTTTTTAACAAAACTAATCTAAAACAGAAACTAAAAAGAGAGAACTGGGCGAGTGACCTCAGGCTGCCCCTCTCTGCTCCATGCTGCCTCCCACAGCTCCCAGCCTGAATTCTGTCTGTCTGGCTGTCTGTCATCTGAGTGTCCACCTACATTTTGCTGCCACCAGTCACCAAAGCCCCCTCCCAGTGGGGGGTGGAGGGGATCCTCGGGGTCTGGAATTTGGCCCCAAACCAGAGAATGTACCTTGAAGGGGAGGGCTAGTAGGGGGGGCTTCCCCAGCCTTAAGAGACCCTCTCAGCCCAGTGACCGCCCCCAACCCCAAGTCTCCAGGCAGGAACCCGAGTCGTGTCTGTTCCCTCCCCACCACCTCACACAGTGTGAAGTCTCTAGGGAGGTAGGGGTGGGGAATCCCCTGAAGAAGTGGCACTGGGGACAAGATGTGGCCCTGGTGCTGTAGGCCACATCCTGATACCTACAAGTTCACCGCCACCCCAGAGCTGCTGGAGAGAAATCCCAAGAGGCGGCCCTCCTCTGCCATCCCATAAAAGATTCAGCTGGTTGGCTTCCAGCTCAGGGAGAGGGGCACTGGTGCCTAACCTCACTGGTCCCTCTCCCAGGGGCCCCTGCAGAGGGCCACATCCATAAATTTTCTTATGGAACTCTCCCAAGTCCTCTCCCGAAACGTCATTTGCTTCTCTCAACAACTTCACCTGCATTTTCTATTTCTATATGATACAGACTCTATATTGCTATATCTCTGTATATACTTTCCCCTGACTCTGTCTCTACTTCATCCCCTCTTGTCTCTAAGAACCACCCTCCCACCCCAAGTTCCCCTTCTGTGTTTCCACCCCCTCCCTGGTCTCTGAATGCCTTCGCCTGTATAAAGAGTTGGATTCTCCCCTGGTGTCTGTACTGTGTACACACATCCCTCTAAGAAGCACAAGGAGACGACACGCGCATTGTAACCTTCGCACTGTCTCGGTGGCGACATAAAGGAAGCTGTGAATTACAAGCTCTGCCTCTTTCTGGCCTCACCTTCTCTCCCCAACCTGGGTACCCTTTGCCCTCCCTGCAGCCGTAACATTCCCACCCCTGCTTCACCCGCCCCAATGTCCTTTGCCTAGCTGACTGTGGCCTCCCCATGGAAGGGGGTTGCTACAGAGAGAGCCCCTACCCATGGGATTGAGATCTGCAGAGACAGAGGGAGCTATGGGTTGATGACTTCTGCAGCTGAAGCAGCGGGGTGCTGACAGGCAGAGGCTGAGGTCTTCAGTCAGTGGCCTTTGCCTCCTTCTGGATGCCCAGGCCTCTTTGCTCACCTAATACCCAAGCCCCCCACTTACATTTTCTGGTAAGGTACAGTTTGGTAGTGGGAAGAAAGAGACAGGCCTAGAGGGGAAGCTGAAAGCTCTGCCGTTCTGTCCCTCCTTTCCTACCTTAAAGAGAAACCAGTGAGGTAGAGTACCTGCCGTGCCCCCTCCACCAGGCATTCCTCCCAGGCCAGAGCCCTGCCCTTTCACAGGCCTTCTCTGCCCAGCTGTCTCAGTCTCCAGCCCCAGAACAAGACCTGTGGCAGGTCACCTGTGCATTGGCCTGCAGTTGGAGAGTGAGGATATGGGATCTTTGGGAACTCTTGGCTCCTAGGAGTTCCTTAGAGATCAGACTTCTCCAGAGGGAAGCAGGAGCAAGGCCAAAGGGTGTGCTCCGGATGGAGAACAGCAGGCAGGGCTATGGGTGACGCATGCCTCTGGTCTAATAAACTGGGTTTTAACTATCTCCCCTTCAGTGTCATTCTTCTTTTATTTGAATAGTATTTAGACCTTCCCACTAAGTGCTTAGAGCTGAGCTTGGCTTGGGGCCAAACAATCAGGGCAGGAGTAAGGCGGCGGGAGCAGGGATACTCTGGTCTTCCTGGGATGGGACAGGCTGACCATCACACCAGGAATGGTTTGAACCACTGCGCAGGGAAAGAGGAAGAGGTCAAAGGCAACAAAGGTCCCAAAGAGAAGTCCTAGCACAAAGGATTCTTTGGAGAGGGGTCAGGGTCAAACTTCAAAATAAATTTAGGGCTTCCCTGGTGGCGCAGTGGTTGAGAGTCCGCCTGCCGATGCAGGGGACGCGGGTTCGTGCCCCGGTCCGGGAAGATCCCACATGCCGCGAAGCGGCTGGGCCCGTGAGCCATGGCCGCTGAGCCTGCGCGTCCGGAGCCTGTGCTCCGCAACGGGAAAGGCCACAACAGTGAGAGGCCCGCATACCGCCAAAAAAATAATAATAATAAATTTAAAATCTAGAAGCAGGTTAGGTTAAATGTCACGGGGAAAGTTGGGTTTAAGTTCGAACGTGAGGTAGTTATTGAGGCATTTTATCTATGGAATGAGCCCCGGACTATCAACCAGAAAATCTGGATTCTATGTTTCGACTTCTACTGCTAACTTGTTGGTTGACTTTGCCAAGTTATTTACTCTCTGAGTTCACCTCTCCTGTTTGTAAAATGGAGTAAACAGTGCGCACTCCTCTTCAGCGCGCTGGGCTGAGAGCAGGAAGAGAAGGAAAGGAAAAACAGCGCTTTGTAAAGTTAAACGCATTGCGCCAAGATGAAGCAGTTACTCCATCACCCTGAGCTGTGGTCCCCCTTTCCAGTTCCTTGTCTTCCTCCGTCGGCCTGGGGGCGCCCGCTCGCAAGGCCTCTCTATCCCAGAGCTCCTCTCTATGGTTTTCCCTCCCGGACCGTGAAGGCTGGAGGGAGTGGTCACACGCCTTTTCCGCTTGTCTCCCCCCGCTCTAGCCCACAGTCTCGCTGCCCCGAGCCTCCCGTGCCGGCGGGCCGGCCGGGCGGACGGGCGGGCGCGCGGGGGGCGCGGGGGGCGCGCGGGGGGCGGGGGGAGTTCCGGTTCCGGTTCTTTGTGCAGCTGCAGCAGCGGCTCCGGGAAAGATGGCGGCCCGGGCGGGTTTCCAGTCTGTGGCTCCGAGCGGCGGCGCCGGAGCCTCAGGAGGGGCGGGCGCGGCGGCTGCCCTGGGTCCGGGCGGGACTCCGGGGCCTCCGGTGCGAATGGGCCCGGCGCCGGGTCAAGGGCTGTACCGCTCCCCGATGCCCGGAGCGGCCTATCCGGTGAGTGCGGCAGGAGGAGGGGCGCGCTGGCCGGGGGCGGGGCCGTGCGGGGGCCTGGGAGTGACAGGGGTGGGGGGAGGAGTAGGAGGGACTCGCCAGGGAGGGATTCGGGCCGTGAGTCGGGGTGCAGGGAGGCAGGGCGGGGAAGGGAGGGGAGGCAGTTAGCATCCTCATCTGCTCCTAGGGGCATTGTTTTCTTGGGGAGTCAGGGTGTACAGCCAGGGTGGACGAAGAAGTGGGGCAAAGCATGGGCCTGTGAGAGCTTGTGTGCTAAAGGGCCTAGGCAGCTCCAGCGCCCAGAGGAACACAGAAGGTGTAGCTGGCAAATTGAGGTCAGCTTCTGAGGAGACAGTAGCTGGCAGTACTCTGTGAGCAAAAGTGGAATTAGAGAAGATGTCCAATGCGCCAGATACAAAATAGACTGGGGAGAATTTGAGTGTAACCTAGCTGTCTTAGCTTTGGGGCTATATTTGAGGAAGCTCCAGTTATCTAGATTTCACAGAGATAGAGGGCTCTCCTCCCAGCCCACCATTGTGCTCCACCCCACCCCCTCAGCCTTGTTTCATTCAAAGAACTCAGGCCTCCCCCACTTTTGCCTTTCTTGGTGGGGTTTGCAGGGGAAGCGATGACATCTCTGGGTCCTCTTCCCTGTGTAGAGACCAGGTATGCTACCAGGCAGCCGAATGACACCTCAGGGACCTTCCATGGGACCCCCTGGCTATGGGGGGAACCCTTCAGTCCGACCTGGCCTGGCCCAGTCAGGGATGGACCAGTCCCGCAAGAGACCTGCGCCTCAGCAGATCCAGCAGGTCCAGCAGCAGGCGGTCCAAAATCGGAACCACAAGTAAGATGACCCTGGGGCGGAGGGAGGGAGGGAGGATGCCTGTGAGGATGCAGGTGGTGGGAGTCCCTCAACCAAGAAGTGGTGGTGCTGTGTCAGCAGACGGTGCTCATTCTTGAAAATGCTTTGCGTTTTTTGGGGATGGGGGTGTCTGACTTGAGACAGGCTTTGCAGTTCCTTCACTTCACTATAAACGGAGGTGCGGACAGCCTGTCTTCATGTTCTGGCTAGTTCCATCCCATCCTGATAAGTGTTTATTCCAAACAGTGCAAAGAAAAAGAAGATGGCTGACAAAATTCTACCTCAAAGGGTGAGTCCAGGCTATATAGGTCTTCTTGAAGGTGTGGTGAGCTTGAGAATAGAGATGGTCAGCTCAAGATCCCAATGATATCTTTCTGCTCCTAAGATTCGTGAACTGGTACCAGAATCCCAGGCCTATATGGATCTCTTGGCTTTTGAAAGGAAACTGGACCAGACTATCATGAGGAAACGGCTAGATATCCAGGAGGCCTTGAAACGTCCCATCAAGGTAACGCAGGAGAGTGCTAGGCAGAGAGCCTAAGGGGAGGACGCGGGAACCTTCAGCAGGCTTGGGATGAGAAATCAAAGGCATAGCACAGCTCTCCTTGGCATTTAAATTAAATCTCTCCCTTTTGCCTACCAACTGAGAATTACATTAGAAGCACAAGAACAGAACAGCGAAGGGGGAGGGGCTTTCGATATTCCTTGCACCAGAAATATACCCTGTGGGTGTTTTTGCCACAACTGCTCTGCCACCTTGGGAACCTGGCACCTTGCATGACTCTGTCCATCTGACATCCTGGTGAATGCACTTGCACTCAGGCCAGTGGCCTGTACTCTTCTTCTAGGTGGAATCTCCATCCGCCCACTCCAAGGACTGGGTAGACAGTAAGCCAGTCTGTTAGGAGTCATTTTCAGGTTTGGGGAGACCCTTGTCTTCAACATCAAACCACTGAAGCCCCACTATCAATCCTGTTTCTGCCTTCCTCAGCAAAAACGGAAGCTGCGAATTTTCATTTCTAACACTTTCAATCCGGCTAAGTCAGATGCCGAGGATGGGGAAGGGACGGTGGCTTCCTGGGAGCTTCGGGTAGAAGGACGGCTCCTGGAGGATGTGAGTTCAAGGTCCACTGTGGTCGGCATTTAGGGTGGGAGCTGCTGGGAACAAGCAGTATTGTCTGGTTGGCAGGAAGCCTGACTGGTGCTTACAGCTCCTGTTGGGAACAGCAGGGAGAGGGTCACTGTGTTCCCTGTACTAAAAGACAATGGTTCTTTGTTTCTGGCTCCCACAGCTTGACCCCCTCTGTGGTATCATATCGAGAACCTGATTGTCGTGGGATTCGATTTGTTGTTTACCTCCTTCCTGATGCTGCTAGCCATTGGACTTGGCAGTATCTGCAGATTTTTCAGTTAGGTTTTTTTTTAAACCCAGCGAGTTTGCACTTAGCATTTGGGCCATGCTTTCCTCTGTGAGTCCTTGAGGTTCTCGATCTCCACTGCGGCATCACCATCTTCCCAGCTTCCACTGGAGACATTTCACAATTTACGTGGGATAGAGTTCTCTGACGGGCCCTTTGTTGCTTCATGGGAACATCAGCTGACAGGTGGTAACCCCCGAACTTCCCGCCCCAGAGGCTCCTTGGAGAAGCTCACCTGCCATTCCCTTACACTCTCCGGCTTTGTCCACAGGCGAGCCAGTGTGAGTGCATTTTCCAGGAGAACCGGGGCTCAGCGTCAGAGCCTCCTTTTTCTCTGTGGTCCGGTCCGTCTGCCGGTGGTGGCATGTCATCCAAATAAAGCTGTTTTGGTTCTGGCTTTTTATTACCTGTGATTCGTTTCCCCTCTAGAGTCAGGCTTTTCTCTGTTTAGACTCGCTTTACTATGGGCAGAGGTTTGGCTTAACTTGCCCCATTTCCCTTGGGGAAATGAGGTGGGTACGTCAATCGCCCTATATGTGTTATAGGCTGCTGCTTCAGGGTTCATTGCTACTGTGACTTGTTCAGTGTCCACAGACACCTGCCTTGCCATCTCCTGAGAGGTTCTCAGAAGACATTTTTGAGTTTTTTTCCCATTGCTTTTGTGGGTTCCTTTTTTATAGGACTTTATTTTGGGGAATTTCTTCTGGCCTTTTCTAACATGACCTCTCCTCTCTCTCCTCTAGTCAGCCTTGTCCAAATATGATGCCACCAAACAAAAGAGGAAGTTCTCTTCTTTTTTTAAGTCCTTGGTGATCGAACTGGACAAAGACCTGTATGGGCCAGATAACCATCTGGTGGAAGTGAGTAGTTCTGTCCTCTAGGCTTTGCTTTGACTTTATGACTGGAGGATGATGGACTTGGGAGCCAAACATTAATGTCTAGGGAAAGGGGAAGGTATGAATAAAGGGTTACCCCAGGTGTACAATTCCTCCAACGCAGTTTGCACGTTAGCCTCCAGGTGGCACTAGCTGTTCAGTTCTGGTACTGTTTGGACCCAAGAGCTTTTGCAGTCTGACTTGTCCCACCTTTTAAATTTTACTATCTTTGTTGCTGCCCCCACTTTCAAGGAAAATTCTGATGGAGGCCTCTTACACATGTCAAGCCATCTCTGCATCTTGCTTATTAAAAATGGTGAGATGGGGCCTCCCTGGTGGCGCAGTGGTTGAGAGTCCGCCTGCCGATGCAGGGGATACGGGTTCGTGCCCCGGTCTGGGAGGATCCCATATGCCGCGGAGCGGCTGGGCCCGTGAGCCATGGCCGCTGGGCCTGCACATCCGGAGCCTGTGCTCCGCAACGGGAGAGGCCACAACAGTGAGAGGCCCGCATACCATAAAAAAAAAAAAAAAAAAAAAATGGTGAGATGGGGCTTCCCTGGTGGCGCAGTGGTTGAGAGTCCACCTGCCGATGCAGGGGACATGGGTTCGTGCCCCGGTCCGGGAAGATCCCACATGCCGCAGAGTGGCTGGGCCCATGAACCATGGCCGCTGAGCCTGCGCGTCTGGAGCCTGTGCTCTGCAACGGGAGAGGCCACGACAGTGAGAGGCCCGCGTACTGGAAAATAAAATAAAAATTAAAAAAGTAAAATAAAAATAAAAATGGTGAGATGTAGTTATCCACACACCATTCTACCTTTTTCCTGGTAACAAGTGCTGTGATTAAGGGGGTTAACTAATAGGGTTCTAGTCCTTGCCAAGGCTACTTTTGCAGATGTGGGACTTGCTTTTGGTTCCTGCTCTGTTTAGATTCACATTCCAAATCATCAAAAATTCTTTATTGTAATGCCTGATTACATAGTGTTGTTCTGAAGACTATGTTAGCAACAGTGTTCTTTGGGATATAGTCAAAACCAGAATGAGACAGTCCAGCACTCCAGGTGAACTTCACCTGCTCCTTTCTCTGCCAGTGTAGCTGCAGGTCTTTACCATCTAATAAGGGAAGTAAGTCATAGAATCAATAGAAATTTGTAAATATATTTAACTTAACTTTATAGCAGTAGAACATAGTGGCTAAGAATGTGGACTGTAGAATCTGACACACCAGAGCTCAGATAGCAGCTCCACCACTTATTGGCTGTTGACCTTAGGCAGCTTACTTCACTCTTCTAAGCATTAGTTTTCTCATCTGTAGAATAGGTTTAATGGTGCCTATCTCGTATGGATGTTGTGGGGATTAAATGTGATAATCCAAGTAAATGCTTTAGAATATTCTTGCACATAGTAAGTACCCAATAGATGATAGCTACGTTATTTTACTATACACATGTATATTATCCATTTTTGTGGATAAAATTATCACTGAAAGTTCAGGCTAATTTAAATGTGACCCTGCACAGTCATAATGAAAAGGTCAATCGACTTATAGACAGGAATCCCAAAGTCATATGCAGTTTTTTAAAATGTCTCATGCTGTTGCTCTTCTCCAGTAGCTTCAGTAATCAAAGTTGAATATTCAGTCATTACAGAAGCTCTTCCCTCCCACCCCAGCTCTTCCTCTGGGAGAGCACCCCCTGACATCTTCCTCTCTGTAGTGGCACAGGACCGCCACTACCCAGGAGACAGATGGCTTCCAGGTGAAGCGGCCAGGAGACGTGAATGTACGGTGTACTGTCCTGCTGATGCTGGATTACCAGGTATTTTGTGCTGATGTGAGGGGGTCCAGCTTTCACAGCCACATCCCATCAGCAGTCTGACATTTAAAGGTTTAAGTCTAGTTGTGGGTAATTTGCCGCCAGACTGTTACCTCCCTAAATATGGGGATAGGGTCTTAGTCATTTCTGAGTTCCTGTTAGTGTATTTCTGCCCCAGGGAATGCACCTCATTAATGCCTGTTGAATGGCTTGAATGTATGGCCATGCCAAGCACCTCATAATGCACATAGACTCAGCTCATTAGCTTCATCCCAAACTCTTTGGTTCTCTATAGCCTCCTCAGTTTAAATTAGACCCTCGTCTGGCTCGGCTGCTGGGCATCCACACCCAGACCCGTCCAGTGATCATTCAAGCACTGTGGCAATATATTAAGACGCATAAACTCCAGGACCCACATGAGCGGGAGTTTGTCATCTGTGACAAGTACCTCCAGCAGGTAAGAAAAGGACCCATTCTTTTGCTCAGGTCCACTGGAGCACTAATTGTGCTCTTAGCTGCTTCTCCTCTTTCCCGCAGATCTTTGAGTCTCAACGTATGAAGTTTTCAGAGATCCCCCAACGGCTCCACGCCTTGCTTATGCCACCAGAGCCCATCATCATTAATCATGTCATCAGGTAAGCATGTGTGTACAGGGCAGTGGTGTGCTGGAGCTGGCTTGCACCAGCTGCACAAGTCAGTTCTCAAAATTTTCAGGGATTTTGCAAGCAGGTTGTTAAACACAGTCGTTATTTAAGGTTAAATTATACAAACTTGCAATTAAATACGTTATATTAAAAATAAGGGTAGGGCCTCCCTGGTGGCGCAGTGGTTAAGAGTCCGCCTGCCGATGCAGGGGATACGGGTTCGTGCCCCGGTCTGGGAGGATCCCATATGCCGCGGAGCGGCTGGGCCCGTGAGCCATGGCCGCTGGGCCTGCGCGTCCAGAGCCTGTGCTCCGCAACGGGAGAGGCCACAACAGTGAGAGGCCCACATACCGCAAAAAAGAAAAAAAAATAAAAAATAAAAATAAGGGTAATATATACTCAAAAATTCATCATCTCTGAATTATTATATTAGTTTACTGGTGTTTGTGTTTTCAGGGTTACTTCTGTCTATTGTGTCTGTATGGTGGAAATACTATCTAATGATATGTTACTGCACATCCCTTCCCAGCTCCTTGATCAGTGATATAATGTTGGCATCTTGAAATCAATCATGTCGAGAATATTTAAAACACAGAAATCAGCAAATGCTACAAGTCAGGGCTTTTTGTTCTTCTTCTTCTTCTTCTTCTCTTTTGGAGAATCAGTTATTAGATATTTACCACCTCATCACTGATGAGCTACTATCTTTTCTCTGGGTGGTAGGACATTCTAAGCTGAGACTCCAACTCCATTACCTCCATCTGCTTTTCTGTTCAGAAGGTGGACGAGCAAGGCATCTCTAGGGAGATATGGAGTGAAGGAGGGCATCTTCTCCTCAAAGCAGCATGTCTTCTGGCTGGATGTAGTTTTTGCCTTCTTTCCCTCATTCCATATTAATTAGCCTTTCTTTCATTAGACCCTGAACCATCATCACTCAGCCAATAGTAACTCCTACAGCCTATACACTGGGTCAGTAGAAGCTAGTTTGTCCCGTATTCATGGGCTTAAAGTTACGCCACTTTTTATTTTGCGTGGTATGTGTTTTATTTGAATTAATTTTCAGGGTCAATTTTAGCTTAATAGGGGGAAAGATACAGAAGATACTGTAGTGATGGTCTCCTTGTGGGGAGGGAGAAACTTACTTTTCATTGGATATCTTCTGTAACATTTGAATTTTTACCATTGAGTTTTTTTTTTTAATTAACTCTGTTGAGGTTTATATGCAATATATTGCACCCACTTAAAATAAAATTTGATGATTTTTGGCAAATGTATACATTCTGTAGCTATCACCACAAGGAGCGTACGGAACATTTCCATCACACCGAAGAGGTCTCTTGTGCCCTTTTGCAGTCAGCTCCTTGCCCTTCAGTCTAGACTATCTTTTTGACCCTGTGTAATTAGGTCTTAGGGGACAAGCCCTTTACCAGGCCCCTTTGGTTTCCTCCCCAGTGTTGACCCGAATGATCAGAAAAAGACAGCTTGTTATGACATTGATGTGGAAGTGGATGATACCTTGAAGACCCAGATGAATTCTTTTCTGCTGTCTACTGCCAGCCAGCAGGAGATTGCTACTCTAGACAACAAGGTAGGGACCATGCCCTGGATAGTTGGGTGCCACCAGCCCTCTATCACAGCTTCTTGGCTTCTTTTGATTCTTGATATTCATTCAAAATGTACTGCCACCCAGTAAATGCTAGGCACTCTGTTTGGTGCTGGTTGGAGCCAGACACACATGAGTTCTGATTCTTGGCAATACCTCTTAATAGCTTTGAGCCTCAGTTTCTGATCTGCGAAATAGAGACCATAATACGTATTTTTATAAGTTTGTTATGAGGGTTAAATGAGACAGTGTATGTAAAGACATGACATTGTATCTGGCACATAAAAACAAATGGCAAAAAAAAACCACACAAAAAAACAAATGGCCGCTGCTGCTCCTGTTGTTATTATTGATACCATTATCAGACATAGTCCATGCAGGTAAAGCCAGAAAGGCTCTGGGAACACAAAGGAGAACAGGGAGGCCTTCCTGGAGGAGCTGATGCCCCAACTAAATCTTGAAGGACGACATGGGAGTCAACAAAAGGGGAGAAAGGAGGATGTTGCTTAGGGGCTTGGGGGGCAGAGGCCATTCCAGAAAGAGGGAGCAGGGTGTATGAAGGCCCAAAGATGAGCAGAGAGCCTGGCATGTTCAAGAAGTACAAGCTGCTTACTGTGTTAGATAGAGCTCGGGGTGCTGGGGAAAAGAAACTGGATAGGGAAGCAGGATCCTAGTCATGAAGCAGCTTTGCGGGGAAAACTGGCTTATACTTTGTCCTGAAAACTGGAGGGCCTGGTGCTCTTTGCATTTAGAATGATCACTGGCAGGATGTTGGGGAGTGAATTGTAATGGGGGCAGATGTGCAGGAAGGAAGCCCAGTTAAGTGGCTGGTGCAGTGATGCACGTGAGATGTGTCGAGGGCCTAAACTTACGGTCCTGACAGTGAGAATGGAAACGAGTAGATAGATTTGGAAGGTGTTAAGGTGAAATTGCAGGGATTTGGACACTGGGTGGAGACGGTGGGGGGAGGCGTGAGGGAGAAGAGGCGTTATGACGGCCCTCAGGTTTTCAGCTGGAGTGTACAGTTGTAGTTACTCAGATTGGGAACAGGAGGAGAAGCAGATATTGGGGAAAGGTAGTGAATTTAGTTTCGGAGAGTTTAAGGTGCCTTGAGATGTCAAGCAGGTGGATGGGTTGGAGTTTAGAAAATGGATTCTGGTCTGCAGACTGGGGACTCATTACCTTGTCAGTGGTACTGGAAGACATACAAGTAGATGAAATCGCCAGGAGGAGTAGAGAGAATGAGAAGAGGACAAAGAACAAAACCCACAGACCACAGCTTTTGAGACAGCTCTCTGTACCACTTCTTTTCTACCTGAGAGTGTTTCAGGACCCATTTGTGCTGTGGATTAAATATTCACCATGTAGCGTCGTCCACAGTGGACATCGTGGAGACTAAAAGGAAAACTTCCCTCACGTGGGGTGTATAGAGACACGGTGCACATCACCTGCTAAGCGAATGCCGAGCGCCGGAGCAGGTCGGGCAGCAGTGCCATTTCTGGGCCACGCTCTGTTCTTAGGTTGGGAGCGGCACAGGAAGTCACACACTGCCTGCCATTTAACTTTGCATTTCCCCAGTGTGAGAATGTTATGAGCTTCCTTCTTCCTTTCAGATCCATGAGACCATAGAAACTATCAATCAGCTGAAGACCCAGCGAGAGTTCATGCTGAGCTTTGCTAGAGACCCTCAGGGTTTCATCAATGACTGGCTTCAGTCCCAGTGCCGGGACCTCAAGGTAAAGAACCTGGGACAGGTGCAAAGACACTTAGATCCGTGAGGCATACATTTGCTCCGTTTCCGTAGCATGAGATAGAGAGCCAGGGGAAAGTGAGGGACCAGACTTTCTTTAGTGTGTTCCAGGGCCCATTTTACAATTAAGTAGGGAAATGGAGGTGGAACCGTCAAGTGTTTATCTAGTACTTACTATGTGCTGTCACTGTGCACCGTATTGTAGGCGATACAGAGTGGAAAACTTGATCTTTTTCAAAGTAGCACACATTCTGTTCGGAGAAACCATGTTACTGTGATTTAAAAAGTAGTAATCATGTAAGACGTTATTGGAACTCACCAGTACCAAAAAGGTCATACAAAGGAGAAGGGAGATTGATGAGGCTAGAATAGCTAGGGAAGGCTTCATGGAGAATTTGGGATTTGAGTTATATCCCAGAGAGGGGAGCATCATAAGCTCAGGCAGGAAGGTAGGAATGAGCATAGAATGTGTGAGATGTGTCCTCGGTGCGCGCCTATTCTGTGGTGATTGACTGCAGTTAGCCCGAGAAGAGGAGCAAGGGACGGGGTGCCTGAAAGGATCCCTGAAGAAGGCAATGACTTGTTGACAGCGCAGGCGACTTTGGGTGTTGTTTTAGTGGTTTGCTAGGGCCACCGTAGTAAAGTACCACAAACTGAGTCGCTTAAACAAGGGAAACTGTATTGTCTCGTGGTTCTGGAGGCTAGAGTCTGAAATCAGGGTGTCAGCAGGGTTTGGTTCCTTCTGAGGGCTGGGAGGGAGAGTCTGTTCCAGGCCTCTCTCCTAGCTTATGGTAGCCTCAGGCATTCCTTGGTTTGCAGATGGTGTTCTCCATGTGTCTTCATATCATCTTTCCTCTCCGCATGTCTGTCTCTGTGTCTAAGTTTCCCCTTTTATAAAGATACCAGTCATATTGGATTAGGCCCATCCTAATGACCTTATCTTAGCTTGATCATCCGCAGAGACCCTATTCCTAGATAAGGTCACATTCACAGGTACTGGGAGGGTTAGGATTTCAACATCTTTTAGGGGATACAATTCAATCCATAACAGATGACAAGGAAGGAAACAAGTCTTTTCTGTGTCTTCCCCCTCCCATCTCCCTCAGACCATGACTGATGTGGTGGGTAACCCAGAGGAAGAGCGCCGAGCTGAGTTCTACTTCCAGCCTTGGGCACAGGAGGCCGTGTGCCGATACTTCTACTCCAAGGTAGGCACCTGGGGTGCACAGGAGAAACTGACAAAAGGCAAGGGGTCTGCACCCTTGATGGGGGTCAGTGGTGTTAGGTACCAACTTCTGGTTTGTCTCATCTTCCACTCCCTCCACTATTTTCTCCTTAGGTGCAGCAGAGACGACAAGAATTAGAGCAAGCCCTGGGAATCCGAAATACATAGGGCTTCTCCCACAGCCCTGATTTGGCTGCACCGATTTCTTTATTTGGGCCTGTGCTGCCTGCCTCATAGCACCTGCCTTGGTCTTGCTTGGGGCCTTCCAGGGGATGCTGTTGGTTCTAGGACAACACCAGAATGAAGAGGGTCTCACATGATACCTGTTGCCCTCTTCTCCCACCCCATCCCTTCCTACCCCCAGCTTCCCTTTGCCCCACAAAGTTCCCATGTGCCTGTACCCTCCCCTGGTCTGCATAGGACCTCTAGATAGTATTAGAGAGAGAACCCATAGTGGTAATCAGTGCATTGAATGGATTGGGCCTAAGGCCAAGTGGTCTTCAAGGGGACCAGCTACACTGATCCTGCCCTTCAGAGACCCAGGAGTTGGGAGCTTTGGCCCCTTCTCCGAGACTCAGGCCTGGGGGCCCTCTATAAGCTAGTTGATCTTGGCTTTCCTGATAACAGAGTCCAGTTTCCTCCCCTCCCTCCACAGGTTTGGCGCACACTCTCCCTTCACTTGTCACCCTCTAGCACTCAAGGACTCCTGGTTCTTGGGCTCCACTGAGCCCCAGGTCGGTCCGCGGCCCTCTGGAGTGGCCTGTTGTCTCAGTGCTTCTCTTACTCCCTCATAGGGGGTCCACATCAGTACTGGAGTTTGTTCTCTTAGTATTGCTCCCTCTCACCACACTCCCTGTAGCTGCTTTTTAGGATTCCCTCCTACCTGTCCTAACCCAGGGCATTTGAGTGGGGGAATCTTGCCTTTCCCTGTCAGAGCCCCAAGGGCCCTCACCGGGGGTACTGTCATTGCCAGCGGAGGCTGTTCCTTCCTGCTGTTGCTTGGAGGTGTGACTCATTCATTCATTCCACCCTGCCTCCCCCATCCTTTCATGGAGAAACAGGCCTAAAATCAAACGGGTAAAAGCCCTGGGCCATCCCTGTCTTCCTGTCCCTTGTCTGCCCAGTTGACACCCACTGGTGACTTCCAGGGCACTGAGGAGTGAAAGCGCCTAGGGCTGGAGAATAGCTCTGAGTTGGGTCTGTGACTCTTCCCTCTCCCTGCCTCACAGGACTGTGACTCCCCAGCCCCTGCCCTCAAAGCTTCAGACCCCTCAGGTAGCAGCAGGACCTTGTGATCTTGGCCCCTTGCAACTTAAATGGTTTTGCATCTTTCCAGGAGAGCCTCAAATTCTTCTTCCAGGTTGTATCACCCCTGAGTTAGCATAGCCCAGGCTCGCAGACTCAACACAGCAGGGTGGGAGACGGCTGGGCACAGAGGGGGAATCCCGTTCAGCATGGGCTCTAAACCCGCAGAACTGACAAAGCCCCTGCTTCCCCACCCCCTCCTCAGGCTTCTGCGAGCACATCCCCCAGCCCGTATCCCTGACTGTCCCACACTGGGGACAGCAGAACTTTCTCCCCGTCTTCCCCTTGCTGTCATTATCCCACTCTTCCCTTGAAAGGTTCTCCGCAGAGTGACACTGGACAGACAACCTCTGTCCCTGGGGCTGGAACCATGAGAAGGAAGCTCAGCACTCCTACACAGTGTCCCTGAAGATAACTGTTTTTATTAACTGAATTATTATGTTTTTTTCATGGACCAAAATTTTTTTTGTACTGTCCCCTTACCGATGTCACCCAGTTTTAATAAAAGAATCTTCTGAAGGATGGGTCCCCCTACCTACTGATGGAGAGCTCTTCCCTGAGCTTTCTTCTTCGATACCATTAGCCATGCTCATGGTGTTTGTTCATTCTATTTGACAAATATTTATTGAGCACCTGCTGTGTGCCAGCTATGGTTCTCGGCACTGGGGATATGGTGAAAAGATTTCTACCCTGGGGACCTCAAGTTCTCACCTTAGAGCTTGTTCTATCAGCCCCAATGGTCCAACCAAGCAGGCCAGGTGCTGGTTGGGATTAGTGGGCTTCATCACTGGATCTGAGAGTCCTGTCCTCAGTTCCCGTTAAGGAAGATTCTAACAAGACAGTGGCACTGCCCTTCTCTCCCTTGTCCTTCTAAACTCCCCAGGCTGGCTCGAGTGTGCCATCCTTGGGTACTTGTGGCCCTTACACTTGAACTTGAGCCTTCTCTAGAATTCTCAGGGCTCCTGTCTTCATACGGGCCAGCGCTGTATGAGGACTGAAGACGTTTGTGGTTTGTGTGCCTGCCATTCTTTAAGGTTCCACTTTCTCAACCCTGAGTGAGATTTTAGTTCCTAAGACTGGCATGGAAGTGCTGCACTGTCATCCTCATGCTATGGACAACCAAGCCTTCACTGGTAGAGTTGAGAAGACTTTGCTCAGGATTGGGTCCCATTAGCAAGAAGCATGAAATTCTGCTGCAGTTTCCATCATATGCCTGCTTTCCATCGTATGCCTGGTGGTTCTTTACTTTCCTCCTTTGTGCCATTATCTAGCTTGGTTCTACTCAAGAAGGGGGTTTAGAACACAGGGTGAAGGCAACTACATTCCAAAGTTGTAGTTAAAAAATTAACTTTAGCCTCCATGCATGTGAACACTCAAGTATTGCGTATATGCAGTCAAACCCAAGGATACAGCCACTATTCCCAATCTGGAATGTGGGAGTTTATCAGACTTGAGTAGGGAAAGCAGAAGAGAGTGTGTGGGTGATGATAACTTGGGAGTGGAAAAAATTGATGTCAAGGACATTGAAATGGCATCTGTTTTCACCCAGGCTAATTACATGTGTAATGAATGGCTGATGAACCATTATTAATTTCAAGCAAATCTGCAGTTTTCTCTTGGGAAAAGAGCTCTAGTGGTACAGATTATTGGCCTGTGACAGGCTAATTCTGAATCTCTGCACACTCTTTATTCCTATATAAATGAACAAATTCTTTGTCTCCATACTACTTAAAATGATCGTAGGGACAAAAAGATGGAAGCATTTAGGCAAAAACAAGAGGTTATTTTATGCATCAACATCCATTCTTTGGGGTTCTCATCCTGTGTGCTAGGGACAGAAGCATTCTTTCTCTTCCATCACCCATAATCAGTGCTCCCAGCTGGCAGCCTGGCGCTGGTGCCTTTGTCACGGTGCCAGTGCAATAACAGTGGTCTGTGGGAGGCTGGCTCTGTAGTAGGCATAATTTTGTTCCTAAGAGAGACAATCAACTGCTGATTTCACGTATGTGCCCCTACGGGAACTCCCTGGCCATGGGAGTAGAGTATGGTGGGCTTTTTCCCAGGCAGTCCCTAGAACTTAGGAAACCATTTCTCCCCAGTCTTGACCTCAGGGCCACTGACCCTTACCCAGTGATTGCCCACAGACGCCCCTCTGGCCCAGTGCTTATCACTTTGCAGCCAGCAGCAGCCCAGGGGGATGGAAACACCCACTCAGCAGTCAGCCAGGCCAGGAGGTCAGCACATGAGCACACAGTGCTGTCTGCCTTCTAGGCCAAGGTGCACAGACAGCTGGAGTGTAGGGGGCCTTTGCCCCACTCTCCACGTCAGCCTAGAAACTAGAGTTCCCCCTCGTAGTTAAACAGGTTGCTGTGGGTGATGTAGAGCCCTGAACTGCACTGTGTGTCCCTTCCATCCTCCCTCCCCCCAGAAGCACACACCCCACTTGCTCTTGATTACAGCATCTGAGACCACAAAGCCCTACAGAGGTCACAACTGCCCCAGGTCCTGCCTCCCTTCCCCTCTCTGGCTTCTGCAAACTAGCCACTAACCTGAAGGAGCCCCTAGTGTGGGGTTAGCCTGGAAACCCAAGCAAGAAGTGAAGGAAGCTCAATACCTCTCAAGGACAGTGAACACTTGGGCTGCCTTCTTTTCTCTCCTATCCTCCTCCTCCTCAAGCCCAGAGTCTGCAAAAGACTTGTGGGCCACTTGGCATCAGAGCCTCCAACTTTGGCCTTTCCTACCCCACTTCCTGGGAAACATTCAGGTGAGGAGAGGCCCACTGGTGTGCTTTGTTTCTTGGGCCCATGGGGTCTTCTTAGCCTTGGGCTGGGTTGCCCCCAAAGCAGGCCCTTACCTCTTACGTGCTCTTATTTAAAGGGGCCACACCCACCCACCCACCTCACTCACCCACAGCCCTGCAGTGGGGCTAGCGTGGGGCAGCACGTGACCTGTCACCGCCAGAGGATGAACCCGTAGAGCAGCTTTCTGGGTCCTAGAGGGACAAGTGGGTGGTTCCTACCTTGGAAAGGCATGCCTGTATCTGCTGCTGGGACTGAATACAACTTATTCCAGTGCTAGGGGAGGGGAGTGGGGGGACCGGGCACTCCTTATTTGGGCCTGGTCTTGGCAGACCTTAAAATGAAACCATTGCGGGGAGGGAGGGGGTGAGGACCTGGGCTGGGGCCGAGGGAAGTAGCGTGCCAGCACCGTCAGCGGGCAAACCTAAGAGGAAAAGCAGGCCTGGTCTCGGCCCCGTTCCTGTTCCCCACCTGTCTCTACCCTTTTCTTCCCTTTCCCTGGCCCTGCCAGACTTTGTCTCCCTGGGTGCCCGCCTCCCCTCCCCTGGAGGGCGGGGCTTGGCTGCACCCACGTGTGTTGGAGTTATATGCTCCCAGCCAGCAGAGGAGCTGGGGAGAGTGGCACCCAGCTGGTGGCTCAGGCAGCGAAGCGGCACCATGGCCGGCAAGAAAGTCTGCATTGTAGGCTCTGGTAACTGGTAAGCGGCTCTGTCAAGGAGTATTTGGGGTGGGGGGCGGAAGGGGAGGTTCCCTCAAGTATACAGGAGGTTAGGGAGGGAGGTTTGGTGGGCAGGAGGCAGCCGGTGGGTAGGAAATGCCTCCAGCTCCTGGCCCTTGCGTCTCAGGCAGCAGCACCTGTTCACCACGGGAAGGGAGCCTCCAGAGTGCTCCCTGCCTGAAAGGCTGCCTGGGTTAGGGGGTGGCGGGGGGAGATCAGAAGGCTGGCCCTCTTCTCCAGCAGCAAAGTATGAGGGAAGGGAAACTGAGTCTCCTTTCTACTGCTAGGTCAGGAGAGATGCAGCGTCACGGGGAGGGGGTGACAAGGAAGGTGGCAAGTAAATAATCCAGTGGCTTCTGTGACATCCTGAGGTGGAGCACTGTCCCCTCCCCTACCACCGTTCCTCTCTCACGCCCCCGCTCCTCCACTTTCTGTGCTCCCCCTCCTGCCAGGGGCTCAGCCATCGCCAAGATTGTGGGTAGCAATGCAGCCCAGCTGGCACGCTTTGACCCACGGGTGAACATGTGGGTGTTTGAGGAAGACGTCGGGGGCAGAAAACTGACAGAGGTCATCAACACACAGCATGAGAATGTCAAATACCTGCCAGGGCACAAGTTGCCCCCCAATGTGGTGAGCCCCAACACCCTGTAGGAAGGGAGAGGGAAGTGGAGGGGGTGCTTCCTGCTGGGAGGGGGCCACTTCACGTGCCACCTGTACTTGGGAAGCATCTCAGGAGGGCTACTCCAGGCACAGGGTGTCCCTGGGCACAGCCCCCAAACTGCTGCCCTGAGCACTTCCTGGGACTGAGGAGAACCTGAATGCATCCCCCTGCATCTCCACCCCACCCGGTGGGCTCCCAGGCAGGAAAGGGACGGGGAGAGGATGAAGAAGTTGGTCTCTGTGGCAACCAAAGACAGGTTCTCTGGCCCCCAGACTTGGGGTCTGGGTAGTGCCTGCCTCGGGCTCTAACCCTGTTACTCATTCACTGGGTTATTAGTAAATGTGGAGACTGCTCCTTGGACTTAAGGTCTTTGGTCAGATCCATGTGGCTTACTCCCCACCTGGAAAGGGGGAGCAGGAAGACTGGGGCTCTCCCTTCCCAGTTGGGAGCCCTAAGGAGCAGGGTGATGAAATCCTACTTGGCCTCTTCCTCCTGCCAAGCCCAGACCTCCTTTGGCCTCCCTCACTGTCCCACAGCCAAGGGCTAGGAGAGTGCTGAGAAGAGTTTCCAGGAGTCCTCAAGAGCCCAGGACAGCTGCAACCTAGAGGGAATGATGGCTAGGCGGAAGCAATAGAAGTGTCTCGTTCCTCCAGGTTCAGCCCTTCCAGATTCAACCCCCAAACTGCCCTTCCTTCTTCCCCACCAGCCTCACCCTGTCTCCTAGATCTCCTGCATGGGGCTCCACAGGGGCTAGAAGCAGTCTGTCAGGCCCATGAACACTGGTCACCCCCACAGGTGGCTATCCCAGATGTGGTCCAGGCTGCAGTGGATGCTGACATCCTGATCTTCGTGGTACCCCATCAGTTCATCGGCAAGATCTGTGATCAGCTCAAGGGTCACCTGAAGGCAGACACCATTGGGATATCTCTTATTAAGGTGCCAGGGACACCCTCCTGTGGATGGGGGTGCAGCTAACTGCTGTGGGGCTCAGGGTGGGTGAAGTGCGACAAACAGAAAACAGCAGAAGTAGGCCAGGAGTTCTCTGAAGAGAGGAGCTGGCTTTGGGGAGGCTTGAGAAACAGAAGCGGGGGGCCACTGGGAAGGGGAGGTTGGTTGGGGAGTAGGTAAGAGATCGGTTTGGAGGCAGATGTCTTGGGGAGTTTAGGAGGTGTACAAGGGATGCCTAGGGGATACAAGAAGTGGGCTGGTTTGAGGAGTTGAGAAGGGAAGCTGGTTTGGAGCAGTGGCTGGGATGGCAGTTGGTTGGGGGTACTCAGGAGTGGGCTGTTTAGGGATGTGGCGAGGATACATTACCTTGGAGAAGTAGGTTGTGGAAGGAGAGTTTTCAGATGGATTCGTTTTCACATGTTATCTGCTCTCCTCACAGGTAGCTTTGGCTGCATTGGAATAGGGGAGGACCTCTGGGGAGGGACATTGATGAACAGTGAATTTGCAATGGGCAGGATTTCTAGGCGGGAAGCCCTCAGTTGGGGATAAAAGGCACCTGGCCTGAGCTCCATCCTGTGCCCAGGGGGTAGACGAGGGCCCCAACGGGCTGAAGCTCATCTCTGAAGTGATTGGGGAGCGCCTTGGCATCCCCATGAGCGTGCTGATGGGCGCCAACATTGCCAGCGAGGTGGCTGATGAGAAGTTCTGTGAGACAACCATTGGTGAGACCCCACCACCCACATAGATAATGCAACTCCAGTTACATCGCCTCCCCAGGCTATATCCCCCACCCACTTAGCCATCTTCTCCCCATAAGGCAGGTGAAGGAAGAAGATCCCAGCATCAAAGGTGAGGGGAGTTGGGGCACCCCTATGGAAAGAGCTATAGGTCCTGCTTAGGGCAGTTGTGGGGAGAAGAGTCCAGAGTCCCTTCTTAAAGCCTTATCCCCTCCCTACTTTAGGCTGCAAGGACCTGGCCCAGGGACAGCTTCTGAAAGAGCTGATGCAGACACCCAATTTCCGCATCACGGTGGTGCAAGAGGTGGACACAGTAGAGATCTGTGGGGCCTTAAAGGTGAGAGGGCTGCAGAGGCAGCTATGGGGTGGGGAGAAGGCCCTGAAAGAGGGCCTGGCTTAGCTGTACAAGGTTGCTGGGACTCCAGGCACTCACTCCCCTTCCCCACCAAGTCTCATACACATGGGAAGAATTGCAGAAGCAAGGCCAGGATCGCTCAGGTCTGCCGATTACTTACCATCAGACATTGGGCTTCCTTCTTCCTTTCCCCTATAGCCCCTTGTGGGACATCCCTGTCCCTGGCTCCAAAGGTTGGTCCAGGGGGAAGAGGAGATGCCCTGGGGGAGCACTCAGGCTAATGGGAGATAAGATGTCCAGGACACCCAGACGGATTGATGGCCAGGACTCTGGATCCTGGACAGACCTATGGATGGATATCGGGGGCATAGAACAAAATAGCCGTGGTTGGGAGGGCCAGGTAGAAGACTGGTTTTCAGGAAAAGTCCTCAAGGATGGAGTATAGGGCAGGGTTGGGGAGCCAGAAAGCACAAGCCCAGGCTAAAAGAAGGGAGTGCAGCAAGTGGGAAAACCAAGAGGTGAAAATAGTTGAGGAGCCCACCCACCTTCCTTCACTTATTCAGTGGGCGTGTCATGGCTGATGGAAGAAGCATGAGGCAGGTGCTGAAGGCCCCAAGTGGGGCCTGCTGGAGGGGATCCTTCCTCACCCGTGACTTCACTCTTCAAAGAATATAGTGGCCGTGGGGGCTGGCTTCTGTGATGGGCTGGGCTTTGGCGACAACACCAAGGCGGCCGTGATCCGACTGGGGCTCATGGAGATGATCGCCTTCACCAAGCTCTTCTGCAGTGGCCCTGTGTCCCCTGCCACCTTCTTGGAGAGCTGCGGTGTTGCTGATCTCATCACCACCTGCTATGGAGGGCGGAACCGCAAGGTGGCCGAGGCCTTCGCCCGCACAGGAAAGGTGGGCCCTGGGGAGAATGAAGAATGGAGGGTGGGACCTGTAGGTGTTAAGGGAGAGGAACGTGGCTTGAGGCATCTCTCGAACACAAACATTAAGATTGTTGGGAACATTCCCAGCCTTTCTTTCCTCTTAAGACCCACCTCCTCCCAGAGTCCCAGACTCTCTGTCTCGCACTGACAACCCTCCTCTCCCATTTCCATCTGCCTGTCCTGTTTTCTTCACAGTCCATTGAGCAGCTGGAGAAAGAGATGCTGAATGGGCAGAAGCTGCAGGGGCCCCAGACAGCCCGGGAGCTACACAGCGTCCTCCAACACAAGGGCATGCTGGACAAGTAAGCGTCTGCCCCAGCCCCACTGATGGAGGGAACCACCGACAGAAGTGCTCTCCACATTCATCATCTTCCTGAACCCTCCTCAATCTGTGAAGTGGGCAGAGAGGGAAATGTTATCTTATGTTTACAGACAGAGCCTACTAGAGCTTGGCGAGGGTCTGGTATGCCCGCTGTCCCCCAGCTCGCTCATTGTCTTTGAGTTCTTTCCAGTCTAGTGCTCTTTATACCACATTGCTTGGACCCCTCTGCGTGGCCTCTCTCTGTCCTTTCCTCCTTGTCCTCTGCTATGCAGGTGGACAGGAATAAGCTCCTCTGACTGTTGTGCCTCTTTGTCCATCACCCTCAGTCTAAGCTGCTCCCCCAAGACCAACGCTTTTGTTCCATGAATCCTGTCCTGGGTGCCGAAGTGTGAAGAAAAGGAAAGTCTCTGCTTCAAGGTGCTCCTTTTCAGGGAGCACAAGACAGCGGGGGTGATGGGCTGATCAGAGCAGAACTCTGTTGATCTGAGAAAGAATCCTAGAGCAAGAGAGTATGAAACAGGCTCAGAAGATCAGCTCACGGCTGGTCAGGGTAAAGCCTCCTGGTAAAGGGAGCGGCCTGGGCAACAGGTTGGGAAGGAAACTGGCATTTATTGAGCACCTTCACATAATTCATAATCACTTCTTCACTACTTTGTTATATTGACCCCGTTTTACAGCTGATGATACTGAGGCTTGCCTAATTGGAACAAAAAGTTCATGCCAGGGAATCACGGAGGCAAGTTCAATATGGGAGGGAGCAGGGCAATAAAAACCTGACGCTGGGGCTTCCCTGGCGGCGCAGTGGTTGAGAGTCCGCCTGCCGATGAAGGGGACGTGGGTTCGTGCCCCGGTCCGGGAGGATCCCACATGCTGCGAAGCGGCTGGGCCCGTGAGCCATGGCCGCTGAGCCTGTGCGTCCGGAG
This sequence comes from Mesoplodon densirostris, assembly GCF_025265405.1. Lineage (NCBI taxonomy): Eukaryota > Metazoa > Chordata > Mammalia > Artiodactyla > Ziphiidae > Mesoplodon > Mesoplodon densirostris. Next base: position 49,530,501 of record NC_082671.1, on the reverse strand, counting down.
CCTGTGCTCCGCAACGGGAGAGGCCACAACAGTGACAGGCCCACGTACCGCAAAAGAAAAAAAAAAAAAAAAAAAGCCTGACCCTAAACCCCAGGGCTAGGAAATACAAATTCTCAGCGATGGGAAATTGAGAGCCAGAGTCTGCCTGAGCTCGAAGGCGGGAGAGTAGGGAGTGGAGGGTTAGGGGGTTTGCCTGGAGGCCAAGCTGGTTCTGTCCTTCCCCATTCTAGGTTCCCTCTGTTCATGGCTGTGTACAAGATATGCTACGAGAACCAGCCAGTAGGTGAATTCATCCGCTGCCTGCAGAATCATCCAGAACATATGTGAGCAGGGCTGGGGCCCAGGCCAGGCAGCCTCTTTACCCCAGCGGAGACAGGCAGAAGCTTGGGGTGCCTGGCCACCACGATCTCTGGGGCTCCCCACACAGCAGCATCTTCTCAGCTTTTCACTGGAGGACAGGTGCCTGTGGGCCCGGCCACCTGCCTGGAGATCCTGAAGCGCAAGCAGCCTGCAGCCTCCTGCCACCTCACCGCACCACAATGGAGTTGCCGGGTCCCTCTCCATACGTGGGGCTTTCTCCCTCTCCTCTGGGAGGGGTAGAATCAGCCCCAGTGCTGCCTGCTCTGGGTGTGTGGGGGGAGGAGGGGAGGGGAGGGAGGCAAGGCAAGGGCTGCTTAGTGCTGCCGCACACAGACCAGGACTCCTGTCCCCAAGCCCAGCTGATGGCTAAAGAAGTACCTCAGCCGCAAGAGGGATGAGGCAAGGGCTGCAGGGAGGGGTCTGGGCTTTGGGGCTGACATAGACCTCTGCCAGGCCCCACATGGCATCAATGGATCTCTGTTTGTCCGCAAAACACAACCCCCTTCTAGCTTCTCCTAGCAACATCTGCATCCTCAGAAACCTCTGGTCATCCCCTTTGCCCCTCCCCCAGGCTGCCTGGCACCAGAGTTGTCACTCTCTCTTGGGACTTCCCAGTTCCTAGTTCTTTGCCAGCTCCTCCCCACCATGTGTGACCTTTCCAAGCCTCTCTCACCCTCCCTGCCAGCACCCTCTCTGGGGAGCAGAACTTAACCTGCTGACAGAGCTACACCTCTTCGCAGCAGGCTCGGATCACTCTACCCCCTGTGACCTTTGTAACTGCCCTGCCTCCCTCCTCAGGAGCTCTAGTGGGGGGAGGTGTCAGCTGGGTCCCTCCTGCTGCTGTCTCCCCAGGACATCTTGGATCCACCCCTCACCTCCTAAACCCTGTCCCTAATTCTCAGCTACCCCCAGAGCAGCCAGGGCAGCTAACCAGTTCCTGTATCTGGAGGCCAGGGGGCCAGAGAGTGGGTAAGGGAGGATGAGCAGGTCCCCATCTCTGTGGTCTGAATTCCAAGGCTGGCTCTCCTTTGTCACCTGAAGGCCTTCTCATGAGGTATTGACAACTTCAGCACCTCAGGAGCTGGGAAACTCGTGGAGGAGGAAAAAAATGCAAGCCTCCCTACCCGCTGGGGTGAGGAAAGAACAGGAAGGGGAGGAGGGAGAGGAGTGTCCTTTGCAGTGGCCTTGCTCCAGGATGGAATGGCAGCCAGAGAATGTCACCAGTCAGCAGCTTGGACCCCTGGCTATAAATAGAGGCCGAAGGCTCCTGTCACATCCAGCAGGGGGTCTCAGCTTCCTGTGTGGCAGCATCTGGCACGCTGTGGCTCTGGCCAGCATTATGTTAACCCTCCCTTAGTCCTGGACAAACCAGGGGGCAGGCTCCTCTCAGCCCCTAGCCCTTGAGAAGTCAGTCTTACCAGTGAAGGGCAGAGCTGCCTGGATCAAGCAGCGAGAGTGAGGGGCACAGTCACCCTAGATCTGGCTGGGCCCAGGTTTGGGCGCTGACTGGATCCAGAGCTGCTTCCCCAGGAGGTCAAAATCGGGGCAGAAAGACAGCTCCGTTCCCTAGGCTGCAGCTGCGACCCTCTTAGATAGTCAAAAACCTTTGCCTACTTTTGCTCACTCCACAATTAACTGAATCAGGCTTTCGAACCAGGCCTATTTGTCTACCCAATAAAGCGTGGTTTTTGCAGAAACAAATTAGGGAAGGGCGCTTAAGTGCATGTGGTAGGGCGTATGCAGTGGGGTGTATCATTGCATGTATATGTTTTCACTCATGCCGGAGGAAAAACGAAAAAAGGAAAAGAAATCCTTCCTCTATCATCCCAGCCACTCCCGGCCCCTTGCAGGGGTGCCCACGCAGTCCCCCTTCCCCCAAATGGCACCCCCTCCCAACCCCTTCCCGGCGCTTCTTTGGGGCTTTATCAAGCCGCCTGCAAGCGGGGAGGTCACATACGGGGCCGAAACATTACGGAGATTCGACCCTCGCGCCTACTCCGTGGCCAATGGCCAAACGTGCCGCAATCCTCGGCGGTCCAGGCCTCGCAGTGCGGGTCGGGTTCCTGAGCTCGGCTGAAGGCCGGCCCAAGGTAAGAGGGCAGCTTCAGGCTGTAGGGGCCGCGCAGCCCCCTCCAGAGGGCGGACTCCGAGAGAACCTACCCAGCTACCGGAGACATCACCGCGCCGCAGGCTGGGGATTGGCCGGCTCTCTTCTGCGGTGACTGAGTATCCTAAAAGTTCCCGTTCCAGAGTTTGGGTCGCCAAAGACCCTTTCTCAACGTAGAATGACTACAACCCCCAGAAACCAACGGGCCTCTCCGAGAGGAAGGCTCGTCTGAGGATGCGTAGTAAGGGCGGCTGACCCGGAAGCCGGATGTTCAAAGGCAGCAACCAGTCGGAGCTGCAGCCGGCGCGGGCTCTCGTCTCGGTGGGCGGGGTTACGTTTCGTCTGGCGCGCGGGGCTGTATCTCGCGTCGGGAGCGGAATCCTAGAGCTTTAGCGGAGTGTGGGGCTGGGAGAAAGGGTGGCGTTCCGCACCAATAGCGCCTCAGCGTTCGGGGTTGTCCCTGGGCGGTACCCTCACTCGTCTGGACCCGGGTGCTGCTTCCGGCTGCGCTAGGAGGTCGCGCAGGCAGGAGGCCTCGGTCGGAAGGCAGGGAGCGGCAGCATCCAGGTACGCCGTCTACTAGGCCCGAGCCAGGGCCGCCTGTCCGCAGAGGCGCCCCCGCTCGGGCCGGCCTTTGCTCTCCGCATCCTCCCACGCCCAGTCTTCGGGCTTCGGCGCCCTTGAGGTTACCGCGTACCCTGTGCCGCCATCTGCGCCGCTTCCAGCCCAGCAAGCTCCTTGCGGCCGTAGGTTCCTGTCACACCGTGACTGCCATCGCGCGTCTTGGCCTTCCACGCTCTGACTCCAGTAGCTCTGACCCTTCCTTGTCTTGCAGTCCGCTGCGCCCTGAAATGCAGCTTTCCCGGGCACCCTTCCTGCTTATCGATTAACTGGATCCGCTCCTTTGCTGCTTTCAATTCCTGGAATGCTCTCCCCCTCCCTCTTCTATACCGGTGTATATCCTGCCCACCCTTCTGAAACGACAGCTGCCGCCCCCCCCCCCGTCCCCACCTTTCTGCTAACTTTCCTTGAGCCTCCACCTTGTCTCTGAACTCTCAAAACGCCTCTTCTCTTCTGGTCACCGGCTTCCACTACGTCTAACAGAATTTGGGGTGCATAGCTTATCCCGATCAGACCATAAGCTCCTTTGAGACAGAAGCCATATTCTCTGCAGCCTTTATAGCACGAGTAAAAGGTAGATAAGTGAGTAAATCTAAGCTGAGGTGGATGGATCCATTTGAGGAAATGAGTTTTCCAGAGGAGAGACCTGAGCCTTGAGGTCCTCCCATGTTTAGGGGGCAGAAAAAGAGAAAAGAGCCACAATCTGAAAAGGTTTTTGCAGATTGCACCCCTATGTCATTTCCATTATGGTTCCTGTTTTCTTTTTCCTGTTTTTCTGATAACTTCAGTCTAACCCCATAAAAGACCCAGCCTTGAGCTTTACTGAGAAAATGGATGTCCCTCAGGTGAGAATGTTCTCCTGCTAAACCTCAAAAGTTTTCTTCATTTCCAAGGTTAATCCTTCTACCTGGGCTTCTAATTTCATCTTTTCCTGGGCCATCCTAGATTTTGTTCCATCCCATCCACCTTTTATCCTCAGTTTAGCCACCAGTTTCTTCTCCTCTAAAACATATTCAAATCTCCTTATCAATAAGCAAAACAAAACTAGAATTTACTTGACCTTGTTACCTTTTCAGGCTGCTGCCGTATCACTCCCATTCCCTTAACCAGCAAATCACAAGAATATCAATTCTTATCTTTGGGGTGAGAGGGAGTTATGACCCTTCTAATAATCTGTTTTTCTGCGTCCTAGAAAAAATGCATAGACACGTGAACCTCGCGGGACGGGGTTCATGGGGCCTGCTGGGGCTCTGGCTAAGAATCCATGCTTTTTACTTAATGCCTGTTCCAATTTAGTGCATTAAATTGACTTCTGTCCTAGGTTTACCTATGACCTGGTCACCTGTTCCCATCCAGTGATCCCATCTGACCAGTTTTCATGGCACTTAACTTTACAGTAGTGTTCCCCAATTTTTATTCTGGCCCAATACACCCAAAGATACAGCATACCTCTGTCAGTGGTAGTGACTTGATACAGCAGTGATTTTCAACCCTTGTTGTAGTTAAATGAAAATGCATCCCAGATGTTTCTGGAATTTCCTACCTGTTTTCTTTCCGTAGTTGTTTTCTTTCTTCAAACTGGCGTTCCCTTGGCCTCTTTCTCTTGGGTTTTATCGTCTGTTTCGGTGACACTTGTTATTTCCATATGTATCCGTAGCCTAGCCTCTCTCCTAGGATTTGTTCCACATTTGCATATCCGTGTGCCTGACAGACATCATCACATGAATATTGTATTGAGCATCTTTTCTTTCTTGTTTTTTTTTTTTGTCGGGGGGAGCTGCGTTCGGTCTTCGTTGCTGCGCGTGGGCTTTCTCTAGTTGCGGAGAGCGGGGGCTACTCTTTGTTGCGGTATGCGGGCTTCTCATTGTGGTGGCTTCTCTTGTTGTGGAGCACGGGCTCTAGGCGCGTGGGGCTCAGTGGTTGTGGCTCGCGGGCTCTAGAGTGCAGGCTCAGTAGTTGTGGCACACGGGCTTAGTTGCTCCGTGGCATGTGGGATCTCCCTGGACCAGGGATGGAACCCGTGTCCCCTGCGTTGGCAGGCGGATTCTTAACCACTGCGCCACCAGGGAAGTCCCTTTATTGAGCATCTTAACTTTAACATGTCCAGTTCATGATCTTCTTGACTGATGCTTACTGACACCACCATCCCCATACACACATAGTGACACACACCTGTTTCTTCTTTCTTCTTTCTATTAGCAGTATCTCACTCCATAAAGTTTCCTCAGTTGTTAACTTGGAGATATTTTCAGCTTTGCCCTAGCCCATTCAGTTAATAAGCCTTGTTCTACTTCTAGAATAACTTCTTCATCTGTCTTCTCTTTTTCCACTGCCCTGCCTTAGCTCAGGATCTGTGAAAAGTTTTTGTTAATTTGAAAATAGGAGAAATCTCAGGTTGGATTAGACAAGTGAGGAAAATGAGGTTCTAGAAAAATTTCATCTGTCAGTAGATCTTCTGTCACTCTTCTAGGCAAGATGTACTATCCTGTTGCCAGCCTTCTTCCTCCAGCCCTGAGAAGAGGTGGTCCTATAACTAACTGGTTAGCATCTGGCCAGGGTAATGGGGGTTAGGAGGAGAAAGAATAAGTGAGGGGGAGGTTGAAGGCTGCAGGTCTCTTTGCTGGGAGCTTGTTTATTACCTTAGTGTCCTGCTCTGTGTGTATGTTCTTTTTGTTTGTTTTGCTTTTTAATAAATTTATTTATTTATTTATTTATGGCTGCGTTGGGGTTCTTCGTTGCTGCACGCGGCCTTTCTCTAGTTGCCGTGAGCAGGGGCTACTCTTTGTTGCGGAGCACGGGCTCTAGGCACGCGGGCTCTAGAGTGCAGGCTCAGTAGTGGTGGCGCACGGGCTTAGTTGCTCCGCGGCAGGTGTGTGTTTTCTTACTGTCTCACAGCTTGGGGTCCTTTCAAACCCCAGATAACCTGAATACAACCCTTTCTCACCTTGTCCTTGTGCCATTTGGTTTTCTTCCTCTGACCTTATTTAATGTCACTTTCAATAGTCACTTGGAATTATGATTCAAGGAAGCTGTGCCTCAGTTCAGTGTGGGATCTACCCTCAGGGACGGGCTCAAAGGCCGTGTTCAGCCCATGGGACTTACTCTGAGAAGCACTTAGATGTCACACCCTACCCCTGACTCCCTCAATCAGCTAACCTGAACTTTTCTCCTTTCATATTCTTGACTTTTAAGAAAACTATTCTCACTAACTTCAGTCAGTCTTTTAATTTTAATTCCCTCAACAAGAGAGGAGGCTGAGAATATACATTCATAGTCCCAAATTGAGGAACGTTTTGTTCAAGATGAGAGATTCCCATTCTAAACTTTCTCTTGTTCCCTGGCTCAGAATGTCCAGGGAACAGTTAAATTGGAAGTAATTTATCTCATGCAAATGTGAGTTAATTTGCTGGGGACACAGTAAGTTTCGTTTTAGCCCTTGGGATAGGTTCTTGGTTTTATGTTTGGAATTCAAGATTAATGCTGTAGAAGGTTATGTCTAATTGAAATAACATAAACATACTGTTGGCACTATTTCAAGTATATTACGGCTTAAACAGATGCTTGAAGACTAACCCGGGAACCTGAGCACCATAAATAAGATGGTTTTATGGGAAAACAAATTGGATATTGCCCAGAAGGCTCCCATTCGATCCTCCTAGAGAGAATAATTCACTGCTAATGTTTAATCTCTGGCTACTTCAATAAATTCCCTACTAGCCAGAAAAACTGATGTATGCCTAAAGTAATATACCAATTAAGAACATTTCTGGGTGGTCCATACCAGTCATGTCTTTCCATAAACATGGAGGGTCAGGTGTTAGCTGTAATGTCATTCAGATCATTCAGATGCACCTGGTTCCGGCTGTGTTTCTGTATCTTGTATGCAGACTTTATTTACCCTTTTGAATCTTAAGAGTTCCCAAACAATATCTTCCAGTATAAGACCCTGCATACGTCTAGGGGCCATTCAGAATAGAGTGCAGACAAACTAAGAAGTTATAGAATGGCCCTAAACAGGTAAGTGGGCTGGGCAGATGAGGCCTTATCCTTGGGTCTAAGTCTAGTCTGTCTTTGTAGGGGACAACATGCCAACTGCCAAGCAACTAGCCGACATTGGCTACAAGACCTTCTCCACCTCCATGATGCTCCTCACTGTTTACGGGGGCTACCTCTGCAGTGTCCGAGTCTACCACTATTTCCAGCGGCGCAGCTCCCAGCGCCAGGCTGCAGAAGAACAGAAGACCTCGGGAGTCCCGTAGAACTGGGGGGCTTTTTTCCTTGAGCAGAGAGACCTGAGGCATGTTGTGGAAAGACCTCACCTGCAATCATTTCTGAGTCAAGAGGATCAGGGCCTTAGTGGTTTTCGAACTCTGCTGGGGAAAAGTGCCCATGTTTTCTCTGGTACAGTCAGTTGGGAGAGGCTATTGAATCGTAACAGGAATGGGAGGGTGAGGCACACCTACAGACATTAAATATTTTGCCATGTCTGTGTCTTGGTGTTTTTGTTTACTTGAACAGGGTATGGACTACAGAGGTGGGGTCTTGACTACCAGTTTTCTAGTCACAGACTGGATTTCCATATCTTGAGCTCTTAGCACCCATGAAGTAGGGGATATACAGTTCTAGGAGTAGTAATCTCAGCTCTCCTGATCTCAGAGAAAAGACTGTCCCAGCATCTGTATAAATCCCCCGAGAAGACTCTGTAAAGACCAAAGCTCTTTTGTGGTCAGTGACCATTCCTGGACCAATTAAACTGTGTCCAGGTAATGGAGTTCTCTGGCCAGCCTGGCCACCTGTGCACTTCTGAGTCAAGAAGGCAGAGGCCCTTGTTTAACAGCTGTTAAAATTGCACAAAGTGGAGGCGGATAGTTCTTAAAATGTGAAGGGCTTTTGGGTAGCCTACAGTAATGCAGTCCATCTCCTTAAGCCTAGTGGGTATAGTATTAGCATCAGGGTTGATTTCTCACTGTGCCACTGCACAAGAATCTACCTGCAGGTCTGATTGCAGAGTTGTGAAGAGGATTTGAAAGATTTGAAAGAAGGCGATGCATTCAAGGTAAAATCCAACTATGAAGAGATATTCTTGCCATCATTTTTTTTTTGGCCACGCGGCATGTGGGATCTTAGTTTGAACCCGTGCCCCCTTCAGCGGAAGCCCAGAGTCTTAACCACTAGATCGCCAGGGAAGTCCCACCACCATTTCATTTTGAGCTTTGAGGCTTGCTTGTTCACGTCATTCTTGGTGATCGCCCAAAATATCAACCCCTTTGGACACCTGTCCTCTCTCATGTACATACTGCTCTGACCTTTGTCCCCCATTCCTAAACCTTTCACCTGAAGGCTCTCTTCCATGATTTAAAAACTCAGCATTCCTATATCCTCAACCCATTTACTCCCATCCTCTCTTGATGTGTTAACCAAGGACTCCACTGCCTTCTCTGCTTTCTCACTTGCCTGTACAGACAGTAAAGTGACCATTCTCTCAGCTCCCCAGTGCCACTTCCAAACAGTGTAAAATCAGTCCTTTTTGAGGAGCTTTCTTATATTCTCATTTTCACTCTATTCGAGAACTTGAATACTTCAAATCTTTGGATTCCTTTTTTTCCTTCCAATCTTTCACCCCCTTTTTGGTCTAAACTGCTTCCCTGTCCAGCCTGTGCCCACAGCTGAGCCCCCGAACAGCTGCCCTGCCTCCAGCCTTACCCTTCTCAACTCCAGACCTAGCTCCATTAGTTATCTAACTCACCCTCTTCCTTCTTCTCAGTATATAAAGTTGCTTAAGTGGTAGTTTCTAATTTAGAAGATTGGTTTGAGATTAAATGAGACAATTCATATTAATACTCCGGTACCTGACAAGCAATAAATGTCAGCTATTAACACCTGCTGCCGACCTCCACATGTATATCTTCCAGGTTGACCTTTTGAGCTTCAGATATATCCAGTTGCTTGCTATATCCACTCAAATCCTATAGTCCTCTCTAACTTGTCCACGACTAACAGCATTCCTTCATATCTCCAGGACCTACTTGTTTTTTTTCCCCTTATTTTCACTATCATATGGGAGTCTTATTACACTATTCTCTGTACCCTACTCCCAACCAAGTAACTGTCTTATTAATCTTTACCATTTAAACATCGATTCAGTCAGTTCTACCCTTGTCATTTCTTTTTTTTTTTTTTTTTTGCGGTACGTGGGCCTCTCACTATTGTGGCCTCTCCCGTTGCGGAGCACAGGCTCCGGACGTGCAGGCTCAGCGGCCATAGCTCACGGGCCCAGCTGCTCCACAGCATGTGGGATCTTCCCGGACCAGGGCACGAACCCGTGTCCCATGCATCGGCAGGCGGACTCTCAACCACTGTGCCACCAGGGAAGCCCCCTTGTCATTTCTTGCTTATACTTTTGCAGGAGCCTTTTAGGGGCCTTAGTTCCAATCTTGACCTCATATTTGCCACATTGCTTTCAGAGACATCTATTTGGAACAGATTCGATTATGGCATTCTGCTTCGGATCCCCTCTGAAGCTCAACCATAGACAATAGGTTAAGAATCCCTGACCTATAAGGTCCAGTCCAGACTCCTTGATATGGTGTATGAGGTCCTTAAGACTTGACCCACCTTATGTTCCTACCTCACCCTTTGTGTTCTAGTAAAATCAGATGACCTGTGTGGTTGCACGTTGTTTCTTGTCTCCATGCCTGTTCTTGCTTTCTCTCTAAATGGAACATCCTTTCTATCCTCTTTTTCCTAAAAGGTTTCTCTGACCCTTCACCCTCCCATGCTGGGCCAAGTATCTATAGAAGACACCACTTTTTCTCTAAAAAAATCTTTTAAAGCACAGGTATCTAAGACAGTTTTGAAAAGAAATAAGATGGGTTGGGGTTACCAGATATCAAGACATAGTAGAAAACTAATAGTAATCTAAATGTTGTGATACTAGTGCAGGAGCAGACAAATAGATCAATGGCACAGAATAATAAACTCAGACACACATCAGTATATCTGTGAGAAACTGAATATGATAGAGGATACATCACAAACCCATGGGGAAATTCATATTCTATGTTGTTATGGATACATATGTGATTATAGAAGTATAAAAAATAGATTGAAAGGACAATAGTAGTTGTTACACTGGGGATGAGGCGAGGTGGAAGAGGGCAGAGGTTAAAGGGGGTCTTAAATGGAAACTGTTTCCTCTACTCACAGCACTTCTACCACCAAATATGTTTTTCCCACACCAAACAATTCTCCAACTCTCCAGACACCAACTATGTCCTGCAGTTCAATTCTGCCACTAAGCTACGTGGAGTTAGTGCAGACACCACAGGTTAAGGGCTCAGTCATTCACAAGTAGTGGGGTCCCCAGGTTACCCACACTTTGCCTGACAGCTACAGATCCGTTCCCACGACCACCTCCTCAGGTTTGCTGTGATGGCTCACATGACTGAACTCAGAGAAACTATTATTACTAGTTTATTATAAAGGATACCACTCAGGAACAGCCAAATGGAAGAGATACATAGGGCCCATCCCTGTATCAGCATCTCTCTGTGTTCCACCCAGAAGCTCTCTGAACCTCATTGTTTAGAGTTTTAATGGAGGTTCCATTGTATAAGCATGATTAAATCATCAGCCATTCAATGATTAACCCAATCCCCAGCACCTCTCCCCTCCCAGGAGATCGGGAATGTGGGGCTAAAAGTTCCAGCCTTCTAATCTGCCTTCGTCTTGTTCCTCTGGCAACCAGCTCCCAACCTGAAACTATCTAGGGGCCCACCAAGAATAACCTCATTAGCAAATAAAAAGATATATCACTCTGGAGATTCCCAATTATGTATTTATTATATCACAATGTCACAGGTCTCTAATTTTTTATTTCTTTTAAAAATAAGATTTGAAGTAAGACAAAATGTTAGAGGTATTTGGGTATTGGAAATGTGACAGCATACAGCATTCTTAATGTTTTTCTCTTTTTCTTCCCGATTTCTCAAAAAGTTGAGGGGAGAAAAAATACTTTTGATAGCTTCCTATTATTTACTACAGTAGTTCTCAGCAGAAGTGGCACCCCACACACACAACAGAGGTGAAAGTGTTCTGATTGTCACAATGATTGGGAAGCATCTCTGGCATCTGGTAGGTGGAGGCCAAGGATGCCAGAATTCTCACAATGTCTGGGATAGTCTTACACGACATACTGTCCCAAGTCCTGCACAACTATCAAATGTCCCCGTAAATATTCAAGTGAAAAAATTTATAATTAGCTGAGCCTATAACCTCACTCTTTTACCTATAAATATGAAGTATTTTTTGTACAGTTTTTACTGTACTCTGAATCCTCTAGGCATGCAACTACTGTATAAATGGAGGGGAGATTGTAGTGTAGTTTATTTAGAACTTTTGTTCACCATTTCAAAAAACCATGCCATTGATGGCAGAGTCTGTTCCTGGCATTTGAATCTCTGACAACACGATAGTATCAGTCTGCATTTGTAGCCACTGTATTCATGGTGAATGTACAGAAGTACAAGCATCTGAGTGCTAGTATAACTATGCCCAATATTTATATGTGGAAATAATTTTATTATAAATTCTTCTTAAAACATATCCTTTATATTACTATTAGAACATTATGGTGATTTTTTAAAATTATGTGTACAGTAGATAAGTTAAATGTTAATTGCATTTAAGGATAGTAAAGGGAGTGTTACAAATATTTGTAACCACCTGGTTTAGAAATAGTCCATTCATACTTGGTCAACTTTTGCTATGGTGTTGAGGTGATGGTTAATTTTGTTTCAACTTGGCTAGGCTATGGTGCCCAGTTGTTTTGTCAAACATCAGTCTGCATGTTGCTTTGAAGGTATTTTTTAGGTGTAATTAACATATCAGCCAACTTGGAGTAAAGCACATTGTCCACCATAATATGGATGGGCCTCACCCCATCAGTTGAGGCCTTAAAAACAAAGACAGAGTTCCCAAAGAAGGAATTCGGCATTAAGACTGTAACATAGAACCCCTACCTGAGTTTCCAGCCTGTGGATCTTGGACTGCAACAACTCTTACTTCCATTTTCAGCCTGCCGGCCTGCTCTAAATTTCAGACCTTCCAGTCCCTACAACTGTGTTAGCCAATTCCTTGAAATAAATCAGTCTCTCTTGCCCTCACTCTTATTCTCTAATGTATTGGTTCTGATTCTCTGGAGAACTCTAACAGAGTAGGTAATACGTAATATGCCAATATATATCCATCCAGTCTTACTCCCTGCCTAGGTTCAGTCCTTTCCTACCTCATTTACACTTGGAGCACCTACTGTCATTTCAAATAAGCTTGTTAAAACCTAAACTCAAGCAATTGTTCAGTATTTACTGAGCATGAACTATATTTAATAAAGAATAGACTTATTTGCTGTCAAATTAAGGTGAAGGAATATAATAAGTTCATCGGATATTACACTAAATATCAATAGACTGAATTCTCCCATTAAAAGACAAAATCTAATAGAGTGGGCTAAAAAAGCAAATCCAAATTATATATAGTTTCTAATAAACATACTCACTAATAAAGAGAAGTTGAAAATAGATGGGTAAGACATACCAGAAATGCAAACGAATGTAAAGCAAGAATGGTAATATTAAGAAAGGTTAACAAACACTAAATGGAATAAAGAGATCATCTGGTAATATAAAAAGACATAAATTATGAAGAAAGGGTGGTTATAAATTTGCAACAAACAAAGCAACAAAAAAAACTAAAGCAAAAATTCTTAGGAATACAGGAAAACAGGTTAAAAATACAATTATGGTGAGAGTCTATCATACTTTGTTCAGACTGAACAGCACTAGAAGAATAAAGTAAGGACTGAGAAGAAATGAATAATACAAACAACAACAATACAAACACCTGTGTATATATAAGTATAGAATAGATCATCTGTGAATATCTATAGTTCACTTATAAACACTGATTGACTATTTAAAACAATTTTTAAACAAATTTAAAAGTAGAAAAAAAAATAAAACAATTTTTTAACAAATTTAAAAGTAGGAATTTTACAGATGGCAGGAATTTTACAGACTGTATTCTCTGATCACATCCAATAAAATTATAAATAATGATAATCTCAACTATGTGGAAATGAAATATTCCTGGGCAACCCTCAAATCAAAGAGAAAGACCAAAACAAATTTCTTACCTTCTTTAAAGCAATAAAACAAAGTATTTCATATAAAACCGCAGGACAGAGCCCAGGGTCATGTCAGGAAATGTATGCCCTTAAATGCCTTTGCAAGAGAAAAAAAAAATGGTATTGGGCTTTTTATAGAGATGAGAACAACTCGCTACTGGGTCAAGGTCAAATTCCCTATCATGATATTTAAGACCTCTTTTGTACTCCATAACAACCACCCCTTTCACAGCACTTTTAATACTTAAATAATACAGGGCAATCTCTCGTTAACGGCAATACAAGTTTGTATAGTCTTTTTCTATCAAAAATTTAAAGCGTCTATACCCTATTACCTAGTTATTTCACTGCTAGGACTCTTGCCCTTAGAAACAGTCACACAACTGTACAATATATTCATACAAGGTTATTATTTGCAGTATTATGTTAATAGTAAAGAACCTTAAATAAGCTCAAGAATTAGTTAATGAATAATGGTATACCCATAAAATGGAATGTTATCAGTCAAAACCAGCAGAATATGTATGGTGTAATCTCATTTTTGTTTTAAAAGAAACACATTTGTATACATTTGGTTATCTGACAAGTGGTTCTAGAAGGCTATATACCAAACTGTTAATAATGATTAGGGTGAATGGAGATGTCATGTACTTAACATTTTTTTACCATGAGCATATATAGCTTTTATAACAAAAATATTTTTTGAGTTACAAACATATACAAAAGCTGAGGGAATTTAGAAATAAAACCCACATACTTATTCCTCAGTTTTAATTGTTTTGAACATATTGCTACACTTGCTTCAGCAGGTTTTTTGCTTTTTGTTTAAGAAAAAAAAAATTGTGTTCATTTGTGTATCTACTAGTTTGTAACTTCTTAAGGTCAGGACTCAATACATGAATATATTTTCAGTGGAAAATATTTTAAAATACAGATAAATAAAAGTGCCCCTTGTCACTCCATCCCACCCCAACACCCCTTCCCATTTCCCTACTCAGAAATTGCCTGTGTTAACAGTTTGGTGTATTTTTTCTACCATTTTCAATGTGTTTACATGTACATAAAGAAATATATGTTGATTGAATTCTCTTTTTGCTGGTCTCTTCAGCTATTCAGAGGCCAGACTCAGGAGAGGACTAATGGGCAAAGCTTGAGACTCCATAGCTCTCCCCACCCTGTGTTAGTCAGGATCAGCTTTGGTAGCAGGGTTATAGCTTGTCCTAGGAACCCTATTGGAGAGAGAGGACAATGAAGGAAAGAGACCAGCCACAAGGAATACCTCCATAACTGCACGAGCCACAATTCCTTATAATAAATTATTACCAGCAAAGCCATGTTGCTGCTAGAAAGTTTTATATTGTTTCCTAAAAGTCTTTCATAGAAGTCAGTTGAGCGAAAGCAGATCCCAAATCTACTTTTATAGGCTTAGGGCTTGTGGCTGAACTCTTTTCGGTGAGACCTGCCCTATGAGAGACCTTGCTGAACTAGAAGAAAAAACAGAATTGTATGCCGACGGCTGAGATGAAGGTGGTACAGATAACCCTACTGTGTACTGCCCTATGCCAATTCATAGGCCCCTTTTTTAAAAAGCCATTTTCTTTACCTCTCTTAGGTTACATCCGAAGTCCTAGGAAAACCCTCTCTACAACTGCTTTTAGAAGACTCATCTTACTGCTTTAAAACTTTGTGGCTCCCATGACCTACCAGCTAAAATTTAACTCTTTAGCCTGATAGTCAAGGTTCTTCACAATCTGGCCCCAAGCAACCTTCTTATTCTCATCTCCTGCCACTTTGATCCAACTGCAACAGATCAGAGTTCCCTGAAAATGCCACATACTTGTTTTTACATTTTAAAAAATTTTTTTAAATGATGAATTATTCCAAACTTATTGAAGAGCACCAGAAATAAAATTTCATACCAAATCCACACCCCCCACTCCACAAAGATAAGCACTATCCATCCTGCAGTTGCTGTATGTTTCTGTATGTTCACTACAGAAGTACCCTAAATATATTTTTGGGTTTAAAAAGTAATGTTAATTGCATCAAACGGGACATATTCTTTTGCAACTTGCCTTTTTCATTCAACATTATGTCTCTGATATTTATCCTTCACACTGGTTGATTTTATGTGTCGACTTGGCCACTGAAGGCCCAGACAGAAGGTTAAATAGTATTCCTGGTACATCTGAGAGGGTGTTTCTGGATGAGATTAATATTTGAATCTGTAGACTGAGTTAAGCAGATTGCCTTCCCCAATAGGGTTGGGCCTTATCCAATCCATTAACAGCCTGAATAGAACAAAAAGGTGGAGTAAGCTCATACAACTCAATGTAAAAAAACAACCCAATGGACAGAAGACCCGAATAGACATTTTTCCAAAGACACACAGATGGCCAACAGGCACATGATGCTCAACAGTGCTAATCATTAGGGAAATGCAAATCAAAACCACAATGAGATATCATCTCACACCTGTCAGAATGGCTATCATCAAAAAGTCCACAAATAACAAATGTTGGCAAGGATGTGGAGAAAAGGGAACCCTAGTACACTGTTGGTGGGAATGTAAATTGGTGCAGCCATTATGGAAAACAGTATGGAGGTTCCTCAAAAAACTAAAAATGGAAATAACATATGATCCAACAATTCCACTCCTGGGTATATACCTGAAGAAAATGAAAACACTAATTCGAAAAGATACATGTACCCCAATGTTCATAGCAGCATTATTTAAAGTAGCCAAGATATGGAAGCAACTAATGTGTCCATCAACAGATGAATGGATAAAGAAAATGTGGTGTGTGTGTGTGTGTGTATATATATATATATATATATATATATATACACACACACATATATATGTATAAAATGGAATATTACTCAGCCATAAAGAATGAAAATTTGCCACTTGCAACAACACAGATGGACTTGGAGGGTATTATGCTAAGTTAAATAAGGTAGAGAAAGACAAATACTCTATGTTGTCACTTATATGTGGAATCTAAAAAATATATACCTGAAGCTGATATAATATAAATCAATAATACTTTAATTTTTAAAAAAAGATGGAGTAAGAGGGCAGTCTTTCTGTCTACTTGACTGTCTTTGAGCTGGACACTGGTCTTCTCCTGCCTACGGAGTTGGACTGTGACTTATACCACCGGCTTTCCTGGTTGTCAGGCTCTTGGACTCAGATTGGAACTATACCATCAGCCTTCCTGGATCTCCAGCTTGCTGACTGCAGATCCTGAGATTTCTCAGCCTCCAAAACCATATGAACCAATTCCCTATAATACATTTTTTAAAAATCTATACATAAATATATATATGTCCTACTGGTTCAGACTAATCCATATTAATAGGAAAACTTAGCTCTTCATTTTAATTGCTGTATAATATTCCAATTACATGAGTAAATCAATTTATTCCATTCCTCTAGTGAAAGATCACTGAGTCTCTTCCGCTTTTTCCCTCTTATGAACAGCAATACAATGAGTAACCTTGTACTAGTTTCTATAAAAGACTAATTACTAATATTTAGCTTTACTAGTTAAGTTGCTTTTCCAAAGCAGTTATGTCAATGTCACTCTCACCAGCAACATTTCCTCATTCTGTTGGCGTCAAGGGGTTTCTATTCATTTTAATTTACATATCATGGATTTCTAGTAAGGATGATCACCTTTTTATTATCCATTGGCATATTCACCCTCTAGGAATTACCTATTCATATCCTTTGCTCCCTCCCCCTCTCCTTTTCTTGCTGTTGGGTTGTCTTTGGTCATTTTAAAAATTATTCATACTCTGGATACTTGTATTTTGTTAGTTATATGTGCTGCAGGTTTGAGGAAATCTTTTGGAACTTTATTTGGTGGCGGGGGGTGGTGGTAGTATAAGAATCCCACATTGTCTGCATCATCATGTACAGGTCTTTCCAGAGCAGTCCCATAGATAACTGATCTGAAATCAATTTTCCTGCAAGTTCTTACCTGGGGATGAGGTTGGAGGTTGTGATGTTTCCCAGACCACACAGGAAGTATACATTCAGGCTCTCAGATTCACATGAAGTGTGGGCCCAGAAATTGAGAAAATTCTCAAGAGCATCCTGACCCCACAAGCCCAAATATTCAAATTTCTTTGCTTTCTCCTTTTGCCAACTGTGTGAATTTTTGATAGTTTCCCCCTTTTGCTGTTGCTCTTTCTGGGTCCCAGCTTTAACTGGAGGTCTCAGTTCCAGCTTCCTGCATGGGGCCACAGTCTTGTCTCTTGTCAGCATTAAAACCCAAGTCCTTAGGTTATATTCTCCTCTCCCTTCAGTAACTGCATCAGCTGTTTTGCCTTCTGCTCTAGTTTTCAATACCTTTGCATCTTTTGTGTCCCTTTCTTGGAAGCTCAGCTGTGCATTAAAGAAAAAAAAAAACACCACAACTTTATCCACCATTCCTGGATGTTTGTCTCAGGTTATTTTAGTCTACATTAAGACAGAACTGATAGCTTTCATATACTCCCATCTCTTCCAAACATAACACCTTCCTATTCCTGTTTTCCTGGCAAAGCTCTACTCATCTTTAATGGCCCAGCTCCACTTTCAAGTTTTCTCCCACCTTGCCAAGAATAATTTAGAATAGTTGTTATCACATTGTATCATTTTTTTCCCCTTTCCTAACTGCAGTCTGAGACCTCTGAAGTAGAAACCAGATCTTGTTCATCTTTGTGTCCCCAGCTTCTCTGCCACAGTGCCTATCATAAAGTAGGCACTAAATAAATATTTTATTGAACTGAAAATATCTTCCTGCAGGCATACTGGACCTAAAGTCTGAAGAACTTGGTTTAAAATCAGCATACTAGGGCTTCCCTGGTGGCGCAGCAGTTGAGAGTCTGCCTGCCAACGCAGGGGACATGGGTTCGAGCCCTGGTCTGGGAAGATCCCACATGCCGCGGAGCAACAAAGCCCGTGAGCCACAACTACTGAGCCTGTGCGTCTGGAGCCTGTGCTCTGAAACAAGAGGGGCCGCGACAGTGAAAGGCCCGCGCACCGTGATGAAGAGTGGCCCCCGCTCGCCACAACTACAGAAAGCCTGCGCACAGAAACGAAGACCCGACACAGCCAAAAAAAAAAAAAAAAATCAGCATACTATCACCCACTAACCAAACTCATATGATTATTTTTAGGATTATGATAATGCGAAAGCTCATGATACATGATACACAATCTAAGATGTTCGTGTTTTTTGAACAACTTCTGAGACTCAGTTTTCTCACTGTGGCAGACTGAATTTTCCAAAGGTGTATGCAACCATACCTCCCATTCCCCATGCTCTTCTGCAGTGACCTCGCCACTGCTTCAAGAGGTAGAATCTATCTCACCACTCCCTCGTATCTAGGTGGTCCCTGTGACTACTTTGATCAACAGGATATACTGGAAGTAATGTGTGCCAGTTCCAGTCAACATTCTCTTTTCTTTTTTTCTGACCATACCGCTCAGCTTGCAGGACCTTAGCTGCCCTACCAGGGATTGAACCTGGGCCACCAGGGAAAGCGCTGGCAGCCCTAACCACTGGACCGCCAGGGAATTCCCCCAGTCAACATTCTTAATTGGCCTAGTGACTTCTGCTCCCTGCATCATGGAGTGCAACCACCTGAGCAAAGCCCAAGGCATGGAGAGGTCACGTTTAGGTACGTTAGTTGATAGCCCCGACAGAGTTCCTAGGGAACAGCCAGCATTAACTTCTAGCCAGACTAGTTAATCATCTTTGACATCCAGCTCAGGTGAGTCTTTAAACTACTCCATTCCCAGCTGCCATCTGACTGCAACCACATGAGATATTTCCAACTGGGCTCATTCAACCAACCAAACCATGAGAAATAATAAATTGTTCTTTCAAGCCACTACGTTTTCAGGTGGTTAGTTACACAGTAATAGACAATCAGAACATTCATTTATGGAATGGGGATAATAATCCCTACTTTTACAGAAGTGTTCTGAAGTTCACTTTTTGATGTTGTGAAATCATCTTCAAAGCAGTTAAGCACTACACAAACATTATCTTTTCAATAAATAATAAAGTTAAAACTCTTTTACATTCAACAGAGGAGAGGTAATGCCTTGCTTCTCTTACAAATATTCCTAGTTCTCGGGTAGGGATGATGGGTCTGCATCTAACCTGCTCTGCACTGACTTGGGCCTTCCTCTCAGGCATAAAACCTTCCCAGGCCATCTATAAAACTGGCCTCATGACAGTCTTGCTGCCCCCCGTTAGCACTATTATCTTCCGGCTCTGTATTCGAACTCCCTAGCAACCTCTCTCTCATCTCCCACTCCAGCTATATGCATACAGTTCCTCTTCAGAACAAGACCCTGTTCCTATAACTGACCCTAATCTCAATTCACTCATCCAAGGCTAACTCTAATCAGTCTATACCTCTGGCTAAATGCTTCTTCAACAACTATTCTTCCTCATATGAAGTCTTGGGAAGTGTTACAGTATACTGGTTAAGAACAGAGACTCTGAGTTTGATTCTTTACTAGCTGTTTGAATTTAGGCAAGTTTACCTATTTTGCTGTATTTTAATCATATGTAAAGTGCTTAATACAGTACCTGGCATGTAATAAAGAGCTATGTGTTAGCAATTATTACTTTAATTATTATACCACTTGGTTGCATCTTTTGTCAGATTAACTGGGCCAACTAATTCAGATTGTATTTACAAAGCAATTGTTCAAATTTCAAAAGGCAATATACATACCTTGTCTGACTTTCAAAAGCATTTTCATTCATATTTCATAATTACTAATTTATTCAACAATAAGGCAAATTGAGGAACTAAATGTAAGACCCTAGTCTTCTAGTCTTCCTGACTAGCTCTGAACAAATAACTATGTAAGACTTTTTAGAACTTAATTTTTCCATGCCCTATAGTAAGTCTTTTTAAATTCCAGCCACTCAGTAAGTTTAGTAGAGTCAATATCCCAATGTCAATGAACATCAAATGAGTATCTGATTCTTAGAACGATAACCTACTTCTTTCCATTTTTATCCATCTCCCTTACAATGAAGCACACCATATGTCTTAATGTACACAAGAGCATCTGGAAATATTTTGGTAATCTGAATATTCACTAAATGGCAAACTATTCTAAGAGATGAATACTACTATTAGTAATTTTGCCTTGACCTCAACTAGAGAAAAATCTAGATTAGGAAGACTGTTTCTCCATAGGCTAAAAGAGAAAACAGAACTAAAAGAGAAAACATCTGCTTAGACTCACTTATTGCAATCTTTTTTTTTTTTTTTTTTTTTTTTCGGTATGCGGGCCTCTCACTGTTGTGGCCCTCCCCCGTTGCGGAGCACAGGCTCCGGACGCGCAGGCTCCGGACGCACAGGCTCAGCGGCCATGGCTCACGGACCCAGCCGCTCCGCGGCATATGGGATCCTCCCAGACCGGGGCACGAACCCGTATCCCCTGCATCGGCAGGCAGACTCTCAACCACTTGCGCCACCAGGGAGGCCCACTTATTGCAATCTTAAGATGTTAACTGCCAGTCTCTGTATTCAATAAAATGGGAAATACAGGAAATACTCAAGGTGTCTTAGCTCTTCACCCACAGCCTTTGTTGCTTTAGTAATATACATGCTTTCATCTGCTTAGTATTTTTTCTTATGGTCACTACACATGTTTATTTTTTCTTAAAATATAAAGCCCTAAAATGCAGGCACTCTCTTTCCAGCATGCACAGAAAGGAAAAACTTGGTGTCCAATGGCCTCTAGAATCAGAACGAAAAAGTTCTTAATTAGATTATGGGTTCAGGGGATTGGGGACAGAGTCACTAAAGAGGTTGAGACAGCAGATGAGGGTTGAAGCACTTTTAATCACAGAAGAGTAAACAATAGGATAAACCGTTAACACTCACCCAGTGGCTGCTGTCCTCCAGCCCTCAGCTCACCTGCTCCTCCCACCACCCCCACTCCCTGCGTACCACTGAATAAAGAGCAGGGTATCTATCAGCAGCTGTCCATCACTACCAGGTGGCAGGAAGGGGACCTAGCTAGGGGCCACAGCAATCCTGGCCATCCATTCATGGTTGTCTGTTTCTATATAACGTTGTGTGAAATATTCCATCTCCAAAAGAGGAACAGTGCAGAAACCTGGAGCTGAACTTAGCTGCTCCATTCAGATGGCCAGAGCTTCAAGAGCCATGGGCAACAAGGGAGGGGACTCTCCGGAGCCAGCATAATTCAAGATGCAGCCAAATCTGGGATTGAGGTGGGTTCAAAGGGGACCAGGCTTGTGCTCCAACCTAGGCAACGAAACTCACACATATGCACAAATGCATATGCACATGTGCACACATATGCACACACGCACGCGCACACACAGAGCAAATAACATTACTGAAAGAACCTGGAGGCTATTAAATACAAAATGGCAGAGTTTTTTTAAAAAAAGTGAAAATATTTGCTTCTTTGATTCTCCTCAGTGCCCTGCACACGCCCTAGTCACAGGAGTGCAGATGCGGGGAGGCCCAGAGGAGTAGGTTGCCAGCAGCCCTACAAGTCCATCTATGCTGAAGTCCCCATACCAACCACCTTACTCTTCAGCCAGTAGCTGCCTCCCATGTGACCATTCACCCGACCGGCACCATTGCTGGAGCTGCGGCCACAGGGGCCTTTTGTGCTACTGGTCATATCTTCTTCTTCTGAGCTGCTCTCCACATCACTGCGATCATCCTTAGATACCTGGGTGGGATGGGGCCAAAGGTAGAAAAGGTAAGGACAGAACTTTTCTAGAATCATAAGACAGACAAAGCCCACAGAGCCCATGTTTGGGCATTGCTCCCAATCTGCCCTACTTTCTGGTGGCACCTGACTCAAAATACTATCTGGACCACACAGACTGTTGTGAATATCCTTTGCCTGCTTTCTGGGTTTCTCTCTCATCATCTCTAATTCCGTTCTCAATGGAATAAGTAGCCATCTTGGTAGAGGAGTTTATCTTTCAGGACCAGCCTAAAAGAGCTGAAATCATTCACCCAGTCGTGGTTTAGGTTTGAAGGAAACTCCACAGACACCCTTTCTCCTCTTGTACCTCAAAAAAAGAAAAGGCCAACACAAACAATATATATGGCTATAATCATTGATTCTATCTTCTGGTGGTGTGGCCACTGCAGTTTTGGCTATCCAGAGTTTTGCTTTATCCCCAAAGCTGATCCACAACTGGGCTCTTCCTGGGCCCAACTATCAACACCCTATGACTAGGGTCACAGGGTGTTGATAGTTACTTCTCTTGAGCAACCCCAAGATACACAGTATGGTGAAAAGAAAAGTAGACTGGCAGTCAGCGAGTAAAAACTCCCAGTCCCAATCATGCTACTCTCTATGAATCTTTACCTTTCAACCTCAGCTTTTTGTTCTATATTTTCAAATGAAGGACTTGGATTAGAGCAGTGTTTTTCAAAAACTATCCTGCATACCAAGCAAAGTATTTCAGATTCTCTACCGTGGACCATAAAAGTAAAGGAGAGAAACCCAGTGAAACCTATGTCAGACTTTTGCCCTCCTGAACTGAAGGATAATAAATGTGTTTTGTTTTTTTTGTTTTTTTTAAAAAGTAAATAAGAGAAGGGGGTGAGAAAGAAACAAAACTACAAATTGCTGTTGCCAAGGAGTGGGGTAATTGCTTTGGTTAGCTCTAAGATTCTATGGTTTATTATAGGTATCAACCTCTGAACCCAGATAATGAACTGATTATCTGATCTTTAGGAAATTTCCACCAGAGGGCAGTGTGTCTAGATTTGAGGGAAAGGGAGGCTCAAAAAGGAGCGGGGCAGTGGGTGGGTGGGAAGGAAAGGAAAAACAGAAAGGGGAAAAAAAATGAGTAGACTCTAATCTTGCCTCAATTTAGGAAAAAGAATCTGGCAACTTGAGCGCCATTCAACAATGGCCCAACCTGAGCTCCATATAAAATGGCAGAGTTTTTTAAAGAAGTGAAAATATTTGCTTCTTTGATTCTTCTCAGTGCCCTGCACACCCCCTAGTCACAAGAGTGCAGATGCGGGGAGGCCCAGAGGAGTAGGCTGCCAGCAGCCCTACAAGTCCATCTATGCTGAAGTCCCCATACCAACCACCTTACTCTTCAGCCAGTAGCTGCCTCCCATGTGACCATTCACCCGACCGGCACCGTGGCTGGAGTCAGGAGAGATACATGCTCTGATACAACCCAGGGAAACAGAAAGGAAAGCAGGAAGGAAGAGAAACACATTCAGACAGACATGCTTCACTGAACACCAGAAGCACAGATACACTTACATGCAAGAGATGAAACTGTCCAGCTCCCACCAGGCATAGAAAAAAGGAAGGAGGTGAGAAAAGAGTGGAGAGTACAGAGTCTGGGTCTAATCCTTCCTGGATAGGCCACCTGGTCAGGAAAGAGCAGGGGGGAAGAGAGATGTCCAGTAGCTACAGCAAGATGCACAGGCACACTGAGCAAGTTCTGAAACCAATTGCAGCCATAAAGAATAGCGACACCAAGGGATCATATATTCCTGGGAAACATTCCATCCCTTTGTCCTAGAGTCAGTGTATCCTCTACCAGAGCCCCTCCCCTTGGGATTGTGTATTACCGAAGGCTGAATCCCCAGCCCGCAGGCTAATCACAGTCTGACTGCTTCAGAATTTGCAAAATTCAGTTATGAGTTCTATCACTGAATGATCTTTCTTTGTGCTTTTGGGCTCTTGGCATAAGATGGGTATTTGAAACCCTAAAGACCTATCTCACTTAAGACCCCTGCCTCATACAACAGTAAGGTGAGATCGGTACTTAGTCCCTTACATAAACCATATCTTGAACATCACAAGCCATCTTGGGGTGGCTTGCGACTTACCAAACTACTCCTAGGCAATCTAACATCTCTGCTTTCATACAGTTTATATCTTGGAGCTCTGCATATGATTTCCTTTGAAAAAAGGCTCCCATGCTACAAACAAAAATATGAAATCCACGAAGTAGGTAGGTAAGGGGTAGGAAATGGTTGAGGTCATCTCCAAACCTAATCCTGTTTATTATTTTACAATGGTCATTCCTAAGGGACAGGAAGAAGGCAGATCCTTCCTCTGACATCTAAGTCATGTCTTAGATGGCTAAACACTCATACTTAAAGAAAAGATGGAAACTTTGGAGCCCTAGGCTCTTTGCTGGGTAATACCTATTTTCCCACCAGCCCCAAAGAAAGAAGTCATCTTTCATCCTCACCTTTCCTCGGATCAAGGCTTTGAAAGCAATTCGTGCAATTAGGTAGGACCAGATGACGTGCAGAACCTGTAGGATCAGGAGAAGGCCATTGAAGAGCCACCAGGAGGGATAGGGCCCGATCATCTCCCAACTCTCAAAGAGGGTCGTGTTCAGAATCCTGTAAGACGGAGGCCAATGGTCAGATTCCAGAGTCAAAGCCAGACAGATAGGGATGAAGCTGAATTCCCTGGAAAGCAGAATCTTGTGTTTTCTCCCCATACCTTCTATCAGTTGAAGTTCCAGAGATATTCATCCACAGTGAGAAAAGAATAAAGAAAGGGGCCCATGGAGTTTTCTATCTTTAGGGATAAGGAAAGATATAGAAATCTTAGCAACTGATAGAATAAGTCATATTATTAATCACTTCAAATATACAGAGTTTCACAAATTTGGGACACCAATTTTAATCATAATCCTAGGAATTACTCAGATCCTCAGGCACATATAGGACAGCTGGTAGTTGATCCCCTCAGACTAAGGAGAATCTCCAACCCACAGAGTCAATGACTTTGTGTCCTAAAGTAGTGAGTGTAGAAGTGAGAGTGGTGTATGTGTGTGTTGGTCAGGTGGGAGACAGGGTATAGAGCAGGAAAACAAGCAAGAGCCTGAGAATTTTGTAATCAGTACAAAAGAAGGCAAAGGAATTACTTAGGCATAAAATGAAGACTGCTCCTCAGAGATGAGTCAGGAGAGCCACAGCTAAGTGAGTTAGATGCTCTCAGTCTAGATCACACCTCACTAGAAATATTGTGCAAGGGAAGTGAGGTCCTTTGAGAGTCCATAAAGGGTCAGGTTAGGTCAAGGAAGAAGCAGAGCAATATTTAGGGTTAGGGAACCTTGGTGGTCTGTTCCCTAAACTGGTGAAAGGTATCACCAGTTTATGGCTACGTATCTACCATAGCTCCACAGCCCTAACACTTACCAGAATGGATAGATTCCTAGACGAGTCACCACAAAAATAGCACTGAAGATCACAAAAAGGGTGTCACAGAGACGCTGATACTTGGCATAATTGGCCAGCTTGGCTGCCTGGAGAAAGGAAGACAAGAATTGAGCTGGGGAGAAATCCAGTTCTCAGGAAGAAAAGTAAAGAAAGGGGAACAGTGAGGAAAGGGGGGTTGGGGTCTTACCTCCAGCAAGAAGTCTGAGGCATCATGTAGGCACATGACCAGAGTTCCCACTCGAACCATGTTGTTGATGTAGGAGAAGGTAATGAGCCCAATGGTGGCCAAGTGATGCACAAACATAATCAGGAAGTCCTAGGAAGGAATGGAAATAAAACAGGCAGGTAAAGGCAAGGCCATAGAGCTGCCGGCCAACTCAATGTCCTGCATTGTTCTCAGAGGGTCTTATCCCACCCCTCAGAAGTTCCATTTTGTTTAAATTCTCCCTCAGGGAGCTGCCTAACATTTGACCCAAAACTCTCTATGTCAATGACTGACCCATAATCTACGTTAATATAGCTCAAAACACAGAAAAGAACAATTTTCTTTGGTAGTTGCAGAACATGTAGAGCTTGGATGCTGAGCTGACACTTGGAAATAATTTCCCAGGTGGTAGTCAGGCATACAAGCCTTTCAGATATCCTTGAAAGTCTAAGACTCTTCTGCTTCGATGAAGGCAATTTCAACCAAAGGGACCTAACAGAAAGGGGAGGTTTGTGAAGGGGGCAAAGCTAAACTATTCCAAAACATTTCAGAGACATGCTAAACAATCCATCTTACTACAAGCACTTCCTGCTTTCAGATTTAAAGCTCAAACTTCTTCCTGGGTTCAAATGCCAAGGTTAGCCCTGGAGAAATCTCTAAATACCTGAGTTATTAGACATATCTAATAAATACTTCCCAGCCCAGTGAGGGAGAGAGGGTGGGAGAGGGCAGGTAAATTTGCATCAGAGAAGAAAGGATATAGTCTGCGCTCTCCACAGAGACAGATACAGTGGTATATTTTAGCTCCTGAGTTGGGGATGAGTTTACAAATACACATTCTAGAATGTTTTAAAACCAACATATGTATTACAAACCTTTTTATATGTGTCATGTATTAAAATAAAATTTTAGTAAGGAGACTTGTATCTACTAATCATAGGAGGATGAAAGGCATCTGAATTGTGTATCAAGCTTCTAGGTTACACAACAACTAATAATCCAGATCAATTTCAACCCATTCCCACAATGGCTAACCCTGATTTTCCTTACCAAAGATAACCACGAGTTAGTGACAGATTAGGGTTAGAGCTGCTGGAACTGCATTATGTCAGGTGGACACCAATAAAAGGTGAAGATTCTGCCCTTTCTGTCTACTTATAAAAAACTTAAGTCATTTCCAACTTTGCCACTCTGTGGGCAAGTCAACTCACTTCTCTGAATCTTTGTTTCCTAAACAGTAAGAAAAGGGTAAACTAAATCATCTAAAACCCCTTCCAACTGACATTCTTTAAGTAAGTGGGGTCACCAAGAAGGGAGAACAGAGAGGGAACAAGGGTCCCTAATGCCAAACAAAAGCCAGATCTAGCTTTTCTGGAATCAAGGCTTTCCCTGGATCAGGCCTTACTATCCCTACGTTCTGAGCTTAGGAACTAAGCTTAGACTAAGTTTCCTGAGCTTTGTATATGTAAGAACCTTGGAGAAAATGAGGAAAAGGGTATGCTTCTTAGATGGTTAACTGTTTTCATCCTGGGCTGCCCTGAATGCCTCAAATATACTTCATCATTAGTCAGGTCTCACTTCTGAGAACATTACAAAGACCTAAAGGTCCCATTAAACCTACTTTCTCCCTCTTTTGTGGTCCCAATCAGGGCAGAGAATCTATCACAATGACAATAATGATAGCAGCTGGAAAGGAGGATGCAATAAGTCAGGGAGTTGAGGGAGCCAATGTCCTTACCTTTCTTTTAATGTCTGTAAACTGAGAAAACATAAGAGACCAATAGAAAGCCAATTCCATGATATAATAGTAATAAAGCCCATTTGTGAGAGGCTGGAAGAGAGAAAGTAGTAGTTAGAATACCAGCTAGTCAAAGACTCATTCCATCTCCCCAAATTTCTCCGTCTCAGAGGACCCATACCCCAAATTATTAAATAACCTTCCTCTCCATCATCTTCCAAGATCTGCAATAGCTAACAGACTTTGGATTGGTGTGGAGACTTAAACCTCTTCCCTTCCACATACACATCTTCAGCTCTCATCTTTCAGAGATCAGATAAGGTTAACACATACTATAGCACAATCAAATCAGTGTGTCTAGAATTCTGGGCAATTAGTGTTTTTCAGGGGATTAAATACACTGAGGCCTTTCTTTCTTCTACTCTGTTAGCAGCCCCCTGACATTTTTCTACTACGGACTAGAACCATAGTAGAAAATCTTGAGGGATTCAAAAGGGACACATGAACCAGAAAGCACCTCATTAAGTGCCAGGAAGCTGTTTTTCTTTCCAGCCCAATTAGGGTGAATATAGGAACCTGGAGCAAACAGATCACTGGATTTCACTGCTTATGGGGACCCCAAAAATAGATACCTGAATATATGACTCAAAGAGACTCAGTCCCTAATCCCTCAAGAATCCCAAGGAAATGTGCCATCTTCCCTTGGGACTGGCAATGTACTCTCCCCAACCCCAGCTTACATGCACACGTAAGACCCCTGTCTTGAAAGGGCTCAGATCCTACCTGATGAGGGTAAGTGTGCCAGCACTGTCGGGTGTCCCAGAACCAAGGTGACTAAGAGAAAACAGATAATCCAAGTCAGCCTTCAGAATTCTCCCCTGCCTCATCTATCTAATCCTGTTCTCTCTATGCTTGGGGCAAAAGAGTTGGGAAAGAAAAAGGAATCCCTCTTGACAGAATTTAGGGTAACTAAATGGCTAGACTTTTCTTCTAGAACAAGAAGGTGTTATTACAGGGCCTCCCTGGTGGCGCAAGTGGTTGAGAGTCCGCCTGCCGATGCAGGGGATACGGGTTCGTGCCCCGGTCTGGGAGGATCCCATATGCCGCGGAGTGGCTGGGCCCGTGAGCCGTGGCCGCTGAGCCTGCGCGTCCGGAGCCTGCGCGTCCGGAGCCTGTGCTCCGCAGCGGGGGAGGCCACAACAGTGAGAGGCCCGCATACCGCAAAAAAAAAAAAAAAAAAAAGAAGGTGTTACTACAAAGAGAGAAACCATGCTTTGAGGTACGTAAGAGCAATGAGAGCTCTAGGATAGTTTCTGGAAACATCACAACCTGGAATATATAGGAAACTGGGAGGCAGGAAGACAATGATTTCGTTTAATAACTGAGAGAGAGATCTCCATGCCAAAGATTCACAAGTCAAAAGTAATAATCTCTAATGGAGTTTCAATTAACTCCATTTCATCTAAGTTGTTGAATTTATTACTATTAAATTGTTCATAATATTGTCTTATTATTCTTTCAATGTCTACAGGATATATAGTGATAGCTTCTTTTTTTTTTTTTTTTTTTTTTTTTTTTATAATTTTTGGCCACACCCTGCAGCATGTGGGACCTTAGTTCCCCAACCAGGCATCGAACCTGCACTCCCTGCATTGGAAGGTGGAGTCTTAACATTGGACAACCAGGGAAATCCCCGTGATAGCCTCTTTTTCTCCCTGATACTGATAATTTGTTTTCTTGTTTTTTTCTAAGGGTTTATCAATTTTAATTAAACCTTTCAAAGAACCAACTTTTGGCTTTATTAATTTTCTCCATTATTTGTCTAATGCCTAGTTCATCGATTTTTGCATTTTTTTTCTTTTTCCTTTCCTTTAACTTACTTTGGGTTTACTTTGCTCTTCTTTTTCTGGATCTTAAAGTAAAAACTTAGATCACTGATTTTAAAGCTTTCTTGTTTTCTAATATAAACATTTAAAGTTATAAATTTCCTCTTAAGTATGCTTTAGCTGCATGCCACACATTTTGGTATGTTGTATTTTCAGCATCATTCAATTCAAAATATTTTCTAATTTCCCTATGATTTCTTATTTGATCTTCAGGTTATTTAGGAGAGTTGTTTAACTTCCAAATATTTCTCTAGATATCTTTTTTTTTTTTTTTTTTGCGGTATGCGGGCCTCTCACTGCTGTGGCCTCCCCCGTTGCGGAGCACAGGCTCCGGACGCGCAGGCTCCGGACGCGCAGGCTCAGCGGCCATGGCTCACGGGCCCAGCCGCTCCGCGGCATATGGGATCCTCCCAGACCGGGGCACGAACCCGTATCCCCTGCATCGGCAGGCGGACTCTCAACCACTTGTGCCACCAGGGAGGCCCTAGATATCTTTTTATTATTAATTTGATTTTTACTTTAATTCCATTATGGTCAGAGAACATATTTTGTAAGATTTCAATATTTTAAAATTTGCTGAGACTAATTTTATGGCCTAACATATGGTTTATCTTAGTTGGTGTTCCATGTGCACTTGAAAATAATACATGTTCTTCAGCTGTTGGTGTAGTGTCCTATAAATGTCATTTAGGCCAAATTGGTTGATTGTGTTGTTTAAATCTTCTACATCTTCAGTGATTTTTGTCTAGTGATTTAGTCAATTACGAAGAGTATTAAAATCTCCAAATATGATTGTATATTTGTCTATTCTCTTCCTTTTCCCTTCTTTCTGTCTCTTTATGTTTCATGTATTTTGAAGCCTCAATTATTGCATTTAGAAGAAAATAGTGTGGTACAGTGAAAAAAAAAAGGACTCATGAATCAAAAAGCCTGAAATTCTTCTTTGACTCTGACAATTAACTGAAAAGCAGGAATACCTGTTTTACCCACTTTAATGAGTTACTGATTTCATTTCTGTAATGTCTCCTCCTTGAAAGAACAGGACTTTTGTCAAGTGCTTTGTAAACCATCACGTACTATGCTGATTTAATTAATTTTTTATTATTAGCATTATTTATGGGAGAAACAGTAGAGTCATGAGGTTACTGATGTCAGGCCCCAGACAGAAGACAATCTATTTAGCTTATCACAAGAAAAAAAAAAATCACAAGAAAAAAAAAAGGGAGTAAGGGACAAAATCTAAAGGTATTTAACTCTTATCTCCAGGGATGTAGGTATGATTAGAACCCAACAGAGAAAGTTCAGACTCACCGACCAGAGAAATCTAACTCCATAGCAGAATATACATAAATAAAAAGTGAATCTCCACCTGGATGGGCAAGAAGTAGAAGTTAGATAAATATTCACTCAAAAGAAAGTCTGTGAAGTAAAGAAGTCAAGAGAGCAGATTTGGGGATAAGACAGTTACTGGTAAGAAATTAAGTTCCCACAATAGGGACAAATACTGTTACCGAAAAAGCCAAAGAGATAAAAATCTTCCAGCCTCTGTTTAAAATAGAGTTCCACAAGTGTATACTGTCTTTAGTAAACTTTTCTTCCATATTAGACTCCCTGATGATAGTGCCTTTATTTTTTTTTTTTGCATGACAGTGAGAAATACAGTGCTCGGTGTCCAGAGGATAATCAGCAAAAGCCCAGTGAAATGGATTATAGTATGTCCAGAAAAGGGATGCTTCCCACTAAAATGTCAATTTAGAGCAAGCTGGTACTATCTCTACCAAGGTGTACAAAGGTATGCATATCTACCTATGTAAGTGCCGGTATAGGAATTCATTCCCAATTTATTTGGGAAAGGGGAACAAAATGGAACTACACCTAGCTTAGGGGCAAGCATGTCCAAGAAACTAAGGGTGATCAGGCTTCCAGTTCTCTTCTTCCCAGTCTATAACAGAGTTAGCCCTCCATACCTATTGACTGTTATCCTAACAAGAGAAGTGACTTCCAAAAAGAAAACCTTAGTCCAGTCATACTCCACCCTTCTCCTCACTCCCCACCTCCTTCTGCACACCTACATGCTTTCACAGAATTTAGTGAGCGTTGGGGGCTTGTCCTGATTCCTCCGATGGCGAAACCAGCATTGGATTTTTCGGACATCCCAGTCCAGTTGCTTTGACAGGCCCTCCAGCCTTTTCTCATCAGGATACTGCAGATGTATGACCAGAGTCAGAACATCCCTTTTTCTTCAAACCTCTCATTAAATCCCTTTGACTAGCTGAGTGGCAAAGCAGTGATAACTATAGTGACTTAAGTAATGTTTTTCTTTCCAGGTTTCACTCCCAAAGTCATTTTTAGTATGAAGTACTATTTTACACATCAAGGACCTTTACCATTCATCTATACACATCCTTGTTTGGTCTTCTCCCTCCAGCCCAAGCTAAGTAAAAAGAGATATTAAAACCCAATCGCAAAGGCTATCAGTACCATCTCCATTTGATTATGCAACTAGGTAATGACAAGAGCTGGAGCAAGGAAAAACAACATCAATATGTGATGTGTGTCTGGGGAGAAGGAGGGGTGGTGGTGGCTGCTAGGCCTAAAACTCAAATGTATGTAAACTTGACTTATTTAAGGGATCCTGGCCTAAAGGTATTTCCCTGAGTGGATAAAGTTTTCCTAATAGCTCTATGGACTACCCAAATGTGAAGATCATCCCATCCTATCCCTACCCTTGGAAATACCTGCTCTTTTATCCTCCCCTGCCCTATGGGATAAACCCCCACACGAATCTTCCTCTGTTTCTTTGCCCACTTACCTTGGTAACAGATATGAACACCTTTTCAAGGATGGCATTAGGTTGGGCCTGATAAGGACCACTGTCCTGGATGCCAACATGGAGTGCACAGGGTTTGGCAATAAACCTGTAATGGAGAAAACCCAAAAGCCAATTCTAAAAATGGTTTGCTAAGCATGAAGCAGAGATCCTGATTAGGGGACTGATAAGAGGAAAAAGGGGAAACACTTGGCTCAGAGCCAGGAATTTTTGATTTAGTCCTGGATTCTGCCATTGACTCACTTGAGAAGTGACCTGTTTAAGAAATATTGGAACATAAGCTCTCTTTCCATTTTTTCCTGGCTTCCCTTATCACATCTTGAGCTTTAGAGTCAGAGAGACCTAGATCAAATCACTAGTCTACCATTTACTGCCTGTATGAACTTGGGCAACTTATTTAATCTTGCTAAAGCTCAGTTTTTTCATCTATAAGATTAAGATTCTTGCTACTCAACATAAGGCCAACAGATAAACTGCATTACTGGTTTTTCCTAGAAGCTTTTTAGAAATACAGAAGCTTGAACCCCATCTCAGACCAGCAAAATCAGAATCTGCACTAACAAGATTCCCAGGGGATTCCTATTCCCATTAAAATGTTAGAAGCGGGTCTACTTTACATGAATCTTGCAGGTACAATATTACATATATGAAGACCGTGACACAAGGAAAGTGCTTAATAAATGGTAATTTTCCTTATATCAGATGATCAAGAAGATCTTAATTGGAGGCAAAAGTACAGAACTGAGACTGAGCTCTTCCTAAACACAAATATCCCGGGTCATGGTCACCTTCCTGCCTAATCAAAAGACTATACGGAAATACTTTGAACTTTCAGAGGCTCTGAAGAAAGAACTGGGAAACTACGAAGAGTGGTAAGAAGGAAATTACCTATTAGTACTCAATTCTAGTCCCAGATCTACCACTAATAAGTCACATAAACTTGGTCAAGTCACTTAATTCTTGGGTTTTGGTTTTGTCATCTAAAAGAAGGGGTTATATGAGATGACGTATAAGATTTTTTTCTCGGGCTTCCCTGGTGCCGCAGTGGTTAAGAATCCGCCTGCCAACACAGGGGACACAGGTTCGATCCCTGGTCTGGGGAGATCCCACATGCCACGGAGCAACTAAGCCAATGCGCCACAACTACTGAAGCCCATGAGCCTAGAACCCATGCTCTGCAACAAGAGAAGCCACCACAATGAGAAGCCTGCACACCGCAATAAAGAGTAGCCCCCGCTCGCCACAACTAGAGAAAGCCCGCATGCAGCAACGAAGACCCAATGCAGCCAAAATAAAATAAATTAAATAAATAAATTTTAAAAATAAAAGATTTTTTTCTCTAAGATTCATAGTGATATCATTGACTATAACTAACTTATAACTTTTACATCTTTGAAAATTGAGGAATTATTCCTTGGTTCTGAAAGAAAGATCTCTCTGTTCTCCACAACCATAGATTTTTGAGCCTCAGCTCTAGGAAAAGCTTTATGTACTCACTTTCAGAATAAGTCAAAACCAGTTCTAGCTCTCTCTTAGCATCTTAGGGAGTCTCGTGATGAAATTATAACTGGGAGGTGTAAGATGGAATGCTCTTGACCTATTTTCTTGATCTACATTTGAATCCAGAATTTATCTCTAAGGGAGGGACTGAAAACGAGAAACTTTGTTTATTGTCTTCCTCTATGAAAACTTCTTTTATCTTTATCACCAAAGTTCCTGAGCCATGGGGAAACATTGATTCAGATAAAGTAAGCCACATCTGCAACCCATTCTTTTCTCTCTTTTGCACCGGTGGTATAAAAGTTTCATTCAAATGCCAGTGCTAACAGATACTTTAATTTATACTTCCTGGTATATAATTCTGTGTACAAATATTTTAACCCCCCATTCATGTTTAAACTCCCTGTGAACACAGAGAATACTGTTTTTGTATTTATCAAGGTTCTGTACTCAGTAGTTACTCAGCAATTGACAAGGAACAGGTCTAGTGAATTCCACCCTTGTTCTGTTGGAGCTCAGTTTGGACCCAGCATTGATCAGCATCCAGAAGAGTAATTAAGGCAGCCATTCTTGGGACTTCCCTGGTAGTCCAGTGGTTAGGACTCCACGCTTCCACTGCAGCGGGTGCAGGTTCGACCCCTGGTCTGGGAACTACGATCCCACATGCCGCGCTGTAACATGGCCAGAAAAAAAAAAAAAAAAAGGCAGCCATTCTTTGCTGTTGAGTTGGTGCCATATCAGAGATAAAAGCACTGAATCCTCTCTCCCTGTCTTCTCCCACCTACGTTAATTGAATGAAGAGGTAGATCTAAGAACAAAAAACTGCCTTTCCAATTCCTACTCTTACTCCCTGATCCAGGCCTCTTCCTCAATGCAGTCAGGTGATTAAAGGCCCTGGGGTTAGACAGATTTTACCAGCTAAGAGACTTTGTGAAAGCTACTCACCTACAGAATGAGGATAATAATATCTGCTTCACAGGTTTATTTTAAAGATGAGATGACATGATGCATGCCTAACCCAGTATCTGACACTTTGTAAACATTCATTAAAAGGCAGCTATTGTTATTTTTACTAGGAACAGATAGTTCAGTGTGGGTACTCCCTGACGGTACCTCCAGCAAAGTGAGAAGAGCAAGAAACCCTCTTTCACACAACAGGGATGGGTTTGTACCCTGATCACTTGGGTGAAGACAAGATTGCTTTATTGTCTAGACCTTGAAACAGACTTAATATCCTAGAGTTGTCATCAGCTCACATCCTGCCCTCATTAGTTCAGAGTTCAGTGAAAGACATAAAGCTACTGGCATCAAGTCAGTGACAACTGTTAAGACTCTAAGAAAATTTGTTTATTTGACAAATATTTATTGGGCACTGCTTTTGTGCTATAGCATGAAGCACAAAACCAAAAATAAGGACTTACGACTGGAAAAGAATTTTTTTAAAAATATTTATTTATTTAATCATTTATTTGGCTGTACCAGGTCTTAGCTGCAGCACAAAGGATCTTCATTGTGGCATGTTTAGTTACAGCACATGGGCTTCTTAGTTGCGGCATGCGAACTCGTAGTTGCCGCATGCCTGTGGGATCTAGTTCACTGACCGGGATCAAACCCGGGCCCCCTGCATTGGGAGTGCAGGTTTCTACCCACTGGACCACCAGGGAAGTCCAAAGAATTTTTTCTGTGATAAAAAAATTCAAATCAGGGGACTTCCCTGGAGGTCCAGTGGTTAAGACTCCATGCTTCCACTGCAGGGGGCGCAGGTTGGATCCCTGGTTGGGGAACTAAGATCCCACATGCCATGTGGCGCAACCAAAAAAAAAAAAAAAAAAAAAAAATTCAAATCAGAACTTTGAGAAAGTTCACACCTAGTCATGTGTTCATTCTACATCATTCACCTGGCATTTAGTATAACTTATAAAATAGGTTGGTCAAACTCCAAAGAGCCTAGCATTAGCATTCATCCTTTCTGTTAAATCAGCTCTTCTCAAAGCGTGCCTGGAGACCTCTGAGACCCTTTTCAGGAGCTCTGCAAGGTCAAAATTATTCTCATAATTCTATAGTTTCATAATAATTCTTTTCTCTCTCATTTTCTCATGAGTGTACAGTGGAATTTTCCACAGCTTACATGACATATAACAGATCGAATACAGAACTGATATGAGACTACAGCTACCAGATATTAAAGAGATTCACAAAACTGTAAAATAATGCTATCCTCACATTTTTTTTTGTTCTGGAAAAGTAATTTTTCATAAAACATTAGTTATATTACCAATACAATCAATGTATTTTTATTTATAAGTGAATTAATAAATACAATTTAAAAATTTTTCTATGTTAATTTCTAAAACAGTACATATTGCTAGATACTATCCATATAAGCAAAAACTCTCTGGGGTCCTTGATAATTTTTAATAGTGTAAAAGATTCCTGGCATCATAGTTTGAAAACTGCTGTGCTGGACGACATTGTCAAACTTATCTTGTGATTTTCTGTCCTCTCCAGTATCAATGTTACCCAAGTTTTAAAATAATTTGTAAGACCAGACTACCCTTTGCCTGCATATCTGAATAAGTAGGCATCTAGTGGTCTATAATGGTAAACTACTCCTTTCCACTTGCCACTCCAAGAACATAAGTCTAGTGACCCAACCTGATTGTACTGTATCTGTCCTGCTCTAGAGAGACCATTTCATTCTGCCCCTTTCCTGTCCTCCAGATACATGGCAGCAGCTGGCCTAAGCCTGGGTTAATTAAGATGAAATTACTCACTGCTTTGCTTTTGCATACCAAAGACAAGAGCTATATCAACAATTCTATCTTTGTGACCCACTGTAACATCACTGACGGATGTGAACTATACACAAATATATTCAAAAGTCTAGATTGAGCTTCTCAACTAGTGTGTCATGGAAAGTAACACAGATGGGCTATACTTATGTTGAGATACTGCTCTTAGCTCTCAGGGTGGTCCATGGGGTGGGTGGTAGCCAGACACCCTTGTCTGCAGCCTTTGGCCTCATATACCCCACTGTGCATGCACATATTATTTTCTATGTGTGCAGCAACACGATTGGGTTGGGAAGCACTGGCTTAGATCAATTTCTGGAAAAACATAAAAATGTCAAAATTGATATATAAAAAAGAAAAATAACTATCAAAGAAACTGAAATAGAAAACAAGATGAAGAAGGGGAAAATACAATAAAAAGAGAAAGGTCTTGGGGCTTCCCTGGTGGCGCAGTGGTTGAGAGTCCGCCTGCCGATGCAGGGGACACGGGTTCGTGCCCCGATCCCGGAAGATCCCACATGCCGCGGAGCGGCTGGGCCCGCGAGCCATGGCCGCGGAGCCTGTGTGTCCGGAGCCTGTGCTCCGCAACGGGAGAGGCCACAGCAGTGAGAGGCCCGCGTACAGCAAAAAAAAAAAAAAAAAAAAAAAAAAAAAAAAAGAGAAAGGTCTTATCCAGACTGATGAAGATGGTATATCATTAGGTGAAGAGTACTGAGTAACTAAATATTTTGAACCTGAATACTCCCTCCACCACCCTCCACATAAAGAGACAGACAGACAGACACACACACACACACACACACACACACACACACAAACATGGAGAGAAGATAGCTGAGATATTTAGAGGCAAATGCAGAATCCCATAGAAAACATTCAGAAAGTCATTGCCCTTTACAATGAATTTTTTTGGGGGGCCGCGCCACTCGGCTTGCAGGATCTTAGTTCCCCAACCAGGGACTGAATCCGATCCCTCGGCAGTGAAAGCACAGAGTCGTAACCACTGGACTGCCAGGGAATTCCCTACAACTGAATGTTTAATAAACGAATCACATTAAAAAATGTAAGTAACTTCTAAAGAGTTGAAAGAGAAGGAGAAAGTAAAAAGGACACTCGGTGGCGGAGTCAAGATGGCAAACTAGGAGGATGCGGAATTCCCATCTCCTCACAACTAGGGCACCTACCAGGCACCAGAGGGGGACCACAGACACCTAAAGGGACGGGAGGAACCCTCAGTGACCCGGTAGTGCGTGGGGGGAGTGAAGGGGGAGGAGAAGTGGAGGCCAGATGGGACTGGCACCCCTGAAGGGTGGCTGGGGGAGGGGAAAACGGGGAAATTGGGGGACCATTGGGAGGGCAGAGGATCAAAAGGGAGTGTGGCCAGGTTTCCCCTGCCCACCTGCTGAGATCCCGGGCCTGATCCTCTGCCCACCTAGGCCCCCTCCAGCCCGGTGGGTCCTGAGGGAGTGGGAGGGAGGGAAGGGGGAGCAAAAGTAAAGTCCAGACCTCCAGGACCAGCACCCCGAGGGGTGGCTGGGGGAGGGGAGGAGTTCCTACACCCAGCGGGACCCACCCACGGTTAGGGGTCCAGTGGCGATGGGGGAGACCCTGGGGGAGATGGTGGGGGAGGGGCACGAAGAAACAGAAGGGAACAGGGCCAGTACTTTCCCTGTCCACTTAGGCACCGGGAAGCCTGTTGGGCTCCCGGGCCTAATCCACTGCCCTCGGAGCCTCCCTCCTACCGTGCAGAGCCCAAGCCCCGCCCCTACACCCCCACCCAGGGCCCCGACTCTACAGTCGGAGACCCCCTCCAACGAGCTGGGCCTAAACCCCACCCACACACCCTCACTCAGCGCCCTACCTCCAAACTCCGGAACTCCACACACTCCTGAGGCCCTCCTTTCGACATGCTGCCTCTCCTCTTCCCCACAGGTCCTAAGCAGAGGCCACGCCCCACGCTTAAATGACACCCACCTAGGCCCCACCCCATGCTCAAACGTCACCCGCCTAGGCCCCGCCCCACCCTAAACACCACTCCTGCCTAAGTGCCATCCCAGCCTAAACTCCAACACAATGGCCAAGGCTTTTTTTTTTCTTTTCTTTTTTCTCTTTTAGATTGGGGTTCTGTTTTACATTGTTGATTCTTTCATATTTTTATTTTTCCTAATAAATCTTTTATTTTTCTAATTTTATTTTATTCTTTATACTTTGTTATTGTTCTCTCCTTTTGGCTTGTCCCCCCACCCCACCCCCCTTTTTTTCTTTTTTCTGTTGTGGTTTTATTTTACCTTGTTGCAATTGTTTCAATTATAGTTTTACTTTTTCCTAATATAATTTTTATCTTTCTAATTCTATTTTGTTTTTCTCTTTCATATCGTGCTGCTTTTTTTCTTTCTTTCTTTCTTCCTTTTTTTTTTTTTTTAAACTGTGCCACAAAGCTTGTGGGATCTTGGTTCCCAGGCTGGAGGTCAGACCCGAGCTCCTGTGGCGGGAGCTCCAAGTCCAAACTGCTGGACTAACAGAGAACCTCAGACCCCAGGGAATATCAGTGGGAGTGAGGCCTCCCAGAGGTCCTCATCTCAGCACCAAGACCCAGCTCTATCCAACTGCCTGCAAATTCCAGTACTGGACGTCTCAGGCCAAACAACATCAAAAAAAAAAAAAAAAAAGAAACGACAAAAAAAAATGTTACAGACGAAGGTAAAAACCTACAAGACGAAATAAATGAAGACAAAATGGGCAACCTATCTGAAAAAGAATTCACAGTAATGATAGTAAAGATGATCCAAAATCTTGGAAACAGAATGGAGAAAATACAAGAAACATTCAACAAGGATCTAGAAGAATTAAAGCGCTAACAAACAATGGTGAACAACACAATAAATGAAATTAAAAATACTCTAGAAGGAATCAATAACCGAATAACTGAGGCAGAAGAACAGATAAGTGAGCTGGAAGATAAAATGGTGGAAATAACTGCCAGGGAGCAGAATAAAGAAAAAAGAATTGAGGACAGTCTCAGAGACCTCTGGGACAACATTACACACAACAACATTCGAATTATAGAGGTCCCAGAAGAAGAAGAGAAAAAGAAAGGATCTGAGAAAATATTTTAAAAGATTATAGTCAAAAACTTCCCTAACATGGAAAGGAAATAGTCAACCAAGTCCAGGAAGCACAGAGAGTACCATACAGGATAAATCCAAAGAGAAACATGCCAAGAAACATAGCAATCAAACTATCAAAAATTAAATGCAAAAATTAAATGCAAAGAAAAAATATTAAAAGCAGCAAGGGAAAAGCAACAAACAACATATAAGGGAATCCCCATAAGGTTAACAGCTGATCTTTCAGCAGAAACTCTGCAAGGCAGAAGGGAGTGGCAGGAAATATTTCAAGTGATGAAAGGGAAAAACCTACAACCAGGATTACTCTACCCAGCAAGGATCTCATTCAGATTTGACGGAGAAATTAAAACCTTTACAGATAAACAAAACTTAAGAGAATTCAGCATCACCAAATCAGCTTTACAGCAAATGCTAAAGAAACTTCTCTAGGCAGGAAACGCAAGAGGAGGAAAAGACCTACAAAAACAAACCCAAAACAATTAAGAAAATGTAATATGAACATACATATCGATAATTACCCTAAATGTAAATGGATTAAATGCTCCAACCAAGACACAGACTGACTGAATGG
Source organism: Mesoplodon densirostris (assembly GCF_025265405.1). NCBI lineage: Eukaryota > Metazoa > Chordata > Mammalia > Artiodactyla > Ziphiidae > Mesoplodon > Mesoplodon densirostris. The sequence continues at coordinate 49,490,346 of NC_082671.1, read as the reverse complement.
ATACAAAAACAAGACGCATACATATGCTGTCTACAAGAGACCCACTTCAGACTTAGGGACACATACAGACTGAAAGTGAGGGGATGGAAAAAGACATTCCATGCAAATGGAAATCAAAAGAAAGCTGGAGTACCAATTCTCATATCAGACAAAATAGACTTTAAAATAAAGACTATTAGAAGAGACAAAGAAGGACACTCATAATGATCAAGGGATCAATCCAAGAAGATATAACAATTGTAAATATTTATGCACCCAACCTAGGAGCACCTCAATGCATAAGGCAAATGCTAACAGCCATAAGAGGGGAAATCGATAGTAACACAATCATAGTAGGGGACTTTAACACCCCACTTTCACCAATGGACCGATCATCCAAAATGAAAATAAAGGAAACACAAGCTTTAAATGACACATTAAATAAGATGGACTTAATTGATATTTATAGGACATTCCATCCAAAAACAACAGAATGCACTTTCTTCTCAAGTGCTCATGGAACATTCTCCAGGATAGACCATAACCTGGGTCACAAATCAAGCCTTGGTAAATTCAAGAAAATTGAAATCGTATCAAGTATCTTTTCCGACCACAGTGCTATGAGACTATATATCAATTACAGGAAAAAAACTGTAAAAAATACAAACACACAGAGGCTAAACAATACGCTACTAAATAACCAAGGGATCACTGAAGAAATCCAAGAGGAAATCTAAAAATACCTAGATACAAATGACAATGAAAGCACAATGATCCAAAACCTATGGGATGCAGCAAAAGCATATCTAAGAGGGAAGTTTACAGCAATACAATCCTACCTCAAGAAACAAGAAAAACCTCAAATAAACAACCTAACCTCACACCTAAATCAATTAGAGAAAGAAGAACTAAAAAACACAAAGTTAACAGAAGGAAAGAAATCATAAAGATCAGATCAGAAATAAATGAAAAAGAAATGAAGGAAACAACAGCAAAGATCAGTAAAACTAAAAGCTGGTTCTTTGAGAAGATAAAAAAAATTGATAAACCATTAGCCAGACTCATCAAGTAAAAAAGGGAGAACACTCAAATCAACAGAATTAGAAATGAAAAAGAAGTACCAACTGACAGTGCAGAAATACAAAGGATCAGGAGAGATTACTAGAAGCAAATATATGCCAATAAAATGGACAACCTGGAATAAATGGACAAATTCTTATAAAAGCACAGCCTTCCGAGATTGAACCAGGAAGAAATAGAAAATATAAACAGACCAATCACAAGCACTGAAATTGAGACTGTGATTAAAAATCTTCCAACAAATGAAAGCTCAGGACCAGATGGATTCACAGGTAAATTCTATCAAACATTTAGAGAAGAGCTAACACCTATCCCTCTCAAACTCTTCCAAAATATAGCAGAGGGAGGAACACTCCCTAACTCATTCTACGAGGCCACCATCACCCTGACACCAAAACCAGACAAAGATGTCACAAAAAAAGAAAACTACTACAGACCAATATCACTGATGAACCCAGACACAAAAATCCTCAAAAAAATACTAGCAAACAGAATCCAACAGCACATTAAAGGGATCATACACCATGATCAAGTGGGCTTTATCCCAGAAATGCCAAAGATTCTTCAATATATGCAAATCAATCACTGTGATATACCATATTAACAAATTGAAGGAGAAAAACCATATGATCATCTCAATAGATGCAGAAAAAGCTTTTGACAAAATTCAACACCCATTTATGATAAAAACTCTCCAGAAAGTGGGCATAGAGGGAACTTACGTCAACATAATAAAGGCCATATATTGACAAACCCACAGCCAACACTGTTCTCAATGGTGAAAAACTGAAACCATTTCCTCTAAGATCAGGAACAAGACAAGGTTGCCCACTCTCACCACTATTATTCAACATAGTTTTGGAAGTTTTAGCCACAGCAATCAGAAAAGAAAAGGAAATAAAAGGAATCTAAATTGGAAAAGAAGAAGTAAAACTGTCACTGTTTGCAGATGACATGATACTATACATAGAGAATCCTAAAGATGCTACCAGAAAACTACTAGAGCTAATCAATGAATTTGGTGGAGTAGCAGGATACAAAATTAATGCACAGAAATCTCTTGGATTCCTATACACTAATGATGAAAAATCTGAAAGAGAAATTAAAGAAACACTCCCATTTACCACTGCAACAAAAAGAACAAAATACTGAGGAATAAACCTATGTAGGAGACAAAAGACCTGTATGCAGAAAACTATAAGACACTGATGAAAGAAATTAAAGATGATACAAACAGGTGGAGAGATATACCATGTTCTTGGATTGGAAGAATCAACATTGTGAAAATGACTATGCTACCCAAAGCAATCAACAGATTCAGTGCAATCCCTATCAAAATACCAATGGCATTTTTCACAGAACTAGGACAAAAAAATTCACAATTTCTATGGAAACACAAAAGACCCTGAATAGCCAAAGCAATCTTGAGAAAGAAAAACGGAGCTGGAGGAATCAGGCTCCCTGACTTCAGACTACACTACAAAGCTACAGTAATCAAGACAGTATGGTACTGGCACAAAAACAGAAATATAGATCAATGGAGGGGCTTCCCTGGTGGCGCAGCCGTTGAGAGTCCGCCTGCTGATGCAGGGGACATGGGTTCGTGCCCCGGTCTGGGAGGATCCCACATGCCGCGGAGCGGCTGGGCCCGTGAGCCATGGCCGCTAAGCCTGCGCATCCGGAGGCTGTGCTCCGCAACGGGAGAGGCCCCAGCAGTGAGAGGCCCGTGTACCGCAAAAAAAAAAAAAAAAAAAAAAAAAAGGATGTAGATCAATGGAACAGGATAGAAAGCCCAGAGATGAACCCACGCACATATGGTCACCTTATCTTTGATAAAGGAGGCAAGAGAATACAATGGAGAAAAGCCACCCTCTTCAATAAGTGGTTCTGGGAAAACTAGACAGCTACATGTAAAAGAATGAAATTAGAACACTCCCTAACACCATATACAAAAATAAACTCAAAATGGATTAATGACCTAAATGTAAGGCCGGATACTATAAAACTCTTAGAGGAAAACATAGGCAGAACACTCTAGGACATAAATCACAGCAAGATCCTTTTTGCCCCACCTCCTAAAGAAATGGAAATAAAAACAAAAACAAACAAATGGGACCTAATGAAACTTAAAAGCTTTTGCACAGCAAAGAAAACCATAAAAAAGATGAAAAGACAACCCTCAGGATGGGAGAAAATATTTGCAAATGAAGCAACTGACAAAGGATTAATCTCCAAAATATACCAGCAGCTCATGCAGCTCAATATCAAAAAAACAAATCAACCCAATCCAAAAATGGGCAGAAGACCTAAATAGATATTTCTCTAAAGAACAAACAACCCAATCCAAAAATGGACAGAAGATCTAAATAGACATTTCTCCAAAGAAGATATACAGATTGGCAACAAACACATGAAAAGATGCTCAACATCACTAATCATTAGAGAAATGCAAATCAAAACTATAGTGAGGGGGGCTTCCCTGGTGGCACAGTGGTTGAGAGTCCGCCTGCTGATGCAGGGGACGCGGGTTCGTGCCCTGGTCTGGGAGGATCCCACATGCCGCGGAGCGGCTGGGCCCGTGAGCCATGGCTGCTGAGCCTGAGTGTCTGGAGCCTGTGCTCCGCAATGGGAGAGGCCACAACAGTGAGAGGCCTGCGTACCGCAAAAAAAAAAAAAAAAAAAAAAAAAAAGTTGTGTACCACAATGTTCACTGCAGCACTATTTACAATAGCCAGGACATGGAAGCAACCTAAGTGTCCATCAACAGATGAATGGACAAAGATGGGGCATATATATACAATGGAATATTACTCAGCCATAAAAAGATATGAAATTGAGTTATTTGTAGTGAGGTGGATGGACCTAGAGTCTGTCATACAGAGTGAAGTGAGAAAGAGAAAAACAAATACCGTATGCTAACACATATATATGGAATCTAAAAAAAAAAAAGGTTCCATGAACCTAAGGGCAGGACAGGAATAAAGACATGGACATAGAGAATGGACCTGAGGACACGGGGAGGAGGAAGCTTAAATTGGGACGAAGTGAGAGAGTAGCACTGACATATATACACGACCAAATGTAAAACAGATAGCTAGTGGGAAGTAGTTGCATAGCACAGGGAGATCAGCTCGGTGCTTTGCGACCACCTAGAGTGGTGGGATAAGGAGGGTGGGAGGGAGACGTAAGAGGGAAGGGATATAGGGGTATACGTATGTATACAGCTGATTCACTTTGTTATACAGCAGAAACTAACACAACTCTGTAAAGCTGTTATACTCCAATAAAGACGTTAAAAAATAAATAAGTTTTTAAAAGTTAAAAAATTTTTTTAAAAAATAAAAAGGACACTCAGGCAGACAGAACAGCATGTAGTACTAAAGCAACGAGATAAGAAAGGGCTTAGAGAAGTATGCAGTGTACAATCGGGAATGGAGGTGGTGACAGTGACAGGGGAAAAAACTATACAAGTAGTTAGGGGCCAGGTCACAGGTACCTTGCATGTTATGCTAAGCTTGAACTTTATCCTGTAGTTAATGGAGAGTCACTGAAAGGCTTTAGGCTATTGTAAAAAATCCATGCTATAAGTAATAAAGCACTGAACTAAGGCTATAGAAATGGAAAGGCAAGGTTAGATTCAACTGATGGTGAGAAAGTGAAACCAATAGAACTTGGTGACTGGATAGATGTAGGAGGCAAAAGAAGAGGAAAAATCAAGGGTGCCTTCTATGTTTCCAGATTGGGAAACTAAGTTGATTATGGAGCCTCAACCAAGTAGAGAATAAGATAAGAAAAGCAAATTTGGGAGTGAAAGATGAGTTGTGTGTATGCTGAATTTGAAGTACCCATGTAATACTGAAATGCAACAGTCTAGTAGGCAAATAAGCTTCGAAAAAGGGCTTAAGATACATACACAAAGATATGAGAAAGAAAAAAGAGGAAAAAAGAGAGTGAGAGGATGAGAATATAGGTGGTAGCTAAAATTGTGAGGGTGGATGTGACTACATAAGAAAGGAATATAAACTAAAAAGAGAACCAAGGTCAGAATACTGGGAAACACCAACATAAAAGGTGAATTTAGGGGACAGGAATGTCAGAGGTGGAGTTGTATCAAATGAGGTAGAGATCAAGTAAGACAAGGATTTCAGTATCCAATGGATTTGGCAATTTGGAGACCGGTGGTAACCTTCACCAAAGAAATTCCAATAAAATGGAGACTCTAAAATATAGTAATGAGTTATAGCAGGGAAAGATATAAGGAGGAGGAAGAAAGAAGTGGAAATAGCTAAGACTCTCAAGAATCTCTGCTGAGAAGGGAATGCCTTCACTTCCTGCATCAGAACCACTTTATCTAAAACTAATATCCCTGTGCTTTATATCCATTCTCTTCCTGATGAGAAATTTCATTCTATTTATTCCTATTTTTTTCTATTACCTTTGGCTTCATTCTCTACTTGTTTCTTCTCATCAGACCTTGAACATGCTCAAGTTTTCCCACCTTAAAACAGCACTTCCTGTCCCTCACATCCTCTGGCTCTCACCCACCTCACAACTAAAGTTCTTGAAAAAGTTCTCTTCTCATGACTTCTCTTCTAACTCCCACTCATTCCTCAACCTTCCTCTCTCTCTCATCTGGCTTCTGTCCCTATACTTCACTGAAGCTGCTCTTGCCAAAGTCCTCAATGATCTCCTTATTGTGAAATCAAATGGATGCTTTTCAGGCCTGCATCTTACCTGACCACTTAGTGCCATTTGACATTATTGAGCATGTTCTCCCCCTTGAAATGCTCTTTCCTGTTAGCTTCCTTTCTGTCACACTCTTCCTAGTTTTCTCCCTCTATCTTTCTGACAGTAGAACTAGACTTCTTGGTGTGCACTGCTAGTTGGGTCACCTTGGACAAGTTACTTAACTTTCTCCTTGCTTCAGTTTTCTCATCTGTAAAATGAGGATAAGCACAGTATCTACCTACTTCATAAAGTTACTGTGAAGATTCCATGTTTAGTACTTAGAACAGTGCCTGGGACAAAGTAAGTACTTATTAAATGCTAACTACTGATATTATCAAATACTCTATGGCTGTCATACCTCTTATCTTCTTTTGGGTTTCTTTTTCCTCTGCCTTTTCCTAAAACACAGTGTTTCCTCAGGGTTCTATGCAGATTCTTACCTTACTCTACACACTCAACCCTAGGTGATCTCATTCAATAACGGCAGAGGGTCTGTATGGTCCACAGACCCCAGAGCATCCCTGAGATACTCTCTGGGGGCTCATAAAGTCAAAACTATTTTCGTAATGATATTAAGACATTTGCCTTTGTTATGGTGTTGATATTTACAATGATGATGCAAAAAAAGCAATGGTGGGTAAACTTATGGAAGCTGAGCACAAATCAGGGCAGTGGCACCAAACTGCAGTAGTAGTTATTGTATTCTTTCTTGCTATAGCCTCGTACTTAACAACAACAACAAAGCCAGTTTCACTAAAGAATGTCCTTGATGAAGCAATACAAATGATTAATTTTATTAAATGCCAACCCTTGAGTACATTTTTAAAAAGTATTCTGTGATAAAATGGGCAGTACACAGAAAGCACTTTTATTGCATACCAAAGGATACGGTGGTCTCAAAGAAATGTACTTGCTTGACTGATTGAGTTGTATGCTGAACTAAAACCACTTTTTACAAAGAACACCATTTTTACCCAGAAGAATGACTGACAGACAAACTACGGTTATTCAGGAACTGGGTATTTCAGAGACATTTTCTTAAAAATGAATGAAGTAAGCCTGTCACTTCAAAAAACAAACACTCTTGCCATTGATAGAATTCAAGATTTCAAGTGAAAATTATAAGTTTAGAGACCATATATCTGCCTTTAAGCTTGACAAGGTCCCAATACTTCAAGGTTTTTCTGATGAGATTGTTACAGTGAGATTACTATGTGATTTTTTTTTTTTTTTTTTGCGGTACACGGGCCTCTCACTGTTGTGGCCTCTCCCCTTGCAGAGCACAGGCTCCGGAGGCGCAGGGTCAGCGGCCATGGCTCACGGGCCCAGGCGCTCCGCGGCATGTGGGATCTTCCCAGACTGGGGCACGAACCCGTGTCCCCCTGCATCGGCAGGCAGACTCTCAACCACTGCGCCACCAGGGAAGCCCACTATGTGATTTTTTTAATACTATATAATGAAATGTATTGACATTTAGGATATCTGTATAACTTAGTGAACCAGTATTTTTCCAGTGACCAATACATGATGTCCATTCAAAATGTAAGATACCAGTGGATTTTAACATGAATGGAAAGCTCATTGATATTGTTTCAGATTCTAACCAACCTTTAAGAAACTACTCCTTGTGTTTTGGTGTAGTATCAAAGATAAAATACTTCCTCCTTCCAATAACATATCTGTGTAAAGCCAGCTTTTATTTATATACTTCAACCAAAACAACATATCAGAAGGGATTGAATGTAGAAGCCGGCGAGGAGAATCCAGCTATCCTCTACTAAGCCAGACATTTAAAGAGATCTGCAAAAATATAAAATCAATGTTTTTCTCTAAATATTTGTTTAGAAAATTATCTTTCAAAAATGTTATTTATGTTAACATGTAATAGGATTTTTTTTTTTTTTTTTTTTTTTTTGGCTGCTTGGGTCTTTGTTGCTGCGCACGGGCTTTCTCCAGTTGCAGCGAGTGGTGGCTACTCTTCCTTGCGGGGCGCGGGCTTCTCATTGCGGTGGCTTTTCTTGTTGCGGAGCACCGGCTCTAGGCACGTGGGCTTCAGTAGTTGTGGCGCACGGGCTTAGTTGCTCCGCAGCACGTGGGATCCTCCTGGACCCAGGATCAAACCCGTGTCTCCTGCATTGGCAGGCAGATTCTTAACCACTGCGCCACCAGGGAAGTCCTATTTTTGTTATATTTAATGAAATAATAAATATATTTCTTAAATGTCTCGAGTTCAATTTCAAATATGAAAAAATTGAGAGGTATATGTAACCTACATCTACAAAAACTCCTTGGGATACTCAATAATTTTTAAGAGTAAAAAAAAAGAAAAATGCTGAGAACAAAAGATTTAAGAATTACTAAGTTATACTATTTATTCACTTATGTGCTGTTGATTCCCAACCATATATTATTTTGTATATTCCCTATACATATGCATGCACATCAGTGTATTTTTTCTGAGTAAATTCTTAAGAGGACAGAATTTGCTATGTACAAGCAAATGTGTTATACACATTTGTTGTACACATAGGTGCTTGTTGTGTACGAGGTACTACACTTCTCAAGGACACCTATAACACCAAATCCAACATTTCTTGCATGGTCGGTGTGCAAGCAATCTGCAGGTTTTTTTAAGGACTATTTTTTTTTTAATTGGCCAATTTGCTCTTAAAGCAGAAACAAACTAAAAAGAAGAGAACCTTTATGCTATCCTAAGCCATGACAAGGCATACACTGTGGATTTATACCAGACTATTCTTCACTCCTCCCATTTCCATCAAAGTTATCTTCACTAAGACCTATAAGAGGGCCTTAAAGAATTAAGATGACTAATAACTGTGCAATCTGATGAACCTACTTGGTACTGTGTTGAGAAAGAAGGATCAGCATTCTGCTTACACCTTACCTTATTATGAGAGAAGTAAGTCGTGAGATAATAAGAATTACTTAGAGTATATAAGTATATTAAAATGCTTCACAGACACAAACTAATTTAAGACTAAGTTGTAGTTTTATTATACAGTAGGTAATGAATATTTTACTTGCCATAGAGCAGCAAGTAGCAGCAGTTCTCAGAGTATGGCTGGAGAACAGTTGGAGGTCCCTAAGACTCTCGTTGAAACAACAAGAACTCCTCTAACTACCTACACACATTTCTTTCATTAAACATATTTATTTTTTAAATGGGTGAGTAATTATACTACTTAATGCATTTGCTTAAAGTAGGAACACAAATGCATTCATGTTGAATAAGAGGTGGATTAGAGAAAAAGGTTAACAAAAAGCTCTTCCTTAAGAAGTTTTTACCATCCTTCATAATTCAAGAAACAAGTGTTTGTTAGTGGGACATTAAGCCAGCCTGTATTTCAGTTAATAACCATTAAAAAGAACCGAATCCACCTGTTCCAAATTCCCATGACTTAACCTTGTGCATAAATTCATTACACTCTATTTTAACCACTGGTTTTCTTGCTCTCTTCCTGCACGTAGACACCATGACTTACTTTTTTACCCTTGGCACTTAGTTTGATATCTGGCATATACTAAGCTCCCAATAAATAACTGCTGAAGAATGAACAGTTGAACAAATGGGTAAAAACTTAATTCTCAACTAAAAGGTAAAGCGTTTCAAGGAAATGTGGCCACCTGTCCTCCTGGGTCATCAGATAACCTACCAGCTAATGTAGGAGGTCAATGATTTCCGGAGAATCAGTAGAAATTCAAGTTAACTAATTTCAGTCTATAACTGGAGATTTCCCCAAGAAGTATTAAAACACAACCACAACAATCTGATTTAGTTTGAGACCCTTTGTGCCTATAATTGAGACTTCTTACAAATGCTGACACTAACCCAGAACTAAAGACTACAAGATATATACCCTTTTTAAGAAACTCCATAGTTTTGAGAAGAATACAATAGTTTGATTATTCTCATTGCCTTATCAGGGCTGTGTAGCACCTCATGTCCAATGAACTACTCGACAAACTTATTTGTTTACACATCATTAACTACTCAACTGAGGAAATATATGCAGAAGAAAAAAACTCCAGAGCAATACTTGACTAGAAGGCATTGTTAATCGACAGTTACTCAAAATAGACTATAACTAGTCATTTAAATCATTCAGAAAATGATTTACATTTTAAAAATCCCATTATTACTATAATTTTTTAGAAAGCCCCACTGTTTAAAACCTGGTCCAATATACTCAGGACTAATCACCTTCTGGTGCTTAAAAACAAGATCAGGGGCTTCCCTGGTGGTCCAGTGGTAAAGAATCCGCCTTCCAATGCAGGGGATGCGGGTTCGATCCTGGTCGGGGAACTAAGATCCCACATGCTACGGGGCAACTAAGCCAGCGCGCCATAACTACTGAGCCTGCGTGCTTCGACTAGAGACCTGGCATGCCACAAACTACAAAGCCCATGTGCTCTGGAGCCTGCGCACCACAACGGGAGAGAGAAAACCCACACACTACAGCTAGAGAGAAGCCCATGCACCGCAACGAAAGATCCCGCAGGCCGCAACTAAGACTGATGCAGCCAAAAATAAATAAATATTTTTAAAAAACATAAATAAAAAATAAATCAAATGTGAATCTACATTAAAATTCTCTTCTTGGTAATTAACACTTATTTGAATCACTATCATCAGCACTGCTCAATAGAAATAATGTGAGCCACATATGTAATTTTAAATTTTCTGATAGGCACTTTAAAATAAGTAAAAAAGAAACAGGTGAAATTAATTTTGATAATATACTTTGTTTAACCCGATATATCCAAAATATTATCATGTCAATATGTAACCAATGTTAAAAATTGAGAGAGTTTACATTTTTTCCCTGCATTAAGTCTTGAAAATCCGGTGTGTATTTTACACTTAGAACACATCTCAGTGCTGACCAGTCACAGTTGAAATCCCCAAAAGCTAGTAGTTACTGTACTAGCTAGTGGCTCCTATACTGGAAACCACAGTACTAGATAATTCAGGGAGAATTCTTCATATCTAGGAAAACTGCCTTTGCATCCAGGAAAACGAGTTTCAGATTTCTTTTTTTAGTTAGAAGTGACTATGGTTAACTCCTTTTTCAGCAACACCTCAATTAACTTCCCCAAAGATAAAGGAGGAGCGGATTCAACCACAAAGAGCCCAAAACTCAGTGAATTCTTTAGAAAGCAGCTTTATCTGCCTAAAACTACCTCTGGTGAGGAAGCCAAAATAGGTACATCTCCCCCTCCCCACTCTATAAGGAAGATACAGAGTTCACTTGATGCCTCTTCTCCCCATTAATTTCTTCTTTCCCTAGCTAGGAGACCCTAGTTTTCTGAATCAGCAAGTGGCTAAAGCAAAAATATCTGACATGTTTCTTTTCTGTGACAAATATATTGTCTCCAGGGGTAAGCCAGGAACCTGACCTCAGTCACGACAGTATTCAGGGTTGTCTGCAGAGCATCAACACCCACTGCACAGAAAGGGCTTGGGAAATTTTTCCAGGAGAGAGGAGGGACACATAAGGCTTCTGATCATCTGCAGCTTAGTAAGAGGTGGGTTCTTAGATAAGGGCAGAGCCATGTGACCATCTTTTTCAATCTCACTCTGCTGGATCTTCAAACCTGACTTAATTCTGTGATTTACAATTCAATAAGGCCCAACAGAATACCTTTAGGGATGTAGTGGAATGGGCAATCTCCCTTACAACCTAGTCAGCAGCTATGTCCATTCCTCCCAACACTTCTCTCCAGTCTGGAGGACCTACTAATACTGGGTCACAATGTTGTGACATGACATGGACCTAGAAGGAAGGCAGCAGGTCTGTTAGGAAGAGGAAAAAGGTTCTTCTTCCTCCACTTGGCAGAAGTGGGGAAGAACAGGAAAAAAAAAAAAAAAAAAAAAAAAGGCAGCATGCAGCAGAGGTAGCAAGGTTTACAAGCGGAAGATGAAATGAGTGGTTAAGAAATGTGCACAAAAAAGTGAGTCACTGCTCTTGTTTCTAGTTACAAGATAGGCCAGTAAGTGAGTCTATTAGTCCCCTGTGCCAGAGAATGGTATTGAGAAAGTTCCTTAGACATGCCAGTGAGGTTGCCTTGGAAGTAACAGGAGAGAAGAGGGGACTGGAATAATGAATGAGCAGCAAGGAGAGCTCTAATCTATCTCCTGTATAATTCACAAAACAATTTTCTCCTGGCAACATAAAGCTCCTATTGCAATACCATATTCAAAATAAATGAGCCTATGTAGCTCTGAAGATATCAATATTAAGTCTCAAGCTTATACTTGATCCCAAGGAATAAGTGCTCAGGGACTAGATATTAAATTTCAAACAATTTTATCTTTAAGATCCAATTTAAGTAAGACACGGCAGACCTAGCTTGGACTATTCATTCCCTCAGGTCTCAATCATCAATGTAATATTAAAAGAAGTTTTAAAGAACAGGTGGAAGAGTTTCTTATCTCTCTTTTGATAGGGTATAGGGTAGCATAAGTGTGTGCATGGGGGATGGGGAAAAAGAAAAAGAAACTGCAGAAAGGTGCACAACATGCAAACATTGTTTGGTGAAATTTAACAGAAACAAAGGAATTATAGTTTTGTCTCTCTCAGTCAAGCCAAACATCTATTTCATGTTGAAGATCTAGATTCTGGTTACTCCTCTGCGCATCTGAGTAGACGAGGGTAGACCCTTCTCAAACATTCAATCAGAATTTACTGAACACATGCCACATCTAAGGTATTTTGCAAGGTGCAGGCCACCATAATGCAACCACTTAGCAGAGGCCCACAAAGGAAAAAGCCTCTATTCTTGGGTAGGTAATAATCTCCTATCTGCAGTTCTTTAGCGAAATACCTAGCTACATTAATATATGGTCAGGTGGCTTTTCAAATCGTCCCTATCAGATGAGGCTACAGCTCTCCAGGGAATGTGGGAACTTAAAGAATAAAATGGGGACTTCCCTCGTGGCGCAGTGGTTAAGAATCCGCCTGCTAATGCAGGGTACACGGGTTTGAGCCCCAGCCCAGGAAGCTCCCACATGCCGCGGAGCAACTAAGCCCATGCGCCACAACTACTGAGCCTGCACTGTAGAGCCCTTGAGCCACAACTACTGAGCCCATGTGCCACAACTACCGAAGCCCGCACGCCTAGAGCCCATGCTCTGCAACGAGAAGCCACCTCATTGAGAAGTCCGCGCACCCCAACCAAGAGTAGCCCCCGCTCGCCGCAACTAGAGGAAGCCTGCACGCAATAAGGAAGACCGAACGCGGCCATAAATAAATAAATAAATAAAATTATAAAATAATAATAAAATAAACAAATGCTTGGTGTGGTTGATAAGGAAGAGAAAGTAAGGATAAACTGTAAATTCTATATTTTTTCTTTAGGATATTCTTAAAACAACACAGAGATAATTTATCAAAGGGCATAGTGTAAGACATTAATATATGCAGAACAATTTGAAGCAAAAAATGCAAATTTCAGGTCAAACACATTATATTAAATAACCAAGATGTACATGGATTTGTTCTCCAAATCCTAGAATAGTAGGAACGGCAGGTTACATCTTAACTCTTGAAAGGGGGTTTTAAGGAATATGAAAAGTGGCCACATCATACAGTGGAAAGAGAATGCGGCTGGGGAAAACACTCTGGATCTTGGTTCTACCTCCTCCCCCAGGTGAGCATGCAGCCTCTGAAAAGCTGCAAAATGTTTCTAAGCCTTAGTTTACTATGTATATAAATGGAGGCTGGACTTCTAGCTCTTACAGTTTATGATTATTATATGAATCACTTTTAGAAACTAAGTAGTTAGGATTTGAGAAAGGAGAAAAGGTAGGAAAGAGAATAAATGAACCAATATTTCCAATATCCTTTTCTATACTCTACAAGTGGCTTCTATTACCTTTATGGAAGTCCAGCACAGTAAGAGAAGAACTGGTAATCCAGCTGTAATTTCTATTGTTAACTAAAGTGGTAGGTCTTAAAGAGAAACAAAGTAGCAAGACTGCTTCTAGGCTTAAACTTTCCTAAGGTCAAACATGACATGAACAAGGTACCCGTCCTTACTAGCCAAGGAATATCATGCTAGAATGCTTTCACATCAGTATTCCCATCCACCCCTTCTCCCCTGACACTGGAGCACCACAGAAACATTCAGATAGAATTCCCACAGGTAAAAAGGATCCTTTCCAGTGGCTGTGCCAGGGGATATGTCCGTCTTCACAGTCACCTTGGGGGCACTCCTGGGAAATCTGAAGATATATGCAAGCTTATATAAAATGAGTGTTTAGAAGCAACAAGCTAGTTCCTCTTACCACTAACTTGGGGAAATTTCCATATTAGTATATATTTATATGAAAAGCAGAGAATCTTTTCCTAGGACGATGAACTTTTTTTTTTCTCTCCTGAATTGTGTATTTTCCTTTTCAGGCATTATACTGTCTTTCTCTATTTTTTTTTTTTGCTCTCATACAGATGCGAAGGTGGAGAGTACCTGGACCTAGGTTACTCCTAAGAGGGACAAGCGGTTTGTGCCTCCACCCCAGGAATACTTAATACAATGACTATACTTACACTTCTGGCACAGCACTTTGACAACAATACATAAACACTGTTAAATAATGGATGAATGGTGGGAAACATATAACATATATTTTGAAAGATTTTTGTGTCAGAAATAGTAGGCAAATCAAAGAAGTAATCCAAAACAGATAATATTAGATTTTCAGACAGTAACAGAGTAGTCTATCTGCAATATAGTCCCATCCTCGAAAGGGCATTCCTGCTCTACAGGCCAAAGGAACAAAAGATGTCAAAGTGCCATCCTCATTACCTGAGACCTATGCAGAAAGAAGTCACCTTTCCCGGGGTATGAGTAGACTCGATCAAAATCACTCACAGCTATAAGACCACATTGTAAAATCACCACAACAAGTCCTCAATGGATATCTTTATCTTAGACAGCAGACAGGAGCCGCTCACTCAATGAAAAGTGAAAACACTTTTTGTCAAGAACACATGGTCACTTAGAAGCGGGCTCAATACAGCTGTCGTCTCATACGCCCTAAGGCTCTCCATCCTTTCAACATGACCACTCCTCCTTCCATTTCAGGCCTCCAAGGCCTGTTCTGCAACTAATTTGACACCTTTCCATACTCTGGAAGACTCAGGCTCCACCACACCCTATCCCTACCAGATTTCTACTGTCTTACGGGCTTTGGCAGAATTTTATTGAAACACACACACACACACACACACACACACACACGCGTCCATGCGGCGTGACGAACCAAGGTTTAGGGCCTAACTAATCCTGTGCCCCTCAACTCTCTGGAACTAGAGTGTCCTCACAAATCTTATCTTCCCATGAACCCATTTCTTCGGCTTGGAACGTCTGGCTCTTGCGCCGACCCTTCAGCTTCCATGCCCCCAACTAGTTCTGGTTCTGGCAGCCCTTTCTTGTTTCCCGCCTCGGGTTCTCGGTCGCAGCTCGCAGTTTCTTGGTCTGCAGAATCCTTGGATGTTGGGGAGAGGCCTATGAGACACCCACCCCGGGCTCTCAAATTGAATGGGTCCAGTGTCCCCTTCGACCCTCACTCTTTCAATGTCCAAGCCCCAAACTCCCTGTCTTTACCTAGGCTCCAAGACCACCTAGGCCACCCTCGGAGCATCCCGCGCGCGGCCCAGGCTCTCCCAGCCTCCTGCTTCCGGGCTGTCCCTACAGTTCGTCTTCCGGTCCTCGACCTCCGCCTCTCCCCCGGGGCCGGTTTCACCAGCCCGCGCCCACAGCCCTTCGCGCCGCTCGCCCGCGGGCTCTCACCGCTCGAAGAGCAGTCTCACGGAGAACACGCCCGCCGCCAGCGGGAACACCGAGAGGATGTGCCGGGCCCGCGGGTAGCCGTAGCCGTCGCCTGGCCCCTCGAGGTCGGCCCAGCTCACGTTCTGGGGCAGCCAGAAGCGCTCGCTCCACAGCCAGCCCCACAGCAGGCCCAGGGCTCCCGCCGCCACTGTCGCCATCTTACGCCCACCCCGCGGCCACCGCCGCCAGAGCTTCAGCTGCCGCCACGGCCAACAGAACCCGCGGGGAGGCGGCCCCGGGGCGGGGCCGGACCGGCGGCCACCCCCTTCCGGCCCCTTCTTGTCCCCGTCACGTCTCAGCCCGCCTCCTCTGCGGGGTCCGGCTTCTTCACCGCCCATCCCGCTTCCCCGCCCACCTCCCTCACCGCAGCCTCCACGGCCGCCTTTCCTCGGGACTCCGCCTCCCGACCCCGGCCACGCCCCTCCTTTTCCCGCCCCGCCTCCACCCAGCCCTTGTCCCACCCCGCACAGGCACTCAACGCTCGTGCTGCCCCTCTTTGCTACCGGTTTCGACCAAGATTTTCCTCCTCCCTCACTCTCCCGTCCAGCTACGGCTACACCCCTTATTTCAGGCATAGCTCCCTTATGGGGACATTCTTCTCAGTCCAGCCAGCTTAAGCTGTTCCTGCTCCCTGGAAGGCCATACCTCTCTCTCGCTCTCTCTCTCCCCGCTCCCTCACAGCCCCCATCTTTCACTAGGGTTTATCGCCATCTCAGCTGGTTCCGCCTATTAGCAGCGTTCTTTTTGCTCCCCACCCTTTTTCTCTCTTCGTGCCCCTCCATGATCTCAACCCCCTGTCCTCGTATATCCCTCAAAATTGACTTTTAAAAATTCTTTTATTCTTCTCATGAGAAAGGAAATGGAAGATATCCAAGAGAAAATATAAAGGAAAAAGAAAAGTAGATGATGGCCAATGTTTAATGAGGTTTACTATATGCCAGGTTCTGCACTGAACATTTTACACACATTATTTAACTTCCTCATTCTGTGAAGTAGGATTTACTATTTTATGGACGAGTTAACTGAGGTCCAGAGCGCAGCTTGCCCGAGGCTATATAAACAAGTGGTAGAGCTGAGCTTCTGAACCAGAAAGTCTTTAGATTCCAGAACCCTGAGGCTTTATCCTACAAAACTCCTTAATTTTAGATTTCCACATTAAACATTGAACTCTTTTGTGGATCTACATAAACAGGGAGGGGAGCCATAGACAAGAAACCTTCAAAACACTGAATTCTAAATTGTCCCTCAATCGCTGGAGAACGCTGAACCGTGGGTGCCAACCATTCAAACCTGGCTACAAGGTTAATTACCACAGGCTACCTAGAATGATCTGAAAAAAGATTAAAGAACTAATCTTGTCCAAGGACAGATAGAGTATCTTTATACTAGTAGGCATGCTTGCAGCAGAAGATAAAGAATTTCAAAGGGAGAGAAAGAAGAGAAAAAGAAAAGGAGCCACCTTAAGGAGTAGACTAGAAGGTCTGCTTTAGTTCAGTGGTTCTCAAACCTTAGTGTGCCACAGCTCAGACATTAGCTTCTCTCATCTCCCACATGGAGAGTTTGCTAAAAGTTTTCTGGGCTCCATCCAAAGAGATTCTGATTCAGGAGGTTCAGGGTAGGCCCATGAATGTGCATTTCTCATTTCTAACAAACTCAGAGGTCATGCCACTGCTGCTGGTCTGAGAACCACACTGCCTGAAGCCATTTTCATCCAAACCCAGAAATAGCTTAATGGTAACTACCCTATATTCAAGATATGTTTTAAAAGAAGTAAACTCACAGGACTTCCCTGGTGGTCCAGTGGTTAAGACTCCATGCCCCCACTGCAGGGGGCATGGATTCGATACCTGGTTGGGGAACTAAGATCCCACATGCCGTGTGGTGTGGCCAAAATAAATAAATAAATAAGTAAACTCTCTCTGATCCCATGGGAATTCAAAGCAGAGCCCCAAGGAACAAAGAACATGCTAACTTAGCATGCAGAGGCCAACACACAATGATCTTGGTCTCAAGATCTATTCCCAGAAAAACACGTATGTACCATTTCTCAACCTCTTGACTGTTAGAAAACATATTGCTGACGAAATACGTAATGAAAGCAAATTTAGTACAGGTTTCACTTTGGCCAGGAGTGATCTGACCAGCAAGCTGGTAAAAGAACTAAGTTGGCCCCTGTAGCAGTCATGGACAGTCTCCTTAAGCATCTCAAGTCCCAAGCTGGCCCCTTTTCCTGCTTTACCAACAGAAAAATTCACACCATCCTATTGTCAACATTGACATAGTCCAACAAGTTGCCTTCATTTAGAGAGCTGAGAGAATAAATGATAAGCACTTTTTATTTGGCTGTAGGTTCTTTTGTTTTCTAAGAATGTTTAGTGTTATCTGGTCATTCTCTTGATAAGAATATCCTTTTATTATATTGATTATGGAGCTAATTCTTGTCTCTACTGTCTGTACCTATGTCTATCTTAGCCCTTGAAAGGCACAGAAAGGAGTTCTTGCAAGGGTAATCTCAGCCCCCAAGTACCTGATATATGGTGACATACTCAACTGATACCCATTAATGCCAGCCATAGGCACTCAGACTTTTTGTATAAGGTTAGTAGACATAGGGAGTACAATGTGGAAGGGTTAGAGCAGCAAGCAGTGAGTCACAGAGTAAAGGTAGCTAAACTCAAGCCAAGATTGGATATTTTATAAAGGTCAGCAGGAACTTCTGGATTAACTGTTCAGTGAACAGGGCTTTCTAAATGACTTCAGCCTGTGTTGGGGCCAAGAGCAGAAAGTAGTACCCGGACATGCACTTAGAAGACCAGGCAAGATGCTGGAACACACAGTGACCCTGGAAAATGTTAACAGATGACTCAAAAAGCATTTCTATCTCCAAGGAAATCTACACTCCCATTAAAAAAGGTACCTTAATTGGGGCAGTTGCCTCTGCAAGCAAGGAAATCAAACCACCAACTATGCCTCTGCCCAGGGTAGAAAACAAGTCCATTTTCAGCAGAGGCATTTGGAAATTCCATTTAGCATTTAGGTATACTTGTAAGGTAAATTATTAAATGCGGAGTACAATTAACAATAAAAAATCACCACTGCATTTTGAATTGGTAAAACAAACAGCTCATTTTGAATGTACAAATAATTCTCTTGCCAAGTTGCTTTCAATTTTCAAGAAAAATGTTTTCTAGGCGGATGAAAGCCTAAGATCAGCCCAACACCACCACCTAGTGGTAAGAAGTATACATTGCATGTCTCTTCACTTGATACCCATCAGACCCATCTGCCTTTTCTACCCAAACTGCTAAGGTAAAAGCAGGTCCTGAGAGACTGTAACAATGTAAAATAATAATGGAAAAGGAACATTGAAAAGTTCAAGTGTAAATTAAAAGCTTTATTGAATAAAAATGTTTCAGAGTAAGCAAGACTGTAAGAAAGCAGAATATTTTACATCTCTAAAAAATATCAGAGCTAAATCTCTAAAAATGCAGTATAAAGAAAAGCCTATACCTTAAAACACCTCTCTCCCCCAACATACAATTTGGAATATCAATTATGTACAACAACTGTACTCAAGTTTATATTGTTCCAAAACCTTAATACTAGAAAACCATCTCCCAAAAAAGGCCTATAACTGGTTTAATTGCACCCTAGGAATACTGTCTGCCATAAAAATCAATACATTTCAGAGCTTATAAGTATTAAAAAACTAGTGTCCCAGAAAGGGGATATCAGAAGTAGAATATAGGGTTTGGGGATCTGAGCTCAAGTGGTTTAAGGCGTTTTTCTTTTTCTGTTATTCCTCCTTTAAACTCATCACTTTGCTCTAATATGCAACATGGCAAACAGCAATACAAAAGATCTTATAAAAATATTGCAGCTTACAGTAAATTATGAGAAGCACAGATACCACCAGAGAAGAAAGCAATCACTTGGGGGTGTAGTTAAACTCATTGGCAAATACCATAGCTTATTTGGGACACAATGAATCTCTCCAAGCACTAAGGGTGCTCAAAAGGTGCTCCAAAAAGATGGTTATGCTATATCTCAATAATCCAGTTCAGGATGTGGTTTAGAAAGCAGGATGCAATAAATTCCCCATATATATCGGAGCAAGCAGTAAATTCCCCATATGTATCAGAGTAAGAAAATTAACCTAAATTTTTTTTAAAAAGACTAAATATTTGATCTCTTAACAGAGGACTACTAAACAATAAATTGGTAGTCATGTAAAAATATACAAACTGTGCCCTTTATACTAAAGTGCATTCAGTCACAATGTTTAGGCCCCTAAATCCCTTCTGCATGTTTCCTAATTCCACAATTGAATTTTTAGTGTAACAGTGTACTACTAATCATCTCTCCATTTTCATATTGTCTTTTGGGAGTACAGTGGAAGCTGGATCATATCCGTTGGAATATCCCCCGCCACACACACATACACACTCCCAACCCCCAAAAGACCTTAAAGCAGTTGTGTATATCATCATTGCTAAAAGAGAGGATTTAAGTAATGTTATCTAGCATTTAGAATCAGTTCACTTAAGCTGCACAGTATGGGATTTTTTTGAAGCAAGAACTCTTTCCCAAAGTTACTTCCACATAAATTACAGCTCATGCTAAGACAGCTGTTTTGTGCATCACTTTGATAAAGGGCAGTGGCTCACTAACACTAACATAAATTTAAGGCCCAGCATCATTGCAATTTGTTATTCCTCATCTTCATCCTCATCATAGTACCGATTTCTCTTTATCTGTTCCTCCACAGAGAGCTCTTTGACTACTTCTCCCTCCCAGAATCCCACATCCTGGGATTTCTGATTCTGAGTAGTGAATTCTTTAGTGGAGGTGTCATCTGCAAAGCTAGACCAATTTTTAGACTTGGGTTCTAGTGAAGACTGCTGCGTGAGAAGGTTTCTATCACCTTCATCTAAGTTTGCACCATTTTCTATAAGATTTTCACTCCCCATCTCAAAACTGTGAACTTCCTTACTTCTCCTTCCTGCCTCCTCTCCTTTAGATCCCTTGTTTGGCCACGTTGTTTTTTCCACACTCTCATTCTTCTCGGACACGTTGGCATTTTCCATTTGTTTCCTTTCTGCTGCTACACCTCCTCCAAACTCCTCACTCTGCTCTGACATGCTCCAGCCTTTCCTGATAGATGGGGACAAGGTTTTGGGGCTCTTGACTGAAGAGGTTCGAAATGAAGCTGCTACAGTGAATGGGCGGCTTCTCTCCTTCAGTGAAGAAGTTCGTCTTAGCTTCTTCAGATCCAGATCTACATCCTCAGGAGCTTCAGGCTTGCTGATTTCATCCTCAGGAGGCCACTTAGGCTTCGAAACTTTGATCCCTTCCTCCAAGGCACTTCCTGAACTGCCAAGTTCAGTAGGGGGCGGCCAGGCAATCCTCAACTTCTTGGTTTCAGCTGGCTTGTCTTCTTTCTCCAGCGGGGACGAGGCCTTGGCTTCCATACTTGCAGTCAGCACACCAACCTTAGCAATGGGGGCATCTTCTACCCCTGGGCTCTGAGGGGTCTCCCCTGCATTTGGAAGCTGGGCTGGTCTCTCCAATGTTTCTTCGTTTTCATTTTTGCTTGCCCACAGATCCTTGTGTGGTCTGTGTCCAAAGCCTTCATCATAGTTGCCTTTAGATTTAAAGAGTTGATTGAAGTGAGGCTTGCAATAGATTCTCCCATGTAAAGAGGCATATGTTCCTAGACTGTTGTTTTTAAAAAAAAGAGCATAAAGTTAACAAATCTGTATACTCTTATTTACACCAGTAGGCTGAAACCTGGCAATTCCAGTATATTCAGAAGATGCTAAGTGAGAAAAATACCTTTAAAAGCACATCAGTCACTGAGGGTGTCCTTTTAAGCACATTTGTTTTATTATCCTTATAAAAAACATGCTCAATTCTAGTTCTGAACCTTCATAAGACATTCTTCCACCTGGTACATGCTCCCATTTTCAAGTGATTTCACTCCCCTCTGTCAAAACTGTTGAAAAAGTTACTTCTTCCAGGAAGTCTTCCCTAGGTAGTCCCACCTAGCTCTGATTCTTTATATTATTTCCTAAGTATTTCTAACCTATAACTACTTTTAATGATATTCCTTTGTAAAAAGTTGCATCTTTTCCCTCCTAGTTTCCCATTTGTGTTATAATTTAAAAGCATGTTTTTACAGGAATGGGTATAATGCTCTGCCAACGCTTGGCAGTGAGCAGACGTCAGTGACTAAATAAAGGAAAGCTATGGTTAACAGGAGAACGGTGAGCAGTAGCCAGAAGTCCGTCTACCCTAACAAGAGCGCTGGACAGGCCTTTAGGACATCTGGTGTCTCTCGCAGGGTAACACATTTTAAAGGGGGTAAAAACAACAGCATTTCCACAGAAGAAATATAAAAATTCAAAAATTTAGAAAAATGTGCTCTGGAGAAAAAAATACAGTGGGCAGAAAAAGAACCACTGTGTGGAAGTTACAGAGGCACATTTTGGCTCAAAAGAAGGGAAAGTTTTCAAGCTAGCACTAACACTGGAACTAGCTGTAGTGGGGTATTAACCCCTGCAGAAGTGCCACGCAGGTGCCAGGACATCTTTCAATAGTATGCTGGAAAGGGTGCTTGCTCTGGAAGGAAGGCTGGAGGAAATGACATCCTGGTTACTTCCTCCTCCAAGGTTCTATGGTTAAAATGAGTTAATATGGAATATTTCCCCAATTTGCCACATTTATATCTATACTTTGAGTAACTTGGAAGAAATGATACATAATTATTTTCTCAGAAAATAAAATGAAGCAATATACAGAAAAATATATGCCCTTCAGGATCTATTATTATTGCTATTTCTGCCATTTATATAGTGTTTGGGATAATTTCAAGGGCTTCAACAAGTATCCTCTTGAGATTTCTTAACTGTATGATTCTATGATACCAAGGGAAAACATTCTACTAAATTAGGTCACAGGGGCAGTTACCTGCAACTTACATGATTTAAGCTTCGGTCCTAACATGTAAATTAACATGTGAGAGTACCAAGAAGTTCTAAACACCATTACCATTTGATATAAAATGCCTGTCATTAAATGGTACTTTTTACTTTCTTCAGAGGCCCTCAACAGCACACACTATTAGCACCACAGATTTTAGTACCAGTGTTCTAAAAACCAAAGACTCCCTCTGGAGGTCCAACCACACAGAGAGATGGCTTGTTTTGGTCTGGCTTACCTCAGTTTGTTGTTGCAATAGGAACAACGGAAGCAGCTGATGTGAAACACCTGCTTGTTGGCCAAGAGACGCTCCATTGAGTAGACTGTTTTCTGACATTCCACGCAGGTCTCTCTTGCAGGTGCCTGAAACTTCTAGGAAAAGAAAAGGACAACTTTAGCTAGCAAAGCCAGCGATGAGTTAGTACTCTGCTGAAGTGGGCCCCGGGATTTACTTTGTTATCTAAGGGCTCCCTTACCTGGTCTGTCATTTCTCAGAGGAACACTAAGGCTACTGCAATTCTATCGGTTGACTCTCTAAAGCCAAGAGGCTCTCCTGAATTCCTTACCCAGATTGTCTGGCTGCCATAAGTGCAGCAGCCACTGAGGATGGGTGGAGCTAGGGCTGGACCGCAGAGAAAGGCTTAGACAAACCACCACCACACACACACACACACACACACACACACACACACACAAGAACACACAAAATGATTCTGCGCACAGGAAATGAGGAGAAAATGTCATCACATACAGAAGAAAGAAGTTTGATGGTTTGATCCAAGCGCCAAATAAGAAGCAGAACAGACTTTTTAAAGACCAGATTCTGAAGGGGGTAACTTTCAAGGAGAGAAAGCATTTGGCTTTGGGAAGTAGGAAAAGACTTTTAAAATCTTTTTTTACTTATTTATTTATTTATTTATTTTATTGAAGTCGAGTTGATTTACCATGTTGTGCCCATCTCTGCTGTACAACAAAGTGACTCAGTTATACACAGAGACATTTTTTTAATATCCATAAAAGACACTTTGATAAAGCATCTCTCAGTCCCCTCTGCATATAATCTTGACTTGCTCAATCCACTAGACATAACATTTTTAAATAAAGCAAAATTGACACATAAATGGAACATTTTAAAAGACACACAAACTATTTTATTAGGATTCCAGAAGAAAGCATAGCCCGATAAAGCTATAGGTTCTATAATCTTTTTAAAACACCAAATGGAGAATAAAACTAATGTACTGGGTAGGGGGGTAAGTCACAACGGGGATTCATGAACTGTTTGTAAAGTGTGGAATATGGGCAGGGTGAGCACAGCTGTTGCTGGTAAACTCAGTCCTAAACTACATGAAGTAGGTTGTATTAGCACTGATGAAAGCTAGAATTCCCAAACCATAAGTTTCTACATGATAAGAAATAGTTACATGGCCACTAGGGGTGGGGGTAAGAAGTCCCTAGGTGTGTGTGACTCTTGACTTGTCCCAACAGAAACAGCTCAACCAGTAAATGCAGAAGCAGCTTTAGTTAAGGTGGCCTGGAAGCTCTTTCAGGCACCTTGGTGGCCTCTGCCACCAAGACCGGTATGGTGGTAAATAATACAATTTAGTCCCAAAGCCCAGGGCCTGAATGGTTAAGGTAAGCCTAAGATAAACCAGCTTATGGGTAAGACAGAATTTTGATTAAAAAATCTGAAAATAGACCCATAAAAAAAATTCAGACTGCTGGTTCACTTGCCACATGATTCACGAGGAAGTAAAGCAAAAATAGGAATGGTTTTCCAAGTAGATTTGGACAGAAAATGAGAGTAGAAAATGGGCATAAAATGGAAGTAAAGGTTAATATCTATAAAAGGGAGTTTAATAAAATTAGTGCTCCCAAATAGCACCAAAGAATTTAAAAATGAAGGAGGAGGGCTGAGTGTTAACAGCAGCCCCTCCATTCCTAGGGTTAGAGTCGAAAAGAAAAACTTAAAGAATCAAAGACCACAGCTACAACTTAATAAGTTTACCAAGCATAAGGGAGGAACTTAAATATGATCAAATGTTATTGTACTGAATGCTGCTGGCAGATATTAAGGCGTTATTTGGAGCTCAGAATTGTTTTTTCTTTTTTTAAAATTTATTTTATTGAAGTATAGTTGATTTACAATGTTGTGTTGGTTTCTGGTGTACAGCAAAGTGATTCAGTTTTACATATATATAGTCTTTTTCATATTCTTTTCCATTACGGTTTATTACAGGATACTGAGCATAGTTCCCTGTGCTATGCAGTAGGACCTCACTGTAGAATTGTTTTTTCTTTCTCTCTTTTGCTTTTTTTTTTTCCTTTGGCCGTACCTCATGGCTTGTGAGTTTGAACCCAGGCCCTCAGCAGTGAGAGTTTGGAGTCCTAACCACTGGACTGCCAAGGAATTCCGAAATTGTTTTTTCTTATATGGATGGACACATCTAACAAGATAGGACCTAAGTGGAGATGTCCTTGCATAATTTAATTAGGTTTCTCTAAAAGGACTAGGTCCCTGTCTAGCAAGCAGGAAATACATTAAAAGGCAGAAAAAAATTTGGGTATAATAGTACAACTGGAGCCACTGGAGAGTGGCTGTACAAATCACAATTCAGACAATGTAAAAGTAATAGGACAAATGTATTTACTTATCAGATTGAAAATCTTTTTCAGTTGCAAGATGAATATTGTATTTATAATACTTAGGAGAATAAGTGCTCATTCTGGTCGCTAAAGAAAGAGCAGGAGACAGAAATTTCCCATGGTAGAGGAGGAAATGGGTATTATTCTGCTAAAGGGGACTGGAAGCCTACAGAGCATGCCTCTGTTACACACACACACACATACACACACACACAGAGAACACACGGTAGGAGGAGGGTGCAGCCCAGTGAATAGAAAGGAAAACCTGAGAGAAAGCTGCAAGTTGAGCTCACATTAGGAGGAAAGTGGAAGGCAGGAGCAGAAATTAGGTACCGGGAGCAGGAATCAGAAGCTGGAAGAGACAAACAGGAACCTTCAATGAATACACAGCATTGGTGTGCCCTGGAGGGCTTTTTTCTGCAGCTGAGCTGAAACTCAGTTACAGACTCATATCCAAGAATAAGACCACATTTTCTTTCTTTTTCAAGTAACTCTGCTAATCGTGGCAAAATCAGCCTCACTCACATCTACCTGAGGCTAGATCAGAGTACCAGCTCAGAAGAGAGAGCTTTTATAGCCTTCACCCAAGGAGTGAACAATTCTTTAGTGTCTTTCTACCTCCCACACCTGGCCCCCGCGCCTGTGGCTCCCTCTTGAATGGAGCCTTCCACAACAAGTGAAAAGGCATTCCTCCCCTTAACATCAAATTAATGGACCGCTAGCTCAACTATCTAACTAACTACAAGCTTCTGCCTCGCCAGACCTACCAGATTCCCATTATTCCTCTTCCTTTTTTCCATACACCCTTTTCAAATTATTTAATGAAGGTTGATGCGGCAGCTGCCCAAGGGCCCTTATAGCATCATAAAGACAAGAGGAGCCCAACATGGTAACATGCCAAGTCAGAGTGGCTGTGGCTGTGCATTCCCTTTATTTCCTCTGTCCTGGGCTCTCAGCCACTTTTCTGTAATCTCCCCCATGTCTATTCAGACAGCAGGAAGCACAGTCAGTGCCCAAACCTCTACCGTTATGGTAGGCCTGGCCCACACCCCGCCCAGGCCGTCATGGTATGCCTGAACTTGCACAGCCACCTTTAAAACACTGCCAATATTAGAATGTCAGACATTTTTTATCTTTCCAATATATTTTTTCAGTTAGTAAGATGCTTTTTCGCCTCCCCTCCCTCACCATTTTTCAAATGTAGAAACTAAGGTACCAGGATGTCAGATGCCTTATAGAAGTTTGCAGTCAATAAAAGAATTAAGATTAAAACTCAGAATTCCCGACTCACAAACCAATAGAGTATTTTCTCAATTGTCCTGGAATAAATTTCCATAACTAAAGGAAACCCTTTGGGGAAGGGAGCAGATGCTAACTAACTCAAATGAACATAATTTCACCACAGCATTGTGAACAAACGACAGTCTTCACTTTGTTTCAAATTAAAATATGCAGATAATATCTTCAGGATATTCAGGAATGAGTGAGATAATATATAAATAATTGATGTCCCTAAACACTGTCACGTCTTTCCCATCTGAGGGATGTTACAGGCCTTCTGTAGATCAGCATCTACTTAAAGCTTTTTTACAATAAATTTTTATGACTTCATCTACATTCTTTCACTCTCTTGTCTCATATATATTTTTTAGTCTAATGAATGCTCCAGTTTGGGTACACGTCTGTGTGTGGGAGGGGAGCAGGTAGCAGCTGGCCATAAATGGTGAAGCTAATTAGCCTTTAGACACAGTGAAATCAAAAGAAAAATCTGTATTGATGTCAGGCCTCCATTCCTCAGATAGAACACTATAAAAAGCCTTTCATTTCCTCCTTACAATTTGTACAAAATATCTGGGTAATTAAATTGAAATTCTTCACCATATAGTAAGTGCTTGGGCTGGCTCTCAACAGCCTTAACCCTTCCCCTAGCTTTCTGTGAAACTCTTTATGAAAGCATTTTGGAGATATTCACACCTTAAACAGATCCCTCTACATGTAGAGGAAGGGTTAGTGCTCTGAGAAAGCAGTAATGATGTAGGTAGTGAGAAAAGATTGTAGATGCCCTTCTAGCATAATTCTGGTAGATTTGCAAAATAGCATAAAACCTCCTACCCTGTCCATGGAGGAAGGGACAGGGCACAGAGGGTACAGCCTCTCATGCAGGCTGCCATGTTTTCTCTACACATCCATCAGCAGGACCAGCCTAGGAACCTGGGAGAGGGCTATCCTAGACCAGTAGGTGTTCCCAGGGCCAGTCACATCTCCTTCCTTATCCTCCCCCCAGAAACATTTAGGGAGTAACTTATTTCAGTGGGAGGACATAAAGCTTAAGAGACCTCTGGGTTTCTTGAGTTGAAAGGTTCTGATCCTTCCGACAGGGCCCACTGAGCTCTAGACCCAGAACATTTCTTTTGAGAAGGAACCTGCAATGTCAACTTCATTAGTGCCAAGTCTCATCAACTGAATTATCTGGCCAGTGTTCAAAATAGATAAAATCCTTACTTTTAAAGACCAGTATCATTTATGGGGTGTTTTTTTGTTTTCTGTATTTTTACTTTATTAAGCTAAAGTTTGAAATGAATTGAGTCTTTACCTTAGATGTCCTGTTTTCAATAACAGACAGGCAACGAGGAGCAGTTTTACCAGGAT
This sequence comes from Mesoplodon densirostris, assembly GCF_025265405.1. Taxonomy (NCBI): domain Eukaryota; kingdom Metazoa; phylum Chordata; class Mammalia; order Artiodactyla; family Ziphiidae; genus Mesoplodon; species Mesoplodon densirostris. Next base: position 49,462,431 of record NC_082671.1, on the reverse strand, counting down.
GTGTGGGATCCACAAATCTATTCTGAGTGAACAAGTTTATTCTTAGCTGTATGTCATTTCCCAGACTGGAGAAACAACTTCTGTTGCGTGGTCTATAGCCACAAGACCAGTTATGCCAGCAGGTCTTCCTATAAACACTAAAATATCTATATACTTGCCTGCAGAATGTAAAGAATAACTTTGAGGAAGAGAAAATAAATGGCCTGTGAATAAAGTGGAGATGTGATTGGGTACCACCCTGAGCTCTGTACACCATAACCATTTGAGCTTTGGACCATGGGCAAACATAGGCAGTGAGGCAGTTTACCCCTGTCTTTATACAATGTTCAAAACCTGAGGTGTATGTCTGGTGCAAGTAGGCTTGTCTGCATTCTACTGCTGGGTGACCAGAGCCAAAAAGGCAGGCATGAATCTGGGGCAGGTGCAGAGGGAGCTTTTCCTCCATCTCCTCTCCCTGGTGTGCCAGGAAGACCTAAGTGAGGTGCATTCTTTTGCACACTGCTCATCAGCTCAGACCCTGGAGTATGAATCAGGAGGAGTCCCAAAGGTCCAACCCAGGGCCAGGAGATCTGGCCCAACAGTTGAGGGAGGGAAACAAGACTGGACTGACAATTCAAATATACTTGAGAACAGACTTTAGTTCTTAGATCAGCCACAGAATTTCCCTAGTCCCTCAGTCACACAGAATCCATGGCCAAGTCAGCTTTGTTAGCTGTTCTTTGTCCAGAACCACAACCCAAGGACTCACATCTGGGCAGGGTTGCTGTTGGAGAGGAAATTAACCCCGTGGCATTTGCTACTTTACTGGACTTCAGATACTGGAAAAAAAAAGTGCTGATGCCAGCATGAGCAGAACTTCGAGGCCAGAAGAGAGGGTCATGTTAAGTACATGTGCAGATTCCATCATGCAGCTCAGTTCTTTCTCCCTCATTTACTTGCTTTCTCTTGCTACTTTCTTCACTTTTTGTTCCTTTCAATAAACCTTACTCCCCTCTTACATCTCTGCTTCCTCTAAAATTTTCATGTTTACCTTCTTCGCCCGACCTCCCCTTTCCTGGATTCTCCCCTTTCCTCCCTTTGTTCCAAACCCTCACCTATGTCTTACCTCCATCCTTTCTTTTCTAAAATTTTTATTGGAGTATAGTTGATTTACAATGTTGTGTTAGTTTCTGCTGTACAGCAAAGTGAATCAGTTATACATATACATATATCCACTCTTTTTCAGATTCTTCTCCCATCTAGGTCATTACAGAGTATCTCCATCCTTTCTGTGCATTAGAACTTTCATCAAGAGACCAATCATGGGCTTCCCTGGTGGCGCAGTGGTTAAGAGTCTGCCTGCCGATGTAGGGGACACAGGTTCGTGCCCTGGTCCGGGAAGATCCTACATGCCGCAGAGTGGCTGGGCCTGTGAGCCATGGCCGCTGAGCCTGCGTGTCTGGAGCCCGTGCTCCGCAACGGGAGAGACCACAACAGTGAGAGGCCCGCGTACCGCAAAAAAAAAAAAAAGAGACCAATCATGCCTACAGTTGTGCGATAGAAACATGGCCGATGTGTGCATGAGGCTGAAGCAGTACAAACCACCTTAAAACTAATTCTACCTATTCAGTTTCTCTCAAATGTTAAAACCTTTGAAACAAAACCCAGCTACTTAAGAGAACACCAGAGGAGGAAGACACTAAAGAAGTATAAGATATGTTTGTTATTAACCAAGTGGGTAAATCAGCACTGCATTAGCAAAGGATTCAATTAAAACAAGTTAAGTGAGCAGCCTAAAAGAGGTGTTGGATTTTTTTTTAATCTTTGTTTGTTTGTTTGTTTTTGCCGTACGCGGGCCTCTCACTGTTGTGGCCTCTCTCGTTGCGGAGCACAGGCTCCAGACACGCAGACTCAGCGGCCATGGCCCAGCCGCTCTGCGGCATGTGGGATCTTCCCGGACCGGGGCACGAACCCGTGTCCCCTGCATTGGCAGGAGGACTCTCAACCACGGTGCCACCAGGGAAGCCCTATCTTTGTTTATTTTTATGGGAATATTTATTTGTTCATAGAAAGGGAAAATACTGCTTTTAAAAATTAGTGAATGAAAGGAGACCACAGATTGAGTAGCCTAGTAAAATTTTCCTAGGGTACAAACATTTTGGACATTCCTTAACATCTAATATTATAACCTAGTGTAAGTGTTATTTGAATGATCATTTTTATAGCAAATGGACTGGTCAACCCCCACTGGAATGCACACATTCTTTCTTTAAAAGCGCTGACCACCCACCAATCATGTTATGGTCAAGTTCCTCAGACCAGGGAGCCACTAAATCTTTAACACTGCACATTCCCATCCAATGGGCTGATTTTAACAGATTTTTCATATTGCTCTTTTTATAGGTTTTTACCCACTCATAGATTTATGAATTTGGACTTAACAAGAAAAATGTCAGGTTATCTTCTTTAATTTTGGGTTTTCTTTCATGAGCTTTCCAGATTTCAGACTGGAGTGGTACCAGTGAGGCTTCCCACTCCTGGCTCAAACACCTGAGCAAAAGCAGCAAGATTTCCAGGGAAAGTGACTGGCTCAAGTGTGCCCTTATTTGGCATTTTCATCCCCAGGAAAGCAAAAACAGGTTATAATGAACATAAAGATAAAAGATGCAATGAGCTCTACTAGTAAACCAATGTCTACAAGGCTCCAAGAGAAACTGCCATCATACCTTCACTGCTTTGGGAGGAGAACTTTCAGAAAGGCCGGAAGCTCTGGCATCTGGACTTAGTGGCTTGGGATGCACAGGCTGCTGGAACTCACTCTTAACCTGGGAGTTACCTGCTTGAGTTAACAGAAGGAAGACATTTTATAGTATCTCAAGGGAAGGCTCAGAAAAGGTTCCTCCCCAAAGCAAATTTTAGGCACCTCCACTAAGGACACAGGTCCTTTCAACACCAGGAAAAACATAGCTTTTCTGTTGAAGAAAAGCATTATTCTAATGCTAAAAACTATGCTCTTACGTTCTCTGTTCTCTCACAAGTCGGGGTGTCAACTCAGAGGCTTTCTCACCCTTTGCCGCATGCAGCGGGAATCCAAACCACCCTACATAAGGAAATTTCTGCCCTGTAGCATTTGTCATTTTTTAAGGCTGTTTATAGACTGTGATGGCTTTTTGGTAGTTAGCAATCCCAACAACTCCTTCTGGGGCGTTTCAACTGAACTTGGGAAAATGGGGGAATGTGAGGGGAGAAATTTCCTAAGACATGCTCATGTATGTGAGTGTGTATAATTTGACACCATCTTTTTGGTCAGTCCTATAGTGAACATCCATGGATGAAGATTATGGAAAAAGACTCTATAAAGTTTTTTTCATAGTCATTGACGTGTCACCTGCATAAGTTAATTTCCTGCCAATATATTTGTTTTATGGAAAACTCAGAAGAGGCACAGAGAAGTCATTCACACAGTTGCTAAGGAACCATAAAAGAATCCCTAAAATCTAGAGTTATGTCAACAAAGTACTGAAAGATTAAGGCTTATTCTTCAAAAAAATGTTTTGCAAACCTAGTCAAAACTCAGAAAAATTTCTAGTCCAAGCAAAATGACTGCAAAAGGAATGTTCTTGGATTCAAGCAGCAAGTTTCTAAAATTTTAAGGCAGGGTTTACTAGAGATCTGTTTAGCTGATACTTCAACTTCTTGCTGAGTTTTCGATGTCTAGTAAACTAATTAACCTGAGGAGAAGCTAGAAATCCATATATATTAAAAAAATAATACACTGAACATCAGAATCAAAAGTGGACATAGTAAATTAAAAAACAAAGGTTTTTGTCTTTGGGAGAAGAGAGGCTCAAAATGATTCCAAAACAGGATGAAAAGGTGATCAAATTCAGCACCCGCAGGAAACTGTCTAGAATCTAACCAGAGGGAGGATTATAGTACTATTTAGATAAATAAGAAAAAGATATTTTTTAAAGGTTACTCAAATACCAATTCTTTATTCCTGTAAATGAATAAAGTCCTTCTTGGCCAACCTTCTATTAAAATGAAACTTCAAAATTATAGTTTTTATAGTATTAACCCTGAAAAGGTTTGGTACAAAAGACAGGATAAGTTCAATGAAAGAAGCATCAAAAGTATTCAGCTGGCCACAAGTTAATCATATTTCATTGAATTTAACTTCTCTCTTAGGCATGGGATGTGTGAAGGGTACTCAAGCACCAGTCCTTAAAACCAAGTGAAAGATCTGATCAGCTACATTACTGGGTTTAATATGTTACACATTCTCAGCACTGACAGAACTGGGGAACACCCCCGCCAACCAAACAGGGGCTAGAGAACAAGACCCTCTTCCACCAGACCTAAGAATGAAAGCTTACGGGAATCATCCTCAGCAGGGGCAGAACGGGCTGTCAGGCTATTCTCAGATGCAGAAACCTAGAAAAAGAAAGGCAGGGTGGGGGGAGGGGGGTGGATTAAGAATCACGTTAAAAATAAAAGAGCAAACTGCTATTAATGCCATTAAAACCTGCTGACTCCAGTCAGTCACTGGCTGCCTGGGGGAAATAATGGCCCCCAGAACAGCTGAGCATTTAAACAAGAGGCAGCAAAATGTCTTTTATGAGGATATTAACATGCCTCTCAATTATAGAGTAACTCAAATAACAGACTGCAAGCAACCGCCAAAAGTGTGCATTATCTTCCTTTATAAAAGAAGTTCTAAACCATATCTTTGTACTCTCAAAAAAAAAAAAGGGGGTGGGGTGGGGAGGGTACAAAACAAAACCCTCTATCAGGGAGAGCAAAGCTCAAACCACAACTCGTATAACTATAACTCACTCCAAGGCAAGATAAAGTCTTTACATACAGGAACTATTCTTTTATTTTCCTAACTCCTTATTTCCCAAACAAATGCATTCTGCTGAAACAAGCTTGCTGGTACAGAAGACCTTCTGATAGCTATAAAACAAATTTATCTAAAACCAACCTTTGGTATTATCTTCAAGGTTAGTTTCCCTTTTTAGTTCTGGTCTCAAAATGGCAATGTTTAACAAGATGGCAAACCTTATGTACAGGTGATTATTTTCCCCATTTGGCATCAAATTTAAATAAAAGTACTTTCTACCAGCTCTCTCTCCTTTCTACTGGCCCCTAGGCCTTCCTGGTATCTTCCTCCACACTCAAAATCATGAAGGGTTGGGACTTCCCTGGTGGTCCAGTGATTAAGAATCCGCCTTCCGATGCAGGGGATGCGGGTTCGATCCCTGGTCAGGGAACTAAGATCCCACATGCCGCAGGGCAACTAAGCCCGTGCGCCCCAACTACTGAGCGTGCGTGCTCTAGAGCCTGCACGCCGCAACTAAAGAAGCCCATGCACTGCAACGGAAAGACTCCACATGCCGCAACAAAGATCCCACGTGCTGCAACTAAGACTCAAGGCAGCCAAATAAATAATAAATAAATATTAGAAAAAAAAAAAGAAAGAAGGAAATGCAGAGAACTTCTAGTGAGGTTATGAGGAAGGAATTCCCCCCCCCCAAAAAAAATCATGAAGGGTCAAGAGGTGACCCAATGTGCACTCCTCGTGAATATTCTTTCATTCAGATGTCAGGGATTTTATGGGTGATGCTGAGTGTTTATATCAGGATGTCTAATGTACTGAATAAATTTACAATGGAGATTAAGTTGTTGGCTGACTGCAGCGTGGTCATTTTTTCCCCTTTATTCTCTGTTCATTACAGGAATTCTGACATGGTATAAAACAAACCAGTATAATAACAGTTAACATTTATTAAATGCTTACTATGTTCCAGGTATTGGAATGACCACTTTACATGCGTTATTTCATTTAATGATACGAAATAAATTTTCTGAAAGCTGTGCATGGCCATAAAAAGCTCTTCAATTCTTGCTAAATTAGGAGGTGCACCCATCCCAGGATGTCCTTCTTTCACCTCCAATTTAGTCACCTTGAACCTGCAGGGTAAACTTAATGCCAATCATGACATCATTGCACACGCCCAACCAGATGACTTCACTGCAGGAATAGCCAGGAGACAGCAAGTGAGATTTTGCTCAAACATTTCATTAAAGAAAAGCACAAATTCATTCACAAGAGGAGAAAGGGAAGAACAATACCTTGACAAAATATTCTATTTCAGGCAAGTTTACCCTGGCATTAATGTCCTTTTGTAACAAACTGAAGTTCAAATAGTTCTTAGGTATTGGTTAACAAAAGCTAGGCAAACAGCCAGAAGGATAGCTGAAGCTCTGAAAAATTTTATGAATTTTAAGGCAGCCAAGGGTTCACGAACCTACAGTATACACTTGAAGACTATGTACTATCTTTATCTCCTCTCTTCCCCACCCACTTCCCAATTTGTGATTCAGCTGCAATGATACCCTTTTAGGCTATAACTAAAATGTTCTGATCCTCCAATTCAGCTCAGAGTTCCAGGTTCAAATCAATACAAAGACAATCAAGAAAGAAACATGAAATTAGATATAGGGACAATCCAGGCATGATTTTCCAGATGATCATTTCTCAAATTATGCTCCAAGGACAGATGGGAGGATTTCAATGCTAGGAATATTTTTTTCTCTTAAATGTCTTTTTGACAGTATATAAGAAAAATTCCAGGGCCTCCCTGGTGGCGCAAGTGGTTGAGAGTCCGCCTGCCGATGCAGGGGATACGGGTTCGTGCCCCGGTCTGGGAGGATCCCATATGCCGCGGAGCGGCTGGGCCCGTGAGCCATGGCCGCTGAGCCTGCGCGTCCGGAGCCTGCGCGTCTGGAGCCTGTGCTCCGCAACGGGGGAGGCCACAACAGTGAGAGGCCCACATACCGCAAAAAAAAAAAAAAAAAGAAAAATTCCAAACATATCACTTATACATAAGACATAATCTCCCACTTAAAAAATGGGAAAACCAGGCAGTCTAATGAGAGAACTCACTTGATACATGACATGTGACATGGAAATAATGCCTGAGCCCACTGTTTCAAGGATGTATATAATTTGATTATTTTATGATTATGAAACACATTACTGCCACGTAGTTTGTCTTATTATCTCAAAATACATTTGTGATATAGTTTTGTAAAATAAAGCGATTTAATGTTCCTAAATTTTTTCCTGTTCTATTCTTTGAGTCAAATATTGTAGCCATTAATCTGAGACTATTTTTCTGTGTGTCTACTTTGGTCCAAGTATGTAGTATATCTCATGAGTTCCTGTTGGTATGCTGTCAATATATCTATTTTTAAGTCTGTTATAATCAAATAAGTTTGAGAACTATTGCTCTTAACCCATTTTAATTATCTCCTCACCTTTTGTAGAATGGCCTCAAGGGTGTTAATATGTGTAACAGAAACAATGACTATACTCCTATTAGTCACTGTAATAGACTTGAAAGCTCTTTCTCCTCATCTAACTTAACATTTGATTATCATATTGACAGAAAGACCAACGAGACTGGGTAATAGATTGGCAGAGAAAATGATAAATGTACCTGACATATATATTGTTACTTAATCCAACTAAGCCATCCATCTAACCATAAATGTATAAAACCTGATTTGCTTAAAACCTTCCCATGGCTTTCCTCTGACGCAGGACTACAATCATACTCTTAAGGGTTTTTCAAGACCCACCCTGGCCCTCTCCCTCCACCTGTCTCTTACCATTGCCTACAGGTACTTCATGCTCCAGCCAAGTCACCTTGGTTGGGTTCTCTGGTTTCCAAACCTCTGTTGTGTCTCCCTGGAATACCCTTCTCTTTCTTTACTCAGCTTTCCCCTTATTCACTTGGCCTATTTCCATACATCCCTCAAGACTTGGCTCAGATATCACCTTCTTTTTTCTTTACATTTATTTATTTATTTATTTATTTTTGGCTGTGTTGGGTCTTTGTTGTTGCATGCGAGCTTTCTCTAGTTGCGGTGTGCAGGGGCTACTCTTCGTTGCGGTGCGTGGGCTTCTCACAGCGGTGGCTTCTCTTGCTCCAGAGCACAGGCTCTAGGCACGCAGGCTTCAATAGCTGTGGCATGTGGGGGCTCAGTAGTTGTGGCTCACGAGCTCTAGAGCACAGGCTCAGTAGTTGTGACGCACGGGTTTAGTTTCTCCACGGCACGTGGGATCTTCCCGGACCAGGGCTCGAACCCGCGTCCCCTACATTGGCAGGCGGATTCTCTCTTTTTAAAATACTCTTCTGTAATGTGATTATTTATTTATTTATTTATGGCTGTGTTGGGTCTTCGTTTCTGTGCGAGGGCTTTCTCTAGTGGTGGCAAGCGGGGGCCACTCTTCATCACGGTGCCCGGGCCTCTCACTATCACGGCCTCTCTTGTTGCGGAGCACAGGCTCCAGATGCACAGGCTCCAGACGCGCAGGCTCAGTACTTGTGGCTCACGGGCCTAGTTGCTCCACAGCATGTGGGATCTTCCCAGACCAGGGCTCGAACCCGTGTCCCCTGCATTAGCAGGCAGATTCTCAACCACTGCGCTACCAGGGAAGCCCCCTGGCAGGCGGATTCTTAACCACTGTGCCACCAGGGATGTCCCAGATATCACCTTCTTGAGGAAGTCAGGTTAAGGGTCCTCAGTCCAAGCTTCCATGGCCCCTCACAGCCCTTGCATGGCACTTGTTACACTGTTTTACAATAGCCAACCTACACTCATCTCCCTCCTACTCTGTTAGCTTCCTTGCAGGTAAAGACCACGTGGAATGGTTTGTTCACATTTAGTTGCTAAGCTCAGCATTGCCTGTCCTTAGCATAGTGCCTAGCTTTCAAAATACTTTGAAGTGAAAGAATGACATTTTCTTGCATAAAATGTGTTAAATTAATAATATACAAATAACTTTGAAGATGATATCTCTATTCAAACCAGATTTTTAAAAATTACTTAAGCTCTATGTCCTCTGAGCATTTGCTGAGCAAAAGAATTTTCCAATGAAGGTTCATCATTTGGTCAACTATAAGTTGCAGAGCTCCCCAACCAAAATTATGTGACCTCCAAAAAAGACAATCTGTCCTGGCAGCTGTTACCAAATTCCCAGACACTCTACAGCCTAGAGTTAGAGTTGTTTCTAATTTTAAGCATCTAATTTAGAACACATGCTTCCCTGGCAAATGGACATCAGACTTTCCAACCCACCTTTTCTCCATCCTGATGGGCGATGCAGACCTCAGGACCCGGGGGCACATTCTCCTTTTGCTCCAATTTATGAGTTTTGATTTCACCACCACTAGCTCTCAACTCATTCTACAAAATAAAAATAGTCTGTGAATTAAAAAAAAGTCTCACGATTCTCTTCATAGCACATCTATTAAATAAACTTGGAATGTTAAAAAAGAAATTATTTTAAGAGGCTTTAAGTCAAATCAACCCCCTAACTCTCACAAGCAAAACCCATTGACTTGTGAAATGACAAAAGCAGCTTTGTGGACACATACCTCAGAGTTAAATATTTATACAACTAGTCTAAAACTGGATGCTCATTAGAATACAGACACACACACAGACCACCCGCCCCCCCGCCCCGCATACAATGTTCTCGTGATTCACTCTTCTAGCAGCAGAGCTTGTGGGAATGCAAAGCTGGTGAGTTTTACCAGAAAAGACCATTCTGGAGCAGGGGAAAGGAGATGCCAAGTGCCAATAATTAAGAAAATATACTGACCATATATATATAAATGCCCGGCCTGGAAAGAGAGACAGCAATGATGTATACATATAAAAATTGAAATTATACTTAATGATACCATAAAACAGCCTTTCTTTGTGAGACTTTCAAAGACATGTTTTTAGCATAAAATTCATTCAGTATACTAAAGACATACCTTATTCTACTTCTCATAATAGAGCTTCAACATAAAAAAACAGGCATAAGGAGTCAGAAGGAGTAAGTGTAAACATATTTGTTTTCCTTGCAAAGAACACTTGGGGCAAAATATTAAAATTGACTTTATTACTAGATCCATAATCAGTACAGAGGTAGATGAATACGGACATTTCCTACCTTTAGTCTGCTAGTTATCTAGTACCTTTCTGTTCTCTGTGATTCTTTAGGCATGGGGAGAAAAAGAGTGATTTATGGCCACAAGGCCAATGAAGGGAGTGTGAGTGCGACTGACTCAGGTGTGGAATTCCAGGTTGAGGCCTACAGCTCTGGAGGTGTGTCTACGAGGAGGAGCTGGCAGCCAGCACTATAGAAACCAACAGTACAAGAGCCCAAAACTCATTCGTGACCCCATCTCAAAGCCCAGCCTCTGGAATCACTGCCAGAGAGAGTGCGCCTTGCTACAACCATGCTCTGTAAGAGGCCTGAGAAATTCTTTGCGGATGAGATAAAACATGCTTTTTATAAGAATTCCTTAAGACTTCTCAACTCTTAAAATTTACAGAGCAGGCGAACCGCAATGCAGAAACTCTTATTTAGGAGTTAAAAAACAAAGTCACTGAACAGGTTTTTCCACTTAGGGAGTCACCTGGTAAGAATGTTTATAGCAGGAGGGCACTGAGAAGCAGCAAAATCCTGTAACAGAGGGAATTAAGCTCCACAGATCATCTGTTTGCTGTATCTCCTGACCTGCCTTTTAAGAGAAGTCTAAATTTGCTTATTTTTCACACCCCAGTGAATAACAAGCCTGTGATGTTCCACTTCGATTTACACACAATATCTCTTCTTAAACCGATACTGAAAAATCAAGATGAGATTACTCACTGCCTAGAGACTTAGTCCACCAATAAATACTACTGGAAAATGCATACTTCATAAGGTGGGGGAAAGAAGGCTCAGCTCCTGGAATACACATTGTGATTTCTAACAGGCACTAGTTCAGCCTGCCAAATAAAAGTGAATACTGTTCTTCCAATTTTATTAAAAAATAACAATCAAGAGATTAATAATTTGTCATTTGAAATCTTAGAAGGAACAACTGTTTGAAAGATATATATGTATGTGTACATGTGTATATACGTGTGTGTACTTATGAATAAATGGCATTTAAAAGGCAACTTCAAATAAACAGTTCAGTCGTGTCCTCCTGCCAGTTAAGCCTAGGAAAGTATAAAGTGGAAAGACCCTCCACTCTACTTAGAATACGACATTTTTGTGCTTACTGAGTACGTCATCTTCCTGTCATTTCTCTCCCTTTTTCCTATCCACTATTCTATTTGTTTAGAAAATTATTACATCATAAGAAGTAAAGATTAAGTAGACCCTATGTTGTATGATTTCATTTACATGAAATGTCCAGAACAGGAAAATCCATAAAGACAGAAAGTAGATTAGGGGTTGCCAGGGGATGAGGGAAGTGGGGAACTGGGAGTCACTGCACAGGTACGGGTTTCTTTTTGGGGTGATGGAAAATTTCTGGAATTAGACAGTGGTGATGATTGCACAACCTTGTGAATATATTAATTGCATATTTAAAAATGGTGATTTTTATGTCAGGTGAATTATATATCAATAAAAATTGCAAAAATCACCCCATCCCACATTAATGTTCAATATATTCAATATTTCTCTCCAGTATTCTCCCTTTCTTCTCTCAAAAACAAATATAAGTGTATATGTTAAAACTAATAAAATATCAATACTTCTTTAACAACAACAAGATTAAGTAAAAGAGACAGGAAAATTCTCAATGACATTACTGGATGGTAACATCACACAAAAAAATGAGCGGGGTGGGAATGAGGCCTAGGAAAGCAAAGTCAGGATTAGAACATGGTGAGGATTACGAATGAAGCTAGGGTAGGATTTATGTGAAGAGAGAATGGCTGGGGACCAGTAAGGAGCCAAGGCTCACAGGTCAGGGTCTGGGAGACACTTTTAGTTCCTGTGCTCAGTGACCATTTGCTGGATGAGTGAACGAATGAATGATGCTGAACACATACTGTATAGTTGGTGGAACTGCTTTGTTTGGACACAGCTGCCTGGTACTTGGCCATTCGATCCTTTATGGAGGTTTCTGACAGGCGTGGGAACTCCAGATTTCGCCTACTCTCGCTTTTCTCTGAGTTGAATGATGAAGGTGACAACTGACCTGTAAGCATGCAAACAATGTGCTTTATTAGAAGATAAAATGCGATTTGAATGATTTCAAGATTCTAAATTTTGGGCTATTGTAATCTAATATAATCAACCTCTTCTATTAAGAATACAGGGGCCTCCCTGGTGGCGCAGTGGTTGAGAGTCCGCCTGCCGATGCAGGGGATACGGGTTCGTGCCCCGATCTGGGAGGATCCCATATGCCGCGGAGCGGCTGGGCCCGTGAGCCATGGCCGCTGGGCCTGCGCATCCGGAGCCTGTGCTCCGCAACGGGAGAGGCCACAACAGTGAGAGGCCCGCGTACCGCAAAAAGAAAAAAAAAAAAAAATACAAAGAAGGGGGACTTCCCTGGTGGTGCAGTGGTTAAGAATCAGCCTGCCAATGCAGGGGACACAGGTTCAAGCCCTGGTCTGGGAAGATCCCACATGCCACGAAGAAACTAAGCCTGTGCGCCACAACTACTGAGCCTGCGCTCTAGAGCCCGTGAACCACAACTACTGAGCCCACGTGCCACAACTACTGAAGCCCTTGCGCCTAGAGCCTGTGCTCCGCAACAAGAGAAGCCAACGCAATGAGAAGCCCGCACACCGCAACGAAGAGTAGCCCCTGCTTGCCCCAACTAGAGAAAGCCCATGCAGGGACAAAGACCCAACACAGCCAGAAAATAAATAAAATTAATTAATTAATTAATTTAAAAATAATACAAAGAAGGAAATCAGGATTATAACTGTCACTTATAAGGTAACATTCACTTACTTTCCCAACATTAAAAGGAGAACCCTTACCATCACTAGTGTTATATATTTTTAAATTTTTTGTTCATTTAACATGTGAAAAAATTAGATGGCAATGCCATTTTAATTTGCATTTCTTTGATTCCTAGGAGGCTGATGGTTTCCTGTATTAATTGATTTTATATTCTTTTGTGAAGTGCTTGTATATGCCCCCTTTAAAACATAATAATTCTGCTCTCAAGGTGTTATGTTAGCATCAGTAATACAGGATAACCAATCTTGACAGAGGATAATGTCCATCCATGGGAGCCCTCAAGCCCCAGATGACCATGAAGCCAAAACTGTCGATAACAGTACTTCCCTTATAATCCTGCAAAGTTACCCTTTGGTTAACACAGGTTACTGTTGATAAAGTTGGATTAAAAATACAGAGACACTATTTGGAAAAAGCAATGAGATTTGGGAATGGCTTGTATCCAGCAGCCTTTCTTTTCATTTGTACCACTCTTCCTTTAAAAGCATCAGCTTTGGGGCCTCCCTGGTGGCGCAGTGGTTGAGAGTCCGCCTGCCGATGCAGGGGATACGGGTTCGTGCCCCGGTCTGGGAGGATCCCATATGCCGCGGAGCGGCTGGGCCCGTGAGCCATGGCCGCCGAGCCTGCGCGTCCGGAGCCTGTGCTCCGCAACGGGAGAGGCCACAACAGTGAGAGGCCCGCATACAGCAAAAAGAAAAAAAAAAAAAAAGCATCAGCTTTGAGGTCACAAGGTATTGTTACTAATGAGTACTTCCTAGAAAATTTCCCACACATGGAACTCTCTGCTTACCTGGGCCTATTTCCAAGTCATCCAGAGAATAGCTGTTTTCAGAGATCTTTCTTCCACCTGCACTTCGGCTTTGGGCCCGAAGAATCTGTTTGGAAAACAAAACCCAGCAATAAGCTTTGCAGTGAGGATGGGAGATCTTGACGCAATGTTCAAAAAGGAGACCTGCAAATCTCCTTTATAAATAAAATCCAGTAGAGATTAGATTTTATATTAGTTTTTATATACAACAGAGTGTGTTTTTAGTATTATAAATATCAAGCACTACATATTCACAGGTGCCCAGGGGGAAATAAGTAACTCTGTATAGGTAATGCTTTCTGCGAAATATCACTGCCTAACCACCTTAACCAGAAAGCCTCAGAATTTAACAGTCACTGGAGCAGAATCCTCATGTCCCAGATGGACATGGCGTCTCTCCAAACTGCCAAGTCCTGAGAGCAGCATCTTCTGTTGGCCTCCATCCCATTCTATCCCTGCTGTTGCTGCCTCGTTCATGTCTTCATCATCTTTTCCCTGGGCTACTGCATTACCTTTCTTTTCTTTCTTTCTTTTTTTTTTAAAGGAACATTTATTTATTTATTTTTTGGCTGTATTGGGTCTTTGTTGCTGCACACGGGCTTTCTCTCCTTGTGGTGAGCAGGGCTGTTCTTCACTGCGGTGCACGGGCTTCTCACTGCAGTGGCTTCTCGCTGCGAAGCACAGACTCTAGGTGCGCGGGCTTCAGTAGTTGTGGCTCATGGGCTCTAGATCGCAGGCTCAGTAGTTGTGACACATGGGCTTAGTTGCTCCACGGCATGTGGGATCTTCCCAGACCAGGGATCGAACCCGTGTCCCCTATGTCGGCTGGTGGATTCTTAACCACTGCACCACTAGGGAAGTCCTTGCATTACCTTTCTATTTGGTTCTTCCACTTTCCAATCAAGGCTCTATGATGCTGTCATTATCCCAAGTAAAACAAAAAAATTATCCCCAAATATAAATCTATGTTACTTGACTTCCCAGGTGCGCAGTGGTTAAGAATCCGCCTGCCAATGCAGGGGACACGGGTTCAGGCCCTGGTCCGGGAAGATCCCACATGCCGTGGAACAACTAGGCCCGTGCACCACAACTACTGAGCCTGTGCTTTGGAGCCCACGTGCCACAACTACGGAAGCCCACGCACCTAGAGCCCGTGCTCCTCAAGAAGAGAAGCCACTGCAATGAGAAACCTGTGCACTGCAATAAAGAGTAGCCCTCGCTCGCCGCAACTAGTGAAAGCCTGCTCGTAGCAACAAAGACCCAATGCAGCCAAAAATAAATAAATAAATAAATAAAAATTTTAAAAATCTATGTTACTCTCTTGTTCAAAATTCTTTAAGGATTCCTAATCACTCCTTGAATTAAATCTAAAGTGCTTAGTATGTCAGAAAAGACCAGTTCTAGATCTGGTCCCTTCCTACCCTCTCTGGGTATTCTCTTCCTCACCGCTTACCCTCCAGGAAAAGCAAACCACTGGGAGGTCCATGATATTGTAAATGAGTTCCCTCTACCTGGGTTACTCTTTTATCCTTCTATTGTCTAACAGTGCCTGTTCCTTCAAGACTCAGTGTAAGCTAAGCAACAGTCCCTCTGCATCTGCCCTACCTCTCTTCCATAAATCTAAGTAGCCCTTTCTCTGTTCTCAAGGACCTGGACACACTTCCATTACAATGCTTAACAAATTGTTGCGCATCCCTATACTGGACTGGAATCTTAGTTTACTGAGGGCAGAGACCATGCTTTTATTTTTTAATTAATTAATTAATTGATTAATTTTTGGTTGTGTTGGGTCTTCGTTGCTCCGTACGGGTTTTCTCTAGTTGCGGCGAGTGGGGGGGTACTCTTGGTTGTGGCGCGCGGGCTTCTCATTGCAGTGGCTTCTCTTGTTGCTGAGCACAGGTTCTAGGTACGTGGGCTTCAGTAGTTGTGGCACGTGGGCTCAGTAGTTATGGCTCACGGGCTCTAGAGCTCAGGCTCAGTAGGTGTGGCGCTCGGACTTAGTTGCTCCACGGCACGTGGGATCTTCCCGGACCAGGGCTCGAACCAGTGTCTTCTGCATTGGCAGGTGGATTCCTAACCACTGCACTATCAGGGAAGTCTTATTTCTTATTTTTTAAATAGAAAAGTGGAAGGTACAGATTTATTTAATAAAAAAAAATGATTCCCGTAAATTACTACATTTGTATCTCTCAAATTTAGGGTAGATCTCTAATGAAAGTTCCAAATTCTAATTTTACGACTAGAAAAGTAACTCAAGAAAGCCACTTAGTAAGTATCAGAGGATGTTCCCAGACATAAAACACAGACAGTATGTCATGTTTATTCAGCTTACAATGAGAGCCTTCAAGCAGATCCTATCATTGAAATCTCAGTTTATTTCCAGATAACTTAACGTGGAAAAGATGTCTGAAATCCAGTATGACAGGAGACAAGAGTAAAACATTTAACTCCTTTTTGAATTCAACATTAATAAATAATTATTAAACCTTTAAGTTCAATGGACTAATCAACCAACAATAAAGTTTAAGACAGTGAACTATCCCTTTTTCAAGTCCTCCCCACCCCCCCGCCCCCCAGCCCTCTCTCTCTCCTTGGAGATAGAAAATATGCCACTTCAGAAATCAGAGCCAAGGATTTGGTTTGCTTGTACCCTACCAAAAAAAATACAGTTTCTAGCAAATTCAATATACATTTAATGTACTGCATCTCCAGTCATCTTTGCTATTTACATTATTGGTTGAATCTATTTACAAAAAAAAAAAAAACTAAAAGAAGCTGTAGCAACTCTAACCTTGCCACATCATACTCAGGTCAGCTGCACCAACATCAGTCACATCCACATGACTCCTATGATGCAACACATTCTTGCTCTGGGAACAGCCTACCACTTGGAAATGAAGATCATCAGCCAAAGTGAAAAGATAAGTTTGGCAGAATACCCTCCATCCACATTTTTCTGTTTTTAAAACATTTCTCATTTGCAGATAGTTAAAGGAAATTCCAAAGATTTATTCCAAACGCTGCTGCACTGTAAAATGATCATTATAAAAACTAAAATTTTCAGGGCTCAAAAAGGGAGAAAGCCTGGAAATACACTTTAAAAAAAAAAAAAAAAAACCAAAAGGGAATGGGTTCTGCAGTCTTAACACTGGAGCAATATTTCAAATATTTACATTCTGTCAAAGGTAAAGTTCAAGCATAATTCCAAGAGTATGTGTTACATGTTGCAACCTGCTAGGAGTTTAGTTTTCTGTTTGTGCTTGAAGTTCCTACACTGGTGTTATTGAGAGCAAGATCATTTAGAACCAGAACACATGCCCTGCAAGGTTCTTTGGTTTTAGATGCATAAAATTTCCCATCTTTGCTAGCTTTTTATTTAAATCTTTGGGTTAAATAAAGAGCCATTCCCCCCCGCCCCAAAATTCAGGAGGGTTCAATACTCTGAATTATTTTCTTTCATCTATTAAAAAAGTGAATCTGCAAAGTCATTTGGTCTTAGAGAAAAATAGAAAAACGTCTCTGGAAATCAAAGCTATACTGACACTGGTTCTGAGGAGGAATACAGCTCGGAGATTAGATGGCTTTTAATGAGCTCCCAGGTGAAGCACTATGCATTTCTTTTAATATCTTTCCACCTCCAAACCACTCAAATATAAAGAATGACAAGATCCTTGTATACCTGAAATGAACACAATATTGTAAAGCAACTATACTTCAAAAGAAAAAAAAAACACACCAAAACCTCAAGGTCTCAAATTCATTAACTATTAATTTTTGATCCTCATTTTACAA
This sequence comes from Mesoplodon densirostris, assembly GCF_025265405.1. Classification (NCBI taxonomy): domain Eukaryota; kingdom Metazoa; phylum Chordata; class Mammalia; order Artiodactyla; family Ziphiidae; genus Mesoplodon; species Mesoplodon densirostris. The sequence continues at coordinate 49,445,032 of NC_082671.1, read as the reverse complement.
GTGGTAATCTGAGGTTCAGGAAGAAGGTGGGGTTTCCTCCAATATTTCTCAAGGAAAGTAAAGGAGCACAAAAAGAAAAGAAAAAAAAAAAAAAAAAAAACACCAGGAATTCTGATACTGAAATACTCTTCTGTAACACATTTTTATTACATTTCAATCTTTTCTATTCAGATGCCTGAGGCAGACTTAATCATCATAATCTGTTAAGAGAGAAAAGATAAGACACTTTAAGACTTTCTGGAATTTCCTAAGGCTTGGCCTCACCCCACCCCACAAGTCCTCCTTCCTGTCAGCTGACTGCAGCAACTCTCATTAGTGTGACTACCCCTTAAATATTTTCATTGAATCCATAAACCAAATGCATCAACATTTACCGGTAAGAAAATAATAGTCTGGGGCTTTTAGCCAGTAGTCTGTAGGAATTTCTTTTCTCTGAAAAGTTTTCTTTAAGAAATAAAGTAAGTTAGGTCCCAAATGTCAAGTAAAAAGCAGGATTTCCTGTCCTGTGTACCCCTATTTTCAGGAAAAATTCTCTTTAAAAGTTGATTCTCAACACTTTAATTTACTGAGAGCCACTTCCTTCAACCATTCAACTTTGACCTTCCTTCAGACTCTCTCATCCCTCCAAAGTCAAGTGTGGAGGAAGGATGGCTTTTAGGGAAAAATGGGACTTTGCTCAACTATGCATAGAGATCATATTGTGTGGATAAAATCTGGCCTTAATTTCTCAAAATACTGAAAGAGAAACATTTCCTTCTCCAGGGACCCTTGCAGAAAAAATACAGCTCATTTAAGTACAAAATACACACAGAAGGAGCACTTATCTCCAGGCAGGGGGATTTCTCTCTCTCTCTCTCTACATATATATGAGTATATATATATATGTGTGTGTGTGTGTGTGTGTGTGTATATATATACACACACACACACACACACACACACATATATGTATAAATATGTATACATATATATGTATAAATATATATAAATATTTATATATATGTGTGTGTGTATATATATAGATAGATAGATAGATAGATAGATTTTTTTTTTTTTTTGGTTGCACTGTGTGGCTTGCGGGATCTCAGTTCCCCAACCAGACTGAACCTGCGCATGGCAGTGAAAACCCTGAATCCTAACCACTAGACCACCAGGGAACTCCCATATTTTGTATTTCTAAGTGTTCTATAAAAATTATGTATTACTCTTACAATTAGGAAGAAAAGAAAGGAAGGAGAGGTAATACTTCATATTTTTAAATTAATATAAATAGATAAGAATGATAAAACCAAATGCTGATGAGGAACTGCTGGGGAATTAAATATGTCCTTAGATTGTGCTAGTAGTGTTATAGAATTATGTCTTTTGACCACAGTAACATCATTCAGTAATATAGCCCCCCCATAACTAAAAATAAAATGTTTCTGCCAAGATGCTTAGAGCTTTTTTTTATTAGGCTGGAAGAGAATCTAATTACTGGGGAATGATTAAAAAGTATAATGAAGTAACATATTGCCATAAAAGGATAACTACGTGAACTAGGAAGACACAAAGGAAGGTCTATATAAAAAAGACCAAACCAAAGATAAACCACACAAAACAGTGAGCACACAGTACCTAAAACCATGTAAAATCTAGTTATGCAACGATAAGGATATCATTGTGCACAATTGGTAAAGGTTACTCTTTTTTTTTTTTTGCTGTACGCGGGCCTCTCACCGTTGTGGCCTCTCGCATTGCGGAGCACAGGCTCCAGACGCGCAGGCTCAGCGGCCATGGCTCACGGGCCCAGCCGCTCCGCGGCATGTGGGATCTTCCCGGACCGGGGCACGAAACAACGTTCCCTGCATCGGCAGACGGACTCTCAACCACTGCGCCAACAGGGAAGCCCACGGTTACTCTTTTTTCCAGGTTTACTTGGCTTTTTCTGATTTACTGTGTTTTGTGTGTGTGTGTGTGTGCGCGTGTGTGTGTGCTTGTTCAGATGACTAATTTATATAAGAAAAACAAACCTCCCAAACTCACAAGCTTCTAACTCAAGAGTTTTAGTACAAATCTCTTGCATTCCAGTGTACTTCTCTTCATTGCCCTGATGTTTTTTACTCAGTAAAAAGACTATAAAACGTAGGAAGAGGACAGATAGAAAGCTTAAGTCTTTGAGAAGACAGCTGTTAATATGTTTTAATTCTTTCCTGGTTTCCTTAGATTTCAAAAATATGTAAGGCCAGATGTTTTTATCTAATAAATAGCTATTATAATATCCATGAAGATAGTGTTTATGGTAGAAGGGGTGCTACACAATTTCAGTTCTTGTTCTGATATTAATTAGCCACATGACATCAGGCATATCAGTTAATTTCTCTGACGTCAGCTGTTTCCATCTGTAAAATAGGGATTTTAATATCCTGCGAACAATGAGTTGAATTAAATAACCTTTTACAATCACTTATAGTTCTAGGATTTATGTCAACGATCTCGATAGGGATTTCTCACTCATTGTAACTCGTTAATGAATTAGAAGGCTAAAGGAAATGACTAATAAATTCATCTGGATACACACCTATGTTGTTTAATCCAGGAGTGAGTCCAGTAGCAGAAAGAAAAGGTGATTTTGTGGGGCAAATGATGTCCTTCTGGCCCCTACAAACTGTAATGTAGCCAACTAATGCTTAGAGAATATTCTGGTCTCCTGATATTACTTTTCAACATATTTTATTTTAATGGAACCGGATAGAAACCAGTAAGTAGTTAACTGCCATGAAAATAAGCAGAAAAGAGATGACTTGTCTCTAACTGACATATCAAAGACAGCCACTTAGGGCAACAAACAGAAAGATCAGGATTCCCTGACTGGCATCTTTATACCTGGATCCATTATCGTCTTACCACAAAAGACCAAAGGTTTACTCAGAGTTACTAACTAAGGTAAATAAAACTTAATTTATACGAGTAGGAGGTTTTTACAAGAAATGTACCGCTACAGAGAGGTCAAAATAACACTAAGAACTTAAGCGTTCATCGACAGATGAATGGATAAAAAAGATGTGGTGTATATATATATATTGGTTTAATCCTGACCCAAGCAAAAGACAATACTTTAAGTAGGTTATGAAGGTAGAAATACACCTTCCAAATATTTGGTCTTTATTCTCCTTTCCAAGGATTTGTGTGAACCAAATAAGTTAGGAAACAACAGAAAGAATTGAGACTTAAGGAGCCTGTCCCTACATTGTTTGGTGATTTGAATAACTGCATCAAGGCCTTTGAAGATTATGGATTCAAATGTCAACATGATGATAACTGAATATTGGTTATAACTGCTTGATCAGCTTTCTCATAAAAGAATGCCCAGAATAGTTACTCTGGCTACCTAAAACCCAGATCAACATATACATGGAGCTAGGGATGCTAAGCCACACTCAATGTATGTCACTGGGGGTTGGGAGGGGGGCTTCTTTTTCCTCATAACTTATAGGTTACATTAATCCATCCACTGCTCATTTGCTCATAGGAATTAGAAGTATCATGTTCAACTACAACATCTGACCAGAATAACCTATCTATTCACCAAAGGTAGAGGATAAGTAAGGAACAGCCTTTAATCAGTTCTCATTATTTATAAGTTATCTGAGTTCTAAGCATCTTTTCTCCTTTTTATTAAATAAACACCAAGAGCCCAGTCATTGTGCTGACCACTGGGGAGATAAAAGCATCATTACTTTGAAAGAATTATAGACTGGGGAGTGTATAAATTCATACATGACTATTAAAGAAAGCATGATATAAGTGGCCAAAGAGAAGTAAAAAGAAAATGCTACAGGAGGGTCAGGAGGGTGAAGGTAATTTCATCTGGGAAAAAACTGAGGTAAGGTCTCACAGTCTTCATAGACCTTGAGGAGTAAGGTTTCAAGAGGTAGAAATTAGGGGAAAGATATGACTAATTTACAATGAGGAGTAATCCAGGGTTTGAGTATAAGATTAGCTACGAGACTGGAAAGGTAGGTTGAGCTCAGACTGTAGAAGACCCAAATATTAAATATGGATTAATTCTGAGACATCCAAAGTTTCTGATCAAGGGAATAACATAATTTACAACTATGTTTAGAAAAATAAATAGCAACAGTGTGGAGGATGGAAGGGAAGAAAAAAATGAGAGGCTAATAGGAAAGGTTGCAGCAATACCACAAGGCAAGATGTAATAAGGCTAAACCATAGAAGTAGATGTGGGACCTCTTGGAGAGAATGGCCCATACTTGAGAGGTGTGTAGACTTATGTAGATGGCTTAGTAAGTGACTGACCGAGAAGAGGTAGGCACAAAGAAGAACTGATCCCAAGCTTTACAGGCCAGGAGATGTGGTGAATGGTGATGCACTAAGGGACACCAGGGGTAAAGCAGGTTTTGGTTGGAAAGATAATGGATTCTTTTTTAGCCTTCTTGAATTTGAGTGCTTAAGGGATATTCATAAAGAGATGTGTGATCTGGCAGGCAACCACAAAATTGGGGCTGAAGCTTGGGTTAAGAATTCAAGATTAGAATCTAGCTTTGGGTTCCGTCTCTTAGAGTCCTGGAAAGAGATGAGACTACACAGGGAGGGAGAAAAAAACAGGACTGCAGAGAAGAGATCAGGAAGAAAAGTGGACAAGAACAGAAACCATCTCAGACAAAAGGGAGCAAGAGAGACTAAGAAAAGTAGAACTCAAGCCAATTAACTTGGCCTCCGGTAAATAACTCTGATAAAAAGATTTAGGAGATAAAAAGATTTAGATCATGCATTTCCATTATCTATGTGCTCTCTGACCCTGCTCAGCTAGTTAGTTGAGACTTAGTCCAGTTCTTTAAAATTCTATTATGGAGACAAAGATTCACATGATTTGTACCTAATATATGCCTTGGTCTCACAGAAGTACTACATTGTTAGCTCTGAGGGAATCATTCTTACTTGTATACTCTTGCTCCGAAAAGGACTGCTAGTCTCTCTACCATATTTCTCAGAGCTTCCTTCCAAAGATCCAATTAGGTAACTTCCTGAATAAAGCCTTATCCATATTAAAGCTGAAATTATGATAACAATAACCATAACCTAGTTTCAAACTGATTAGTTATTCATTAAACTAAGGTAGACAAAACTTTTTTTAAAAAACAGTTTTACTGAAATACTAGACAAACATTTTTAAAGTAATCTAGACTGTTTCCAACATGGGTAATGATGCTTATTTAGAAGCAGCTATAAAACCAAGGACAGTTGTGTTTTACATTCCCTAAGCAGTCCATTAAATGACAAATGACTATTTAATCAGGAAGTTTAAAAAGCACCTCCACCCAAAAAAAAAAAAAAGCCCAGGTCAATCTTAGAACCCCTCCATCTTCCTAGACCGTTAGCAATCAGGCTGAGTGCCAGTCTGATCTGGTAGGATCTTTCTTTATATGAGAATTTTTTTCTCTGCTTTGACCAGCCACAAAGAGACAGGCTTGTTCTGACCCATCTTTCACTAGACATTTGTGAGAAAAAAGTCTCTCACCAGATCCTTACACATAATCAGCATTTTGTTTGCTGCAGTCCCAATCATTTCCTACCTTGGGCCAGTTTTGACATGTACCAGCCTTTTTGCACTGAATCTACATTGTGTGTGCTGCCATGACATCAGCCATCCTGCCCCTAACAGGGTCTGAGAGGAGGAGACTTACAATGGTGCTTTGACTCACAACAAAGCCCCTTCCTCTCTATTTAGGATTTTTGACATTTTTTCCTTCCATTTAAAATTCTTCTTGCCATTTAAATTTTTTTAAGTTTTTTTTTTTTTTTTTTTTTTATTAAGAACATAAAGGGGAAAGAGGGAGTTGGCAGGCCTAGAGGACTCAAAATTGAGAGGGATGAGAGTTTAAGAAAAGTCATAAATTGCTTTGTGGTTACATCTCTTGCCAACTGGTTTCAGTGTTAAAACAGAGTAAAAACTCATGCAGAGAAAAGGGTTCTAGCTTTGCAAATCTTTAAAAATTCTTTCTATTGATACATCCTCAAACAGATGATCGCTGAACACTAAAGAACTTTTCCAGGTAGAAAAGCAACAGGCACCGCAAGATACAATATGAGATGGCTACATCACACCAAACATAACTGAGGATTCTAGGATACGTTATCTAATTTTTACCTCAGAAGAAATGCTTCATACCATTACTTCACAAATGTAGAAATTTGGGCCAATACTTAGCTGAAAAAATCTGCTTTCCCATCTAAACGGAATCTAGAGTAAATGAGGGCTTTGCTCCCCATCAGATCTGTTTATTTCATTATAATGACTGTTGTAACAAACCAACCCCATGTACAAAGCCAGATATGCAGGAAAGTATGAGAAAACTGGAAAAATTTACCAGCTCTGCGGCCCCTGGATTGTGTTATAAGTCACCAGCATATGTAACTCATTTTCTAGTTAAGTAATTCCCTCTGGGGACCTGGTCTGCACTCCACATGAAGGATCAAGTTTCATTAGCAGTTGTAGGAAAATGCAACCCTCTGCATTTGCAAGTCAAAACTCCTGAAGGCTACGGCTAGTCTGGCTATCTTCATTGATTTTTCCTGGGATAGGATTTTAGCTGATAGAAAACATTTGTTGGAAGGCACAGATGAGGAAGTTGAGAAGAGAAAGGATTCAGCTAGCAAGGAGACAACTAAGCCTCAGTCTTATAAACTCTGGCCTTAACACTCAGCCTGCAGCTGTGTCCAGGCAGAGAGAGATTCAGCAGTAATTCCACCCCCCTAAAGCTACAAATGACAAAAGGCACAGGAAGACAAATTAAAAGGGCAAGCATACAAAAACACATAACCCAATCAGCATCAAACTCTTCATTTCTCGATATTGACCTGAATCCCAGCGTGCACTTGATTTCATGTGAAATTGGGTCACACTCACAAATCTTAGCATCTCTGTAAATAATTCATTTGAGACTTTTTATTAACTACTCGTCTAACTTGAATCAAAAGACATACTGACCACATACTCGCCATTACACAAACCGTCTAGACTAGAAAAACAGCTTTGTTTAGCTACTTGAATTGGCTTTTTCAAGTTTTAAACCCACCCAATCCTTACCTTGGTTTGAGTTGGTTCACCTTTCTCAAACATCATCTTAAGCCTGTTCAGCGGAACATTGTATTTCTCTATTTTGTTTGCAGCTTCTGCATTTTCACTTATTTCGGGTTTTCCTACTTCATGCCTGGATTCTCCCAGACAATTTTCCATTTTTTTACTTTCTGCTGAGTGGTCTTTAAGATGCTCACTGTCCTCGATGCGGGGGTACGTATACTGAATAAGAGCTTCAGGAGGCGATTTGATTCTAGGTCTGGGGTGGACTCGTTCCTCTTGGTCAGCCTCGACCCCAGAGGCAGAGCTGTTTGCCACTTCAGCGGGAGGAGGGTCGCCTCTATGCCTGACCTCGGTGCTGCTGTTTCGCACGGAGTCTGGGAGAGAGTCTGCTCCCAGCACTGGGTTCTCCCACTTCTTCTTTAACACGGTCAGGTTCCCCCTTCTAAAGTGCTGGGAGAGATTTTCAGTGTTCTAGAAGAACAAAAAGTGAATGCCAGTTATAACTTGCCTGCTGAAACATTCAAACATGCTGTTCTTTGTAAAATGAAAGTTAAAACTCCAAGCTGCTCCTGGTCCACTGTCGTTTCAGACAGCTGTGAACAGTTACAGCCCTGCCACATGGAGAAAGCATCCACCGCAAGAGAGGGAGAGGGGAAGAGAGAAAAAGTCAGGAGCTAAAGCAGGAAGTGATAAAACAGGATAGCCTTATAAGGACAAAATGAGAAGAAAGGAGAGCTCAGATCTAATGATAGTTACATTGGAGACAAGGGATTTTTATCCAGAGATTAATGGGGAGAACAGAAAGAAAAAGCAAAATACCAGTTACTTTAAACCCTGTAAATACGCACTAATAAAAGTTCATCATTACGTGCCACAAAATTACATCCTGGCTGGGTTTTTTTCTTCTAAATGAGACAAAGATGCAGTATAGCTTAAACTACACAATACCACTAATTGTGGACAGTAGCATCAAGAATTGAAACTCTTTGTGGAAATTTAAAGACTTTTACATGTATATATCATCATATCCGACATAATTTACATGAACAGTCAAATTTTATTTTTACATAAGAACCTAATCCTTTTTGCCCCCTGTACTTCTCTACATGTTTGTCCATGTATAAATCCTCAGTTTTCAGAAAATTCACTATTTTCCAGATCCTTTGGTTGAAAAATACCCAGGCTTCATATGAAACACTACTACCACCCCTTTCTCGTGATGGAAGGACACACATTTACACATCTAAGACAGTTCTCTTTCGCGTGGGTCAAACTGGAATTAATTTGTACATATAAGACAGATTGAAAACAACCTGGAAAGTGTCAATGTAGTTCCACAATAATAGAGGAGACATGCTGGGTGAAGTAAAATTCAATGTCCCGGGCTCTGAAAAGCACTCCAAATAAATTAAGCAGCAGCACCTTCCCAACAAAGCACAAACTCCAGTACCTTCTTGCCCTCCATTCCTGTAGTCTGTGGCTCACCGGTCTTTCAACTAAGAAAGGACAAACCACCTAGGACTGAAAGACTCTGGGGTATTAAACAGGATTAGCAGCTATATTGGGAATTAAGTCTCTCACCCTATTACTCTTCTGAATACACTCTGAGAGCCACTTCATCAAGTAGCACCAAGGCATGGAAAAAAGAAAGTTACAGAAGAACAACTGCTTGATATTTGTGTTTAAGTCTTAGCTGACAAGATGCTTCATTGGGGGAAGCATGTATGGACCAGAAATTTAAGCAGCAAGAAAAGTTTTCTTGTTGGAAAAGAGAAAATTAAAAAGCTGGTGCTACCTTAACTGCCAGAAGCACTCTTGGCTCTGTGCACCCTCCTGAGACACAATGGATGAGTCATCTGGGTCTCCAACTTCACCTGCTCTGCCCTGCCTAAACAGGAGCCCTGAGAATCAAAGTGGCATTTTGCCTTGGTAACTGGACACTACTTTTCTCAGAGACATATCATGTGATAGAAGTATATTATATTGACATGCAAAGATGCTCATAAGATACTTTTGAGTGAATAAAGCTAATTATAAGACATCATGGGGGACTTCCCTGGTGGCGCAGTGGTTAAGAATCCACCTGCCAATGCAGGAGACACGGGTTCAATCCCTGGTCCTGGAAGATCCCACACGCGGTGGAGCAACTAAGCCCATGCACCACAACTACTGAGCCTGCATGCTGTAACTACTGAAGCCAGCACTCCTAGAGCCTGTGCTCCGCAACAAGAGAAGCCACCACAACGAGAAGCCCGCGCACCGCAAAGAAGAGTAGCTCCCACTCGCCGCAACCAGAAAAAACCCACACGCAGCAACGAAGACCCAACGCAGCCAAAAATTAAAACAAATAATAATAAAATTTAAAATAAACTGAAAAGAAAAGAAAAAAAAAAACACAGCACGGGGAATTCCCTGGCAGTCCAGTGTTAGGACTTGGAGCTTTCACTGCTGTGGGCCTGGGCCTGGATTCAATCCCTGGTCGGGGAACTAAGATGCCGCAAGTCGCGGCTGAATATTAAAAAAAAAAAAGACAGGATGATCCCATTTTATAATACACATATATGTTTCTAAATATAAACATAGAAAAGTAGTCCGGAAGAAAAGACATCAGGAATGTTAACAGGTTGCCGCGGGCACTTGTATTTTCTTCTTCTTTTTCTTTTTAGGATAAATGTGCTTTCATTGTGTAATAAAAATGAATACAAAAATAAAATTATGCATCATCTTCCTATCACAAGAAAAAGGTTCTATGGAACATCAAATAATTTTGATGTTACTTGTAAACAGCTTGAAAGCTGTCATCTCTACTTGACTTGTGATGACCTGGAAGAGAGGGATTTGTGTGATGGAGTACCAGCAATGTCCCAAACAAGGACCTGGGTGGAGGACATCCCTTAGGGGGGCATCTTAACAGAGGCATGAATGTGCTCTTTTATTAAAAGGAGTTCTTAAGGATACAAGTTCAAAAGTGCTGGGGTGGGGACAAGTAGGGGAGGGGTAGTGCTGTACGGTCTGACAGCATTAAAGGCCCCAGAACTTGCCATCACTCCTGGCAGCACCACCCAGGTCATGCCAGCTTTCCAGGCCTTTAGAGCTTGAGGCAAGCAAAGATGGGGCAGAAGCAGCAGCTACAGTCTTTCTGGGGAAGAAAGAGAAGGAAGAAGGCACAGAACAAAAGCTAGAGCTGAAAGCAGACCGGGCAACACAATGAAAAGAGTACTGGACTGAGATAGCCTGGGTTATCATTGGACAGTGGATTATGGGCCACTTACATTTCCTTCTACATTTTCTTCTCTTTCTTTATCTGTATTTTCTTTTTAATTAATTTTTAATTGAAGTATAGTTGATTCACAATATTGTGCTAGTTTCAGGTGTACAGCAAAGTGATTCAGTGATTTTTTTTCAGATTATATTCCATTATAGGTTATTACAAGACACTGAATGTAATTCCCTGTGTTATACAGGAAATCCCTGTTGCTTATCTATTTTATGTATCGTATCTGTATTTCCTACAATGAACATGCATTACTTATATAATCCAGCTCCATCCAGCCAAATAACCCTGGGCAAGTTTCTTAATTTCTGGAAACTTCCATACAGGGCTACTGTGGAGAATAAATGAGATTATATTAAAGCACATAATGTAGTATTTGACCAGTAGCGGTGACTGTTATTAAATGAGTGGCCCTCCCCACTCCCCAGCCATACCTCACAACGGTGATCAACTGCAGTAGCCAGTCATCTCTCAAATCCTGAACTTGGGTTACAGTCACTTACTGTTCTTTCTACTCTCTCTACAGTGTCTACTGTTTCAGAGTAGGGCTGGGGTGGGGGGTGGGGGCTACAAAATAAGGTGAAATTTTAGTCGATGTCATTTGTGTCAGGGTTTTAACTTTTTCCCAAGTATTTTCCTAGAATAAGGAGGTCAAGGAGGGTACAAGTTTTCAAGGGCCCCATTGGTTGCTGGACTACCACATCCTCCTTTCTCAGGGTGACATCCAGCACGCTGCTCATCCTATCCAGCAAGGCTGAGAATCTCTGCAGACATTGCCTCTGGACCATAACTGGCTGCCTAAATCCGGATCAGACACACTCAGGAGATGCAACGCAGTGTCCTTTCTGAAGGAGCATTCAACTTGGAAAGGGCCTTAGATAAGTCCCTTCCTCTCTTTGGGTCTGTTATTCCACCCACAAAATGAAGAGGCTGCGTCAAATGAGTTTTAACGTTGAAATCTTGGCAGGGGAATCTTCATCTTAAAAGCAGGAGGATATTTGGTAGGATACAGCAGTGGGGCTAGAAACACGGACTACCTGGATGTACAGCCTCCAAGGAAGGGAATAAATTCCTAGGCTAAGAGCTTCTCAGAAAAGTGGTAGCCCGTCATTATGGAGATGAATGCCCAAACAGCACAGATTTCAAGAAGTGGCATAATCCATGCTTAAAAGGAACCCGAAAATATAACTGATGGTCATATTAATGGTCTGTGTTTCTGTGTCCTAGATGCAAGTGGAAGAGGAAGAGAAAAGGAGGGCTGAATTTCTGGGAATCCAAGCTATCATGTAACCTGATCTTAGTATTTGCTAAAGGAACAAATTTACCCATTTGCTCCTGAATGTTTCTCTACCGTGCTTTCCGTGAATATTCTTTCACCTGGAGTATTCAGGTGAGTACTCTTTCACCTGGAGAGTCACCTCTGTAAATTTATATGTACATTTCTCCCTCTTCTTCAGGAGACAAATTAGGTCTCTTACAACTCTGGTGGATCTTAAAAGCAACTGTCTGTCATTAATGGAAAAACTGGTAAGATTTGAATAAAGTCTGTGGTTTAGCTGATAGCATTGTACCGATGTTAATTTCTCAGGCTTTATAAATGTACCACAGTATAGAAGATGTTAACATTAGGGGAGGCTAGGTGGAGGTGTATGGGAGCTCTCTGTACTATCTTAATAACTCTACTGTAAATCCAAAATTATTTTAAAATAAAAAATTTGTTAAAAAAAAGAACCATCCTTCAACTTTGTCTTCTTCCAGCTATTGCTGTCTCCCACATTTCACAGTTAAGGGTCTTGAAAGCACAGTCTTGTGTAATTGCTATTTCCACTTGACTACTTTCCATTCCCTCTAATTCTACTACCAAAACACTTTTGAAGTAGCACCAATCAGGATCACCAATTACTTCTTTACATTTTTCCTTTCATTATCTTTTTTTTTTTTTTTTTTTGCGTTACGCAGGCCTCTCACTGCTGTGGCCTCTCCCGCTGCGGAGCACAGGCTCCGGACGCACAGGCTCAGCGGCCATGGCCCACAGGCCCAGCCACTCCGCGGCATATGGGATCTTCCCGGACCAGGGCACGAACCCGCGTCCCCTGCATCGGCAGGCAGACTCTCAACCACTGCACCACCAGGGAAGCCCCCATTATCTTATTTTTAACTTATTACTTTTCTCAATTACAAAAGTAATTTAAAAAACTTATTGTGGGGGAAGGGCTTCCCCGGTGGTGCAGTGGTTAAGAATCCGCCTGCCAATGCAGGGGACACGGGTTTGAGCCCTGGTCCGGGAAGATGCCACATGCCGCGGAGCAACAAAGCCCGTGTGCCACAACTACTGAGCCTGCACTCTAGAGCCCGCGAGCCACAACTACTGAGCCAGCATGCTGCAACTACTGAAGCCCGTGTGCCTACAGCCCATGCTCCGCAACAAGAGGAGCCACACAATGAGAAGCCCGCACACCGCAACAAAGAGTAGCCCCCACTTGCCGCAACTAGAGAAAGCCCGCGCGCAGCAATGAAGACCCAACGCAGCCAAAAATAAAATTAATTAATTAAAAACCCCCAAAACTTATTGGGGGGGAAGTCATAGCCAACATAGGAATGTATATTTGCCTTGAATATATGCTTTAATTTTCCCTGTTTGACTCCCCCACTCCTCCCAACCAAGATATCCACTGCCAACAGTTTGGTGCACATGCTCTCAATTTTTTCCTTATTTTTATACACTATCTGTAATGTTTTTCTACAAAATCATACTATAGTTACTATTCTGCACCTTGCTTTAATAATTAATGTGGGGCTTCCCTGGTGGCGCAGTGGTTGAGAGTCTGCCTGCCGATACAGGGGACACAGGTTCGTGACCCGGTACGGGAAGATCCCACATGCCGTGGAGCAGCTGGGCCCGTGAGCCATGGCCGCTGAGCCTGCGCGTCTGGAGCCTGTGCTCCACCACGGGAGAGGCCACAACGGTGAGAGGCCCGCGTACCGCAAAAAAAAAAAAAAAAAAAAAAAAAAAAAAAAAAATTAATGTGCTTTTGAGACCTTTCCACATTACACAAAATCTTAACCACATAGCATAATATCATATATAACATATATGAGGACTTCCCTGGTGGCACAGTGGTTAAGAGTCCACCTGCCAATGCATGGGACATGGGTTCGAGCCCTGGTCCGGGAAGATCCCACATGCCGTGGGAGCAACTAAGCCCATGAGCCACAAGTACTGAACTTGTGCTCTACAGGCTGCTAGCCACAACTACGGAGCCCACATGCTGCAACTACTGAGCCCACATGGCTAGAGCCCACGCTCCGCAACAAGAGAAGCCACCGCAGTGAGAAGCCTGCACGCTGCAACAAAGAGTAGCTCCCGCTCACCGCAACTAGAGAAAGCCTGTGCACAGCAACGAAGACCCAACACAACCAAAAATAAAATAATCAATTAAAAACATTATATATGATATAGTGCTATGATGGATGTAGGTACCATAATTTACCACTACCCCACCAATGGATATTTGCATTATTTCAAACGTTTAAGTATTACGAAGAATCCTGCAATAAATATCCTTTTACTTTTATTTTATTTCACTAGTGAGTTTCTCTCAATGATCAGTCCTAGAAGTAGAACTGCAGGATCAATGCGTACTAAACATATTTAATATTTTAATAGGCATTGTCTAACTGACTTTTCAATAACAGTGGATGAGAACATTCCTCACATGCCAAATATTATCGATCAAAAAAATCTGCCAACTGTTTAGGTTACAATTTATATCTCACAGTTGCTTTATATTTGATTATTAGTGAGGCTAAGCATTTTTTGTATATTTATTGTTCTTTCTTTAATTACCTGTTCACACCCTTTTACCTTTTAACTGCCAATTGCAAGGGGCACTTCTATTTTATTTTATTTGATCTCTCTATAGCATCTGGTGTTACTGACCACTCCCCCCTTTAACAAAATTCCTTCCTTCCATGGTTTCTGTGACATCCCTTTTTCCTGGATTTCTTCCCATTTCTCTGGCTACTCTTCAGTGTTTTTTTTTTTTTTTTTTTTTTTTTAATAGGTTTCTCTTCCTCAGTCCCTCCCTGAGGATTGGTGGGGTCTCTCAAGGTTCTGCCTTAGGTAATCTTCTTTACCCACTTTATCTATTTTTCTATAGATGATGTCCTCCTTCTGGTTTCACCCACCAGCTGTCTGTTGATGATTCATGCCCTATTAACTCTAGCCAGATAACTCTCCTTACCTCTCAGTTCTACCTGGAAATCCTATAGACATCTTAAATGCATCCTTGTCTAAAGCTGAAGTCTTGCCTCTCCTCCGTTCACTCCTCACTCTTTAATCTGTTTCTTTTCCTGAATTCTCCATCTTGGTGAATGGGACAATTATCTTTTCAACTGTCCAATGTGCCTGTTCTCTTATGCCTCCATGCTGTGCACGTGCTGCTTCCTCTGCCACTCCTTTGCCCCCTTTGCTTAGCTAATTCCTAGTCATCCTTCAGGCTCAGTCAGGCACTACTTCTTCTAGGAAGTCTTCCTTGACATGTCATAATCCAGGTTATGAGTATCTCTTAAATTCTCCCCCAGCACCTTGAATATCTCTTTAATATGGTACTTATAACACTGGGATTATAAATTCTACTTTCCAAACTCTAAGCAGTTCCTTGAAGGCAGGGACCACATCTTATTCCTCTTTGTGTCTTCAGCACCTGGCACATGAAAGATGCTCCATAAATGTTCATCCATACTTGTGGTATCAACTTTTGTCACCCTACTGTCTTGAACCTAGTCCAATCAGGCCTTTATCCCATCACTCTCAAATAGCACAAAGTGACCAATGACCTTCATATTGCCAAATCTGATGGTCAGTTCTCAGCCTATCTGTGTGTTTGACTCTGCTGATAACATGTCTTTTAGAAACACTTTCTTCACTGGACATCTGCCACTCCGTTCTCTTATTTCCACTGCTATCTCACCAGCTGCTCTCTTTCAGTCTCCTTTGCTGGTTCCTCCTTCTATCTCCAACCTTCAAGCAACAAGGTGCCCCTGAGCTGAATACTCAGACCTCTTTTCTAGCTGTACTCACTCCCCAGGTGATCTCACGCATCTCTTGTCTTTACAAACCACTGATTCTTTGATACACACACGTCTCATCTCCAGCCTGGATCTCTTCCAATTCCAGATTTGTACATCCAGGTTCCTATCTGACCTCTCCACTTGGATGTCTTAATAAAGCATTTTACATTTAAGATGTCCAAAACTGAGCTTCTAATAAATATTTCCCCTTCTCTAAACCTGCTTTTACTGTCATCTTCCCCATCTCAATGGCATTTTTCCCGGTGTTTGGGCCAAAAGCACTGTTGCCATTCTTTTTCTCTACCTTCACTATAAATCCTGCCACTTCTCATCACCTATACAGCTACTATTGCAGTCTGATCCATTATCACCTTTTGCCTAAATCACTGCAATTGTCTCTTAATTTGTCTTCATGCTTCTGCCATTGTTCCTCTAGTCTCTTCCTCCTCTTTTAAAAATTTTAGTCAGATCACATTACTCCTTTGCACACAAACCCTCCAAAGGCCCCCATTCGATCAGAGTTAAGGTCCAGGTCCTCACAATGGCCCTACATGACATTTCCCTTCCTATTCCTCAAATACACTTAGAATGTTCTTGCCTCGAGGCGTTTGCATGTGCTCTTATCTTCTGCCTGAATTATTTTTCTCCCTAGCTCATGTCCTCAGATCTCTGCTCAAATCTCTCCTTGACCACTATACTCATCCTTCTTACCTGCTTCATGTTGTTTCATACCTGACACATCTTTATTGTCTGCCTCTCCCACCAGAATATAAACTCCATGGTGGCAGAGATGTAGTCTGTATTAGTGCCTAAAGCAGTGCTTGGCATATAGTGGGTGCTCTATGAATACTTGCTAATTGAATAAGTGAAAGGAAAAAAAAAGAAGGAAGAAAAGAGAAAGGGGAAAAATAACATGCAAGAGAGAGAAGGAGGAAAGAAAAGAAAACAGCAGTTGAGTGAAATGATGGTAAGTTTTCTTACAGTGCACCAGAGGGGATCCATTCTCGAATTACAGGGAAATTAAGTCAAAGACCCGTCAGCATTGCCTCCTTAGAGAAAACAAAGTGACAGGGGCATGTTATGTTCTAATTTAAATAGGTTAGGTACTGAAAGCTGCCAGGAGGATGTTTTTGTAATGCCAGCCAAATTAAAGAATTCTTGCCCAAATATGTGAGGTTTTTTTTCCTCATACCATTAAATCAAGTAAGATCTCAAAAGAAAAACACTATCCAGCCCAGCTGGAAGTTAGCCAGCGGGAGAGTACAAATGGGTATGAGCTCAGAGCTGGTTCTGAGGTTTTCACCTTTGGTGGATCCTGCAGCTAAGAAACTTGCTAACTAGACTGGGTCAAGAGGTTTGATTTAAACAAAGAACCCAGGGGGATGACAACAGCTGCACAGCTGCTACCACTTAAATGCAGAGAAACATTCTGGTTGTTTGATTTGGAAAAAAGGAAACAGCCTGGGAAGCCTAATTTGAGCAGAAGCAGTAAGCCATTTTATAACCACAAGCAAAGTACTTGGCTTTTCTATCCTTAACTCAGGAAAGAAAAAGTGGCTCAAAAGGAGAACCTCAGGGAAAAAATAAGATTCTCTGCACCTGAGCCAAGTTCTCCTGAGCAAATGATTCACCAGTCAGACCAGCTGGCACAAATGCCCGGCTCAGCTGACTTGGAGCCCACGCCCTGCAGAGGCTGCAGGTGGCCGAGCCACGTGGGCTCTGCCTGCAAAGTTCCACATGTCCCGGGGCTTCCGAATACTTACACTTCTCCTCTTTTCCATGTTTGCTTCTTCAGCTGCTTTCTGGTACCTTCAGAGAAGAGGGGGGAAAAAAAGAGAATGTCCTCAAATTAAACTTATATTTTTACTCTTCCAAACTTTAAGAAAACCACTTCTGCACACCTATCTCTGCCAGGGATTATCTTTAATCAACTCTATCAGAAGAAGCAGAGAATCAGAGCAGCCCTCACTTCCTGCACTGTTGCAGTCATCTGCTCTAAGAGAACGATCCAAGACAATGAGGTCAAATGCTGGTAAACAACTGGATAGAGCAGAAAGCCTGGGGCTTTTTTCTGTTTTTTAATATTTATTTATTTATTTGGCTGTGCTGGGTCTTAGTTGGGGCAAGATCTTTAGTTGTGGCATGCGGGATCTAGTTTCCTGACCAGGGATTGAACCCGGGCCCCCTGCATTGGCAGCGCAGGGTCTTAACCACTGGACCACCAGGGAAGTCCCAAGCCTGGGGTTTTAAAGTCCCAGTTTCATCACTTATTCACTGTGATCTCGGGCAAGTCAACTACTCTAAGCCTCAGTTTCCTTATCTAGAAAATGATGTACTATAAAGCTGGGACGATTAAACAAGATCACATGCATAAAAATGCTTTGGAATTAGTCAAAGGATATAGCATTGCATTAGTCCTAGGTCAAACATTTCCCCCTCATTCATGCCTCTGAAATCTTACAATTCCTGTCGGCCAAATGATCAAGAGGTAGTCACACTGCCTGTATGTGTGTGAACTTAGTCTATGCTGTTGGTACTGTTGCTTTTGCTCAGTTGAATGTATTTGATGATACTATACATGTTTTAAATGCCACTTAAATGTCTTTAGAGAGATTACACTACGCTTTGCCATTTAAAGAAAAATTGTTTTACTTTTTATAACTTATGTGTAAGAGTGATACGTGAGAAAAGTTTCTGTGCTAAGCACGCATTGGTCCTTTTAATTAGCAGTATTTTTTCCTTAGTGATGCATAAAATAATGGCCCAGCCTACAGTCAGTGGCATCTTAGAGTTGATAAACAGGCTTATATAATTTTATTATTTTAATTTTATTATTACTTTCATCATTTTATTTTATAATTTTTATTATTTGCTCAGAAGATCCCTGAGAAACAAGTGAAGTCCCAGGGCTTTTCAGGGGGCATCAGGTTTTCTCCATTTGAAGACAAAGAAGGCTTGGGAGGTCCAGGTTACAGCAAATCTCCAAACCACTAAGAACCATCTTAACCTGGCTTCCTCAGAGCCTCTGAGTCAAGCACTGAAGGCAGCACCATCACGTGGAGAATCCCCACTGCGTGCCTTTCTTGGGCCTGCATACCTAGAACTCACCAACCCAACCCTAGAAAAGGGCACATTCAATGGGCCATTTGTTCCTGCTTTAAGGTAGAATTTCAGAATTCACAAGGCATTTGGGCAAGGAAAAGGAGATGAGACAAAAAGGTAAAGAGCAGTATGGGAAAGGGCCATTCCTCTACCAAAACCAACGTTCAACTCATAAATACCTTCACAAGCTCAGAACTTCCTTATTGTGTGTGTTAAATAGAACAACCTCATCCAAAATGGAAGCCAGAGCAAAGTCCTAGATCTGGCACCATTGCTTACCTGCTATGTAACCTGGGTTATATCACTTCATTTACTTGGGCCTCATTGACGAAATTAAGTGTATTTGAGAGGATTTCTAAGGTCTCTTCCAGTCTTATTATTGTTTAAATTTTAACAGTAATCAGATATCAAGTGTCTCATTCACCAGGCTGGGTAATACTCTGAAACTGAACAGAACTTTCCTATAGGGTAGGGTGAAAGGACTTCCAATATTTTCTGGGATTTCATTGACCATAGGTTATGGAAGAAAATGGGATTAGAACTGCAATAAATCAAATGACAAGCTAGAAAGATATTTGAAACTTACATTACAGACAAAAGACTGATTTCCCTAAAATACAAAGAATTCTTACAAATTAATAGAAACTTAATAGAAAAATAGGGGCTTTTCTGGTGGCGCAGTGGTTGAGAGTCTGCCTGCCAATGCAGGGGACGCGGGTTCGTGCCCAGTCTGGGAAGATCCCACATGCCGCAGAGCGGCTGGGCCCGTGAGCCATGGCCTCTGGACCTGCGCGTCCGGAGCCTGTGCTCCGCAACGGGAGAGGCCACAACAGTGAGAGTCCCACATACTGCAAAAAAAAAAAAAAAAAAAGGGCATGACTATAAACATACAGTTCACAGAAAATATCAAATGACTCTTAAACAAAAAATAAGAATGTTCAGCCTCAAAATAAAAATTCAAACAACACTAAGAACATTTTTTATCCATCAAGTAGAAAAAGCTTTAAAAAGAAAGCTAATATACTGAGGGTAAATTAATAAAACCTCTATGGAAGGCATTTTGTCAATTTACAAGAATTACAAAATTACAAAAGCACAAATGTTACGATTCGCCTATTTTATCTTATAGGTATACTCACATAAGCCAAAATGACTTTTACATTAGATTATTTGTCATAGCATTAAATGTAATAGCAAATGACTGAAAACAACCTGAATGTCCATTAACAGAGGACTGGTAAATAAATTATAATGTATTCATGCAATGGAATACTATGCAACTACATAAAGAACAAAAGCATGGTGGTAATGGTTGCACAACAATGTGAATATACTTAATGCCACTGAAATGTATACTTAAAAATGGTTAAAATGGTATATTATATGTTATGTACATATTACCAAAATTAAAAGAAAAAAAAGAAACCCAGTGTGATACTGGCATAAAGACAGACATGTAGATCAACAGAATAGAATAGAGAGCCCATAAATAAACCCTCACATATATGGTCAAAGGATTTCAACAAGGATGCCAAGACCATCTAATGGGGAAAAGACAGTCTTTTCAATAAATGATGTTGGAAAAACTAGATATCCACATGCGAAAAAAAGACTTAAGTATAAAAGTTAAAACTATAAAACTCTTAGAAGAAAACAAGGGCAAAGCCTTATGATATTGAATTTGGCAATGATTTCTTGAAATGACACCAAAAGCACAGGCAACAAAAGAAAAAATAGATAAACTGGACTTCAGCAAAATCTGTGAACCAAAGGACACCATCAACAGAGTGAAAAGGCAACCCATGCAACGGCAGAAAATATTTCCAAATCATATATCCGATAAGGGATTAACATTCAAAATATACAAAATTTTAAAAAAATAACAAATATTGCTCAAGCAATATGTTCTAGGGAATTCTCTGGTGGTCCAGTGGTTAGCACTTGGCCCCTTCATTGCCAGTGGGCCCGGGTTCAATCTCTGGTTGGGGAACTAAGATCCCACAAGCCGTGCCACGAGGCCAAAAAAAAAAAAAGAAATATGTTCTAAGCACTAGAGAAAAAGTAGTGAAAGAAATAACACAAAGAGACATAGTTCCTGCTCTCAGGCAGCTTACAGCTTAAATATTAAACATGTACATGCACACAGACGCACACACACAAATATATATACACACACACACACATACATAGTGTAAATCCTTCAAAGAAAAAGGACAGAGTATTATTATTTTTTTATTTTATTATTATTTTTGTGTGTGGTACGCGGGTCTCTCACTGTTGTGGCCTCTCCCGTTGCGCCACCAGGGGAGCCCAGGACAGAGTATTATTAAACAACCTAACAAAGGAACCAAATTGAGAAGGTGGTGGGTGGGGTGTGTATATGTGCGTGCGTGTGTGCATGCGTGTGTGTGTGTGTGAAGGAAAGCCTTGCTGAGGAAGTGACCTTTAGGCTGAGATCTGAAGTTTGATCAGAAGGAGTCAGCCAAGCAAAACGAAGCAAGAAAAGCATTCCAGGCACAGAAGAAGAGCACACACAAAGTCCCCAAGGCAAGACAGTGTCTCATGTGTATAAGATATACAAAGAACTCCAATGTTCCTGAAGCACTCTGAGATAAAGGCAGAGGTCAGGAGAAGATGCTGGGAAGCAAGGGCTTTGCAGGCTATGCTAAGGATTTTGAATGTAATCTTAGGTACAATGAATGGTCACTGACCCAAGCCATGTTTTTAAAAGAGCAGTGGATGCTGTGTGGAGAATGGACTGGAGGGGGCTGAGAATGGAGGCAGCAATGGTGAGAGAAGATGCTGGCTTGGTCCAGGGTGGTGGCACTAGAGGTAAAATGAATAGATTTGAGGTATATTTCAGAATCAACAGGATTGGTAATGAGGAAGACGAAGTCAAGGATGACTCCCAGGGGGCTTCCCTGGTGGCGCAGTGGTTGAGAGTCCGCCTGCCGATGCAGGGGACGCGGGTTCGTGCGCCGGTCCGGGAAGATCCCACATGCTGCGGAGCGGCTGGGCCCGTGAGCCATGGCCGCTGAGCCTGCGCGTCCGGAGCCTGTGCTCCGCAACGGGAGAGGCCACAACAGCGAGAGGCCCGCGTACTGCAAAAAAAAAAGAATGACTCCCAGGTTTCTGGCAGATGAGTCAATGGAAGGAGGAGCAAAGTTGGGGATGGGGAAGCCGAAGAGCTCAGCGTTAGCCGTGTTAACTAAAGCATCCACTTGGTGGTGGCAGTGATTAGATACATGTGTCTAGAGCTCAAAAGAGAGATCTGAGCTAACAATATAAATTTAGGACTTGTCTGTCCACAGATGATACTAAAGCCGTGAAAGTATATGATATCATCTATGAAGAGTACGTAGTGCAAGAAAAAGCCCAGAACTCAGTCCTGGAGACTCTAACATTTAGCAGTCAGAACATGAAGAAGAGGTGATAACAGAGAATGAGAGGAACAGATGGAGGTAACAGGAAAACCAAGAGACTCCCAGAGAAGCCAAGAGAAGAAAAAATGTGGGAAGAAGTGGCAAGGGGTCATCTAAGACAAAGACTAACAAACACCTCCTTGACTTAGCAACAGAAGTCTTTGGTAACCCTGGCAGTCCTCTTCCGTTATAAATATAATTTATTAACCCATAGTTCTTTTAATGGGCATTTGGATTATTTCCAGTTATCCACCATTACAAATAGTGCTTTGGTGAATGGCCCTGTACATATATTTTTTTCCCCACTTGTACTACTGTATCTGTCTAAGAGTCCCTAAAAATGGAAATGCAGAAACACAGTGGATTATAGCTAGAAAGAAACTTAAACTGGCCTTGAACTTATGTTTCCACACCCTTTGGGTAATCATCTACAGTATATTACAGCAATAATACAATATATGAAAGCTGGAGCCAATCAGCAGACAGGTTTATTCTTAGCCAATTGTTCTCCAAGGCAAGGAGAACAATTTACACTGTGATTAGTTGGATAAATAAGCTCAGAGGTTCCCTTCCCTTTACTGTCTTAACAGAAACGTATATTTAAAGAAAGATCAAAATAGTTTCCATCTTTAGTCCTACCCTTTTAGCACTGAGGTATCTGTAAGATACAGGTGTATACACCGATGGTTGTCTTGAATTGTTTTGAAACTCCCACTCAAATATCACCACCCTTTATTTGTAATGAAGTACTTGCTAAATAGTAGATACACACCACTGCTTTATTCCAAGTTAGGTCCTTGGTACTTTTACATTTTGACTCTCAGAATGCTAAGAGACGCTGAGGTACAGTACTTCCGAGTTAAGTGTTAGATCAGGATTCAGGCCTTAGACTTTCCTCAAAGACGCTCGGAGCAACTAGCGTTATTCTGACAAAAAACGTGAAGGTCACTGGATAGGGGGAGAAGTGAAGGCATTGTAAAGATCCAAATCTGAGGGAAAAAGTATTTGCCATGAGATCTCTATAATTAAAATCTTATCCCTCTTCACTTCCCAGATTTTCTTGTCCTCCAGTCTCCTCTTCACACACAGAATTTAATCTTGCAACTGCTCCTTAATGCTCAGCTGTGAGGCAGGCAGCTGATGGAGGATGCTAAAATTATCTGGGGAGTAATAACAGTGTCTCAACCTTTTCTAAGAGCAGAAAACAGAGTTCCTGAGCCATGACTCTTGCTTGTATGCCTTCAAACAGAGCAAAGGTCTCACTGAGCCAAAAAAGGAAAAAAGAAACTCCCAAGTTTTAGGAAATGTATTTTCTTCTAGAATAATTTCACCACCAAAATGTTACAGAGAAGCAAAGAAGTTAACCAGGGAGATCTGAGGGTCAAATGTTTTCTTAATGAAGGAAGAACGGTCACAGAAAACTAAATATAAACCCTGTTCTTTCTTGGGACTGTGGCATGGGTAAAGTTATAACAAGAGTGGGAGAAGCAGTGACAGGAGGGCAGGAACGGTGGTGGAGGGATTAAGTGTCCTGGATTAAGCTCTGCCACTATCTTGGGATGTGATCTTTAATCATAATTGCTGGACCACAAGTTCCTTATTTGTCAGAGGAATGGGACAAAGGTTAGCCAGATCAGTAGTTCTTTTTTGTCGGAGAATCCTCTTTTCAAATGATAACTTAGAACCTCACATATAAAAGGGATCAAAGCAGGACAGCTGGGGTGGAAGGTCACAGGCTCAGCCCTTTAGATCTTCCTGTCTTCCCAGAACTGGCCCCTGAGGTTCCTCTGAAGAACTCAATTAAGATAGTTTGAAAACCACTGG
The DNA here is from genome assembly GCF_025265405.1 of Mesoplodon densirostris. NCBI lineage: Eukaryota > Metazoa > Chordata > Mammalia > Artiodactyla > Ziphiidae > Mesoplodon > Mesoplodon densirostris. Next base: position 49,421,253 of record NC_082671.1, on the reverse strand, counting down.
GCTAGATTCCCTTCAACTCCAAAAATACATGAGTCAAAGAGGAACCTTCTGCAAAGAAACTGAATCCTACCAAAAGAATCAAATTTTAATCAAGCAAAGGATTATACTCTGCTGGGGTCATTTGTGAGGCAAACCAAAGCTAGCTGTTCCAACTGACTGTTCAAGAGCATCCTCCTTACTCAAAGTTAATGCTTTATACAGTACAGAGGTTTAGTAAAAGAAATGTCTGGAGTTATAAAGCACTCATAAGACACAAGCTGTGATGCTAGAAAAATCACTCTTATGTATATATCCATGTAAAACATTATCAACAGTTAGAAAGTAAAACCCAGCTAATCTTACAAACAGCAGCCAGATTAAGCTTCCTCCAAATACCATTTTTATATTGGTCACAAACCTCCCGAGGTTTCCTACAGTCTCTTAACTAGGCTCGTATAGGATTTATTAATTCCAAACCCCATAATAGAGATCGTTTCAAAATAAGAGAAAATCAGGTCAGTTGTGTTAGAAGTAAAAATTAATGTATGTTTTGTGGAAAACAGTCCTGCAATCTGCTTTGGGAACCTACTGTGTGTGAATCCTCAAAGCCTTAAGCAGTGTCGGCAATATGTCTCCACCAAGTACGAACCTGGAGAAGGATCCAGGCTGATTCTCTGGTTTTCACTGTCTTAAGTGCACATCATGTCCTGTCCCATTTCTGTGTCTTACCTCCTATCACTCCCCTTCCTCTGCAATGTCACCACCATCGTCCCGGCCTACCAAGTAAAATTCTATTCATCCTTCAAAACCAGTTCAATAGTAGGACCTATGCATCAGAAGAAAAATACTAGACAGAAAAAAATCAAAATATTAACTTGGGCAGGTTACTCTCTACCCCTCAGTGCTCTCAACTATAAAACAGGGATAATATCCCTTCCTCATATAGTTTTTTTGTTTTGTTTTGTTTTGTTTTGTTGGCCATACCATGCAGCATGCGGGATCTTAGTTCCCCAACCAGGGATTGAACCCGAGGTTCCTGCGGTGGAAGTGCAGAGTCTTAACCACTGGACCACCAGGGAAGTCCCTCCCTCATATAGTTTTTATTAGGATTAGAAATAGTATCGATTTCCATCAAGAGTCTAGTGTAGTACCTGGCATATTGATTCTGATTAATGGCTTCAGGATTTACAGCTTTGCATAACTGCCATTTGCCTTTATAACCTATGTGGAGAAAAGACAGTCACCCTACTATTCTATGAGAAGGTGGCCTCTTAAGGTCCCTTTGCACCTTCTCTCTGCAAGATTAAGAAGCCCCTAAAATGAGCAGCTTTTTCCAACTTCCTCTCATCAGTGCTACTACAGGACCCAAATCTTCTATCTTGAGAATTGTCTAGAATGGACAATGACAGAATAAAACAGTGGGATGGGAACTGAGGAAGGGGTGAGAGTTCCACTGAGGTGATGGACCGAGTTAGGCAGGGAAGGAAGTGAAGCCAGGAAGGGGACTGACATCCATGGCCTGGGTGTCCCGGTTTGGCCAAAGAGCAGGGTCAGTGGGAATAAGAAAGTGGGACAAGTAGAAAAGGAGGCTCTAATCAGAGAGTAGGTTTTCCAGATGCACATTTCAGAGATGGATTCTGGGTGATGAAAAGGTTGGAACTAGATGCAGGGGCATGGGAGACAATGTGCAGGTTGAAGAAGTAGGGAAGATCAAGAAATGACGAGTCAGGGCTTCCCTGGTGGCGCAGTGGTAGAGAGTCCACCTGCCGATGCAGGGGACGCGGGTTCGTGCCCCGGTCCGGGAAGATCCCACATGCCGCGGAGCGGCTGGTCCTGTGAGCCATGGCCGCTGAGCCTGCGCGTCCAGAGCCTGTGCTCCGCAACGGGAGAGGCCACAGCAGTGAGAGGCCCGCGAACCGCAAAAAAAAAAAAGAATACTATGATTAGATGTGAGCTCAAAGCACAGGTTTACAACCTCAGAACAAGGCAAAAAAAAAAAAAACAGTGGATGGGAAACAGTAGCGGAGATGTAGCACCCCTGACTCCTGGCCCCAGAATATTTCAGGGAAGCATGTGCAGAAAGAGCAGGCGCTACTCAGAAACAGAATGCCTGGCGAGGGAAAGCCAAGTTCAGTGAAAGAGAGGTGGGGCTAGGGAGGGTGAAAAGGGTAAGAATGTGGAGAAGTTTCTCTGCAGAACAGGGAGTTTCCAAGTCCCATTAATCACAACTCAACACTGTCTCAAATCCTTCCCTTCCTTTCCACTCCTCCTGCCCCACACCCTCAATAGCTTTCACTTGGGTTCTCAAGGGAGCCTCAGAATTTGTCTCCATGCTATCAATCTGTCACCTTTCCAATATACCTTTTACATTGTTTCCAGAAGCATCTTTCTAAATACAAGCCTGATAGAGACTTCCCTAGCGGTTCAGTGGTTAAGACTCCACACTTCCATTGCAGGGGACACTGGTTTGATCCCTGGTCAGGGAACTAAGATCCTGCATGCCACAGCCAAAAAAAAAAAAAAAAGGGCACTAAATACAAGCCTAATCATAAAAACTTTCCATTGTTTCTGTTGTTTATCTAACTAAATCCTAAACTTAGCATGGCACTCAAGGCCTTCCAGCATCTGGCCCTAACTGAACTGCTCCAGTCCCTTCTCCCCTCTGTATTTCTCCATGCTCAACTGACTCCTTGCTTTCCTATTCCCTTTATTCATGTTCAGCTTCCACAAGCCTTTACTTGAACCTTTACTTGAACAAATAAACTTTATTTGTTCTGCTTTACGTTCAAGTTCACAGCTTTGAGTTCATAAGTCCCTCTCTTCCATTACCAGTGCTTCTTAAACTTCCCTGAAGGTAAAAATCACTAGGATACTTGTTAAAAACACAAATTCCTGGGTCCCATCCCAGACACATCGAATCAGAATCTTTAAGGGAGGAGCCTGAGAAGCCATTTAGGATGGTTTTAAAACATGTCCCCCCAAATCTCTGACATTTCTCTCACCAAAAGGTAGAGTCAAATTCCCCTCGCTCTGAATATGAGCCAGCTTTAGTGACTTGGTGCTAATGAAGAGAATGTGGAAAAAGTGATACTGTATAACTTCTGAGGCTAGGTCATAAAAGGCTACACAACCCCTGGCCTTGACTCCCTTCCTTCTTTGTCCCCTCCTTCTCTCCCTCTCTGGATGCTTGCCCTTGGAACCCAGCCAAGCAAGCCAAGCAGCCACATGGAAAAGCCATATGTAGGTGTTCTGATCGTGGCCGCAGCTGAGATCCCAGATGACTGCCAGCATCAACTGACTTGTGAGTAAGCCTTTAGATGACTATGGCCCCCAGTTCTGAGATACCGGGGATGGTGAGGGGAACAGAGGCAAGCCCTGCCCAAATTGGAGATTCACAGTAAAGTAAGTATTGTCATTATTACAAGCCACTAAATTTTGAAGATTTTTTTCCTGTGTAGCAATAACTGGAACACCATATTATTCCCCCCAACCCTTTTTTTTTTTTTTTTGGCCATGCCACTTGGCTGGTGGGATCTCAGTTCCCCAACCAGGGATTGAACCCAGGCCGTGGCAGTGAAAGCCTGTAATCCTAACCACTAGGCCACCACGGAACTCCCTGGAACACCATATTATTAACAGGTACCTCATGTGATTCTTAAGATGAAGGAAGTTTGGGGACTTCCTCTACTATACAAACTATACTAAACTATAGTATTACATTCCTTGAGGTCAGGAATTAAGTCTTAATAGCTTTCCAGAGCTTGATCCCTTTTTTCTGAAATAGCTTTATTGATTTTCTTCTTTTGATAAGAATAATACATTTGATATAAAAATTACAGCAATGTAAAAAGCATAATGTAGAAGGTAAAAGAGCTATGTGGTCTCAGCCCACCTCCATGCCACCTTAAGTGATAACCGTGGTCAACAGGATGGAAGGGCAGTGTTTTCCACAGAGCAGGTGGTTGATGGATTTGTCACTGAAGAAAAGGTGACAGTGCAGATTACAGAAACTTCCTACTGGTATTTAGCTGTATTCTAGATATAGCTCCAGAATCACTTTCTTCAAATATTTACCATCTTACTTCTCTTAAATGTATCATAGCTTCCTATTAATTAACAAACTCTACTAGTGAGGTAAGCTCTGCCCTAAGCTCTATGGCATCTCTTTTTTTTTTTTTTTTTTTTTTCTGGTATGAGGTCCTCTCACTGTTGTGGCCTCTCTCGTTGCGGAGCACAGGCTCTGGATGCGCAGGCTCAGCGGCCACGGCTCACGGGCCCAGCCGCCCCGTGGCATGTGGGATCTTCCCGGACTGGGGCACGAACCCGTGTCCCCTGCATCGGCAGGCAGACTCTCAACCACTGCGCCACAAGGAAAGCCCGGCATCTCTATCTGAGTGAAGTTAATGTGCTTACCATCTCTGGTATATTATTAACTTATATGATTCCCTCAACATTTGTTGAGTGCCTACTATGTTCTAATCACCATGCTACACACTAGGGATATAAAATACGCAGGAAAGGGGCCCTCGTACCAAAAAACTCATGGTCCAGAGCAGGGGTCAGCAAACTTTTTTTTTTTTGCGGTACGTGGGCCTCTCACTGTTGTGGCCTCTCCCGTTGCGGAGCACAGGCTCTGGACGCGCAGGCTCCGGACGTGCAGGCTCAGCGGCCATGGCTCACGGGCCCAGCTGCTCCGCGGCATGTGGGATCTTCCCCGACTGGGGCATGAACCCGTGTCCCCTGCATTAGCTGGCGGACTCCCAACCACTGCGCCACCAGGGAAGCCCAGCAAACTTTTTCTTAAAGAGCCAGATAGTAAATATTTTAGACTTTGAGGGCCATATGGTCTCTGTTGCAACTCTGCTGCATGAAAGCAGCCGTGGACAATACACAAAGGGACATGGCTATGTTCTAATAAAACTTTATTTACTAAAACAGGCAGCCAGTAGGCTGTAGTCTGCCTACATAGTTTGCACTGTTCAACAGAACCTTATGCAATGGTGAAATGTCTCTCTGATGTCCAGTATGGTAGCCACCAGCTACATGTAGCCATTGGCACTTGAAATGTGGCTAGTGCAGCTGATGAACTGAATTTTAAATGTTTTTAATTTTAATTAATTTAAATTTAAGTAGCCACATATGTAGTGGCTACCCTATTGGACAATGCAGGTATATTTCTAATACTCCCTTCAACTAAAAACTTACCTCAAAATTCATCTCAACCAGAAAGCCTTCCTGACTAGCTTCTGCCCATGGTGTTCACTCTCTCTCTCTTATTTTATATCTAGTCCTTACTCCTGTTCATTCTGGACTTGCTGACATTTTGCTTAATAACTAATGTGTTTTATAATTATCTTTGTGTTTATAACTTTCTTTTCCCAAATGAACAAAAATTCAAGTACAGAGAATGTGTCCCCTGCTTATTATCATCTCCCTTCTCCACAGAGCCTTGTGTGGTACTTAAAATCCAGAAGGTGCTCAGAAAAGCCATTTTACACCATGTACTTCCTTTACCAATCTCCCTGACAGGTGGTAATGTTTGCTCAAGACAGATGGTCCTTTTGGACCAGGATCAGCACTTACTTGGAGAATATTTCTACAATAGCCGATGACTTGTTCTTGTTGACAAGAGAAAGTTCTTTGGCCGTAACCCTCAATGATAGTGAAGTCCATTGCCGTCTATTAAATGGAGTTGATTCCATCTTGTCTACAGATACTGAAATACCTATGTGACAAAGAAAGTCAGAATATCAGACACAGAAGAGGATTCTCCAGCATCCAAGGACTGGCAGTGGTGTGGTGTTAAGTGAGAGAGCAGAGAGCCCTGGAGCAGCAGACTGTAGTCCTCTACCGGTTCTCTCAAAAACTGTAACCTTGGTCAGGTGATTGAATTTGGGTTGTAGTTTCCTGTAAAATGAGAAGGTTAGATCAGGTGATCTCTAAGGTCCCTTTCAGTTTCCATCACTTTATGACTGACCCCACTGTGCAAACAGTGATTGGCCTTTCCCTGAACTTAAGCCTGTTCCAAAGTCACATTTGGAGTGAAATGTCCCACTCTTCTGAGTTACATCCCAGGGGAAGTACAATTGGCATCTGTGTAGAGTCAGGTCCAAATTAGGTTCTACCTACATCCAAGTTTTTTTGGCTGCCCTCTCTCCCCAAGTTCTGCAGCAATGACCACTTGGTGCTGGGGAGAGAGCTGTGGATACAGCATAGAATAAAACAAAGAGCATGGGCTTTAAGGCAAGGTAGACTTCAAATGAAATCAAAATTTTGTAACCTTGAACAAATTATATAACCTTTTCAGTTTTAGTTGCCTCACTGTAAAATAAGAATACCAACCCTTACAGGTTTTTTTTTTTTTTTTTTTTTTTTGCGGGACGCAGGCCTCTCACTGTTGTGGCCTCTCCCGTTGCGGAGCACAGGCTCACAGGCTCCGGATGCGCAGGCTCAGCGGCCATGGCCCACGGGCCCAGCCACTCCGCGGCATGTGGGATCCTCCCGGACTGGGGCACAAACCCGCGTCCCCTGCATCAGCAGGCGGACTCTCAACCACTGCGCCACCAGGGAAGCCCCCTTACAGGGTTTTTGATGTGGGTTTTAAGGAGATAATATACTTAAAATACTAGGCATATTATAGTAGTATGAAGAACATTTTAAGTATAATATATTAGTATTGGCTTCAAGTCAAAGAATACATAAAGCCATGCCCTTGACATCACCTAGACCCTATCCATTAACTGGATTATTTGTTTTTGCCCCAGTAATTATCAAAGGAGTTCCAACCTTTGTTGGAGGTGAGATTAGAAATGAGTCAATAGTTTCCTTATTTGAAGACTGAACAATATAAACGAAAGTGCTACTTGCAGGTCTCCTGACAACCACAGAGCATAACTTATCTGGTAGAAAAATATGGTTCATCAGGCACTGCTTCCAACAGCCTTAACAACAGCAGAACACACAATGTGCTTAACCAAGCAATGTGGGCTACCATTTCACACTAAAAGTCCTGTGATGCAAAGTAAGTGATAAGTGACCCAAAAAGACCACACTACTTTCCCATTTGTAGTACCTGTTCTCCCCACTAAAGCCTTGTCTGAAAACAACATTAGTTTTGTTGTTTTTGTTTGTTTGTTTAAATCCCCATGTTGTAAGACAACATTGAACCCTCTTATGGTAAGGAGCTCTGGTGTCAAGAGACTCATGCACTAAATGGGAGTGTTGGCCCCATTACTTAAAGCTGTGTGTCCTTCCCTAAAACTTAGGTTTTTCATCCATAACAACAGTACTTACTTCATGGTATCTTTATGAGGAATAAATAAAATAAAGAAAAAAAGACCCTGACATAGAATAAGTAAGCAATAAATGTTAGTTTTTTGTATTATCTCTTCTCCCTGGATAAAATAACCTTAATTCTACACATGTTCTTGGAAATAAACCTGCATGTATCAAATAATATATGACATTTGTCTATCTGCTTTCCAGTTTGTAACTGACAGACCTACCAGACCTTGGCAGGCCTTTCTCTAACAAGAAAATGACACAGCTGTTTATTCAGCTAAACGTAATTATGTATAACCACAATAATGACCCTTTAAGCCAAGTCCACGAAATACCAAACAACACTTTTAGACATTATTTGGTACAATTATGCTTCCAATGTAAGTACAGGTATAAATGTTGTCAGTTCTAAAGGGATCAATTCTGGATCCAAAAAAAAAAAAAAACAGAATATATGTTCTCATACTTGTTCATTAAAAAAGGAAAAGCATTAATTATTTGAGGGACTGAATGTGATAAAGAAAAAGGATTTTAATTCCCAAGTCCAATTTTGTGATTTTGATTACTCTCCGCCAGAAAGCCAAGGTAAGTCAGAACAACTATCTTGGTATAAGGCTAGGATAAGCACACTTTATACTCAAGGAATGAGGTGGCTCAACACCCTGACCACATCTTCACAGAAGCATACTGTTATTTCTTAGCAATGTGATTAGCCACGCTGTGAAACATACAAAGGTGAGAATCAGTACATGATTTTTGATAGACTCTGTAACCAGGTTACCGAGTAACTACTTCCAAATTGTGTATATAATCTGTTGGGCTTGCTAACGCACACGAATACTTATAGCACAAGACAGAATGTATGGTCTCAGAGTACAGGACTTGATTTCCTGGCATGGTGGGAGAGAAGGGAAGACTTGGGACTTATAAAACTGGCAGAATTTCATCAAGTGAGGGCAGGAGGCGGAAAGTGCATCTCAGATGGGGGAACAGCATTACACTGCTAGGGAGCTGAGACAACAAAAGATACTTTAATGGAGTTAGACTCTAGATGCAAGAGAAGTTAAAGTAGGGAAAGACAGAATGAGGACATACTGGGAACAGCCTTGAAAACCATGCTCATAGGATTCCCCGGTGGTCCAGTGGTTAGGACTCAGTGCTTTCACTGCCATGGGACCGGGTTCAATCCCTGGTTGGGGAACTAAGATTCCACAAGCCGAGCGGCATGGCCAAAACAACAACAACAACAACAAAGAAAACCACGCTAAGAAATCTGGACCATATTCCAATAGCAGAAAGAACTAGCCTGTGGGTGGGCAGAGATGAGATCTAGTTGTCATGTGTCATTCCCTAGCACATGTGTGACCTTTATGGCAAATGAAAAAAAAGATTTCCCTGAGCCTCAATATCCACATCTGTAAGAAAAGAGCTCTGTAGTGGATTACCCAGTCTCAATGGTGGAACACTGGGAGTTTCTGAAAAAGCAAGTAACATAATAAAAGCCATGTTTTAAAAGCTGATCCTGGGACTTCCCTGGTGGTGCAGTGGTTAAGACTCCATGCTCCCAACATAGGGGGCCTGGGTTTGACCCCTGGTGAGGGAACTAGATCCCACGTGCATGCCGCAACTAAGGAGCCAGTGAGCTGCAACTAAGAAGCACACCTGCCACAACTAAGGAGCCCGCTGGCCACAACTAAGTAGCACACGTGCCGCAACTAAGGAGCCAGCTAGCCGCAACTAAGGAGCACACCTGCCACAACTAAGGAGCACAGCTCCCGCAACTAAGGAGCACGTCTGCCCCAACCAAGACCCAGCACAACCAAATAAATAAAATAAATATTTAAAAAATAAAAGCTGATTCTGCAGCAGTGTGTAACTTGATAAGACAGGAAAAGATTGGAGTCTTATTTACTAGTCAAGAAGATCCTAAAACTGTCTAAGTGAAAGGTAATCAAGGTTTAAATTAGCATAGGTGGGAATGGAAAAGTGGGAAGAAAGAATTGAGAGTTCTTAGAATAAAACGGACTTAGGGTGAGAGAAGGAATCAAAGGTGGCATCATCGAACTTGAACCACTAGAAGGTTGTTGATGCCACTAACAGAGAGTAAATAGAGGAAGAAGAGGGGGAATGAAGAGCTGTGCTTTACACATGTTGAGATCTACATGTCAGCAAGAAAAATCCTAGTGATACACAGCAGGGAGTTGAAAGGTTAAAAATCAGACTCTTAGAAGGAAAGGAACATTTTAAAACATCTAAAAACATGTAGTTACGCAAAGCACACGTCTCAATCCTCACAACCACTTTAAAAGATTGGTTTTATTAGCTTACATTTATGATGAAGAAACTGAGTTTCAGAGATATTAAATAACTTTACAATGATTGCTTAGCTATAAAGTAGCAGAGCTGGAATTCAAATCCATATTCTGTCGGATTCCAAAGTCAATTTTCTTTCCACTACGAGTATGAGTAATGATTAAGACCATCACCTTTAGCCAAGGTCGAAAACCGGGCAGCAAAATCTCTGAACTCACCTAGCTGCAACCCACACAAATGATCTTTCAGTAAGAATGTGGTGGCAAGTATCTTCCCAGAATGGTTAGCATCAGAGATAACTTTAAGTTTAGCATCAGAGGTAACTTTAAGTTTAGCATCAGAGGTAACTTTAAGTTTCTCTGAAAAGAATTTCAGAGAAACTTAAAGTTACCTTGGGCCTGCTTGAAATACTCTCCCATCATGAATATCTCGGCTTTCTGGGCTTGCATAAAATGTGTGATATCTCCCCCAACTCACCCACTCTGTCTCAGATGACAGTCCCATTCTCAGACTTTAGGACAACTTCCTTAATCCTAGAAATCCTGTTAAGAGTGAAAAGGGCATGTACAACACCTAAAAGAACTCTTCCAGAAGGATGTATTCGGTTTGGGCTACAATATCCTTGAATATTTTTTCCAGAGGCCCAGTGGATTTTAAGATCCAATCCATTGCACTGTTATATACAAATAATGACAGCAGCTATCACTTATCGGGCACTTACTAACTCTAATTCTTACAACACTCCTGGAGATAGACTATTTCCATTAAAAAAACAAACACAGAACACTCTATGACATAAATCACAGCAAGATCCTTTTTGACCCACCTCCTAGAGAAATGGAAATAAAGACAAAAATAAACACATGGGACCTAATGAAACTTAAAAGCTTTTGCACAGCAAAGGAAACCATAAACAAGACCAAAAGACAACCCTCAGAATGGGAGAAAATATTTGCAAATGAAGCAACTGACAAAGGATTAATCTCCAAAATTTATAAGCAGCTCATGCAGCTCAATAGCAAAAAAACAAACAACCCAATCCAAAAATGGGCAGAAGACCTAAATAGACATTTCTCCACAGAAGATATACAGACAGCCAACAAACACATGAAAGGATGCTCAACATCTTTACTCATTAGAGAAATGCAAATCAAAACTACAATGAGATATCATCTCACACCAGTCAGAATGGCCATCATCAAAAAATCTAGAAACAATAAATGCTGGAGAGGGTGTGGAAAAAAGGGAACACTCTTGCACTGCTGGTGGGAATGTGAATTGGTACAGCCACTATGGAGAACGGTATGGAGGTTCCTTAAAAAACTAAAAATAGAACTACCATATGACCCAGCAATCCCACTACTGGGCATATACCCTGAGAAAACCATAATTCAAAAAGAGACATGTACCAAAATGTTCATAGCAGCCCTATTTACAATAGCCCGGAGATGGAAACAACCTAAGTGTCCATCATCGGATGAATGGGTAAAGAAGATGTGGCACATATATACAATGGAATATTACTCAGCCATAAAAAGAAATGAAATTGAGCTATTTGTAATGAGGTGGATGGACCTAGAGTCTGTCATACAGAGTGAAGTAAGTCAGAAAGAGAAAGACAAATACTGTATGCTGACACATATATATGGAATTTAAGAAAAAAAAAATGTCATCAAGAACATAGGAGTAAGACAGGAATAAAGACACAGACCTACTAGAGCATGGACTTGAGGATATGGGGAGGGGGAAGGGTAAGCTGTGACAAAGTGAAAGAGCGGCATGGACATATATACACTACCAAACGTAAGGTAGATAGCTAGTGGGAAGCAGCCGCATAGCACAGGGAGATCAGCTCGGTTCTTTGTGACTGCCTGGAGGGGTGGGATAGGGAGGGTGGGAGGGAGATGCAAAAGGGAGGGGATATGGGAACATATGTATATGTATAACTGATTAAATTTGTAAAAACAAACAAACAAACAAACAAACAAAAAAGCCAACTGTGGTTTATTGAGGTTGAATAATTTGCCTAAGGTCATCTAGCTAACATATGGCCCAGGCAGAATCCAGTGTTCAGACTCCAAAACCCAAACTTCAACTGTGAAGGAAGAACTGCTGGATTGGTGGAACTTTGTGAAGAGGTAAAGGAAACAGATATGATAAAAATAACTCTAAGATTAACCTAGGCTCAGAGACTAGGACAGTGGTACAGCAAGTAATAATGCGATACATAGAAAGGGGAACTATTTGCTAAGAGGAAGATGCCTTCAGTTTCAGATACATATGGCAGATTTTTACATCAAGAGAGAAGCTTAGAAATCAAGTAATCAAATCCCCCTTTTTACAGTAAGGGAATTAAGCCACATAAACACCCAATAACTCTCCCAAACTCACCAGCTAGTCAGGATGAGAGCCAGAGCTATTCCCAGTTCCAAAGTTCTTTTATCACACTAGGTAGCTTGAGGTGGAACAGCTAAACCCCTTTGCGTGAACTATAGCCTGGATATAAAGATCTCTGAACAAAGGTCCTTGAAAATAAAGGGTTGGGCAATGACACACTGGGAAATTTGGCCCCAGGTATCTGCTTCCTCAAGAGATTGCTTAGGCTGAGGCCTGGAGCTGCTTGGGAAACCAGCTCTAATAAATTCATCTACAGCTTTACCTAACCAAGGGGAACTGTCTCCCAGAAACAAGGCTGGGACAAAAGCAAATGAGCTGCCACTAATAAAATCCTGTTCTTAAAAATCCAATCTCATGGGATTGACATATATACACTCCCATGTGTAAAACAGACAGCTAGTGGCAACCTGCTGTACAGTAGCACAGGCAGCTCAGCTCGGTGCTCTGTGGTGACTTAGATGGGTGGGATCGGGGGTAGGGTGAGAGGAAGGCCCAAGAGGGAGGGGATATATGTATACATATAGATGATTAACTTCGTTGTACAGAAGAAACTAACACAAGATTGTAAAGCAACTATACCCCAATTAAAAAAAAAATCCAATCTCAGTCATATCTTTCTTGCTCTCTATTTTTTTTTTTTTTTTGGCTCCTGAGGTTCTTGCTTGTGCAACAGGCATAGTTGCTTGAATATAACCTCAAAATAGAGAACAAAGTACAAACTCACTTGTTAAGAAAAAATGTTATCTTTTTAGAAATAGATTGTAGACTTAATTAAAAGAAAAAAACAATCTAAAAAACTTCAAGGTGCAAAGGGAAATTGTAAGCAAAAGCAACATGAAATATGTTCCCAGATAATTTTTTTTAGAATATAAACTACATTTATCTCTAAGGGTATATTTTTGTACAAAAAATAGCGACTAAATTCACCCGGGCTGTTCGGCATGTGGAATCTTAGTTCCCCAACCAGGGATGGAACCCTAGTCCCCTGCAGTGGAAGCACAGAGTCTTAACCACTGGACTGCCAGGGAAGTCCTGATGTTGAAGTAATAATTTAAGATTTACACAGGAGCTGCAAAGATAGTAAAAAGTTTCCATACGCTTTTCATCTAGCTTTATCTTACATTATCACAGTACAATTATCAAAATTAAGAAATTAACATTGGTACAGTACTACCAAATAAACTATAAACTATATTCAAATTTTACCAGTTTTTTCATTAATGTCCTTTTTCTATTCTAGGACCCTATACTGCACTTAGTTGTCATGCCTCCTTAAGGCTCCTTCAATCTCTGACAGTTCTGTTCTTCCTTGCCTTGAATGGCCTTGACACTTTAAATAGTACTGGCAGATATTATGTAGACTGCCCCTAATTTGGGTTTCTTGGTTTCTCCAATAAAAAGAACCCTGGTTCCTTGGAGAAATGGTTGATACAGAGCTGGGGAAGGGCAAATACAAGATAAGCCTGAACAGGGAACTATCCTCAGTATCTAATAATAATCTATAAGGGAAAAGAATCTGAAGAAGAATCGATATTATATGTAAATGTATAACTGAATCACTTTGCTGCACACCTGAAACTAACACAGCATTATAAATCAACTATACTTCAATTAAAAAAAAAAGAGGGCTTCCCTGGTGGCGCAGTGGTTGAGAGTCCGCCTGCCGATGCAGGGGATACGGGTTCGTGCCCCGGTCTGGGAAGATCCCACATGCCGCGGAGAGGCTGGGCCCGTGAGCCATGGCCGCTGGGCCTGTGCGTCCGGAGCCTGTGCTCCGCAATGGGGGAGGCCACAACAGTGAGAGGCCCGCGTACAGCAAAAAAAAAAAAAAAAAAAAAAAGAGATGGGGACTTCCCTGGTGGTCCAGCGGTTAAGAATCTGCCTTCCAGTTGAACTCGGGTTCGATCCCTGTTTGGGGAACTAAGATCCCACATGCTGCGGGGCAATTAAGCCCACACGCCCCAACAAAAAATCCCGCATGCCGCAACCAAGACCCAACACAGCCAAATAAATTAATTAATTTTTTAAAAAGAGATGAAACAAAATAAGATAAGCCTGGAACATCTCTCAATTCTCAAAAAAAAGTTTGTTTGTTTTTAAAAATATGATGTTTTCTCAGATTAGATTGAGGTTATAGAATCTGGGGAAGAATACTACAGAGCTGATGTGCCTCCTCAGTGCATCATATCAGAGGATACATTATTTTGATATCTTATTACTGATGATGTTAACCTTGATCACTTGGTTAAGGTGGTACCTGCCACGTTTCTCCACTGTAAAGTGACTATCTTCTTCCCTTTATATCCCTTAGTTCCCTGACCAGGGATCGAACCTGCACCCCCTGCAGTGGAAGCACGGAGTCTTAACTACCAGACCACCAGGGAAGTCCCATACTGTGGCGTTCCAATGGTGATTTTCTATTGCCCTCATTCCTTCTACATTTATTAATTGGAATTATTATATAAGGAAGAATTATCCTACAAGGAGGAATTATCCTTTCTCCCTCATTTATTTATTCAATCATTTATTTATACTCCTATAGACTCATGGATATTTATTTTATTCTCTGGGTTATGATAATTCCTGGATTATTTTATTCCCTGGGTTATGTTATTTTGTTGCATAGATTATTCTACCTTGGCCATTTGGAGCTCTTTCAGCTTGGCTCTGGTGTCCTTTCAAGATGCCACCAATTTTTTTTTTTTTTTTTAAGCACTTCCTCACTTTCTAGCTCTGTAAGATGTTTCAGATTCATCTTGTGCTTGCCCTGCCCCAGCTCTGGAATCAACCACTTCTCCAAGGAAGTCTGGTTCCTTTTATTGGAGAAACCAAGATCTGGACATTAGGTGTACTCATTGCTACTGAGATGTCACTGGTTCTAGGCTCTCAGGGGACAGAACTAGGACTATATGTATGTATATTAAACCATATATATACACATCTATATTTCTATATTTATCTCTATATCTACCTATATATATTTATATATAAATTTATAAATATATACATATATATTTTTAAACTATAAATTCATAGTGATACTTCTGACTCCAATCTAGCATCACAAAATTCATTCCAGTATTCCCTTTTATTTATTTGTAACTTCTTTCTCTGAGGGTGAGAAGCCTAATTTCATAGAATGTGGAGAGAGATCTAGAATCTCCAAAATGATGCCATTGCCAGTTTCTACTCCCTTGATACACCATATATTTTTTCTTTACACTTAGACTGTTATCCCTTCCTCAATATATTCACCTTTCACGACTCAAGTGAAAAGACTACCTCCTCAAAGAACCCTTTCCTGAACTGCCCTAGCCTTATCCCAATCAGCATAGGTCACTTCCTCTGCCTTATAATAATTTTATAAATCATACTCGATAGAAAGATTCTTTTTTTTTTTTTTTTTTTGCGGTATGCGGGCCTCTCACTGTTGAGGCCTCTCCCATTGCGGAGCACAGGCTCCGGACGCACAAGCTCAGCGGCCATGGCTTACGGGCCCAGCCGCTCCGCGGCATGTGGGATCTTCCCGGACCGGGGCATGAACCCGTGTCTCCTGCATCGGCAGGCGGACTCTCAACCACTGCGCCACCAGGGAAGCCTGAAAGATTCTTGAGGTGAGAGGACAGATCAACTTTGCCTCTTGCCATCCTAGTATCTAGTATATTGCTCTTTTAAATAGAAGGAACTCTATAAATATGTCTTGAATAAAACTGCATGAAGGTTTAAATTTTATCCAGAACACTATTAGTACAAAAAATGACTGCCATTATATAGTCCCAAGGCAAGTTGAGATGGTAAATATCATTTTTCAGAACTGTGAATTAGTCAGTAATTTTAGCTTATTCAAACTCTGAGATAAACTCAAATGATATGAAAAAAGAAAATGGAACCACTAAATAACTTCAAATACTATACATAAAAGGCTCACTACTCTATTATTCAGCAACATGGTGCCATGCAAGTCGATAGCATGTTAGAATAATCATTGTTACTGTTCTTGGAAGAGCTTCAGCCAGGTCTCTGTAGAAACATATATGCTGGACAATAGGGAAATTGTAACAATGACCAAATTCCCATGGGTCAGCAAGGATATAGATATTTGCATCAGGTCAGAGTCACCAATAACATTTGCCTCTTTCTTATCTCCTCTATAAGAATATTTTGTTCTTAAAAACACTAAGAGGGGGTTTCCCCGGTGGCGCAGTGGTTGAGAGTCTGCCTGCCGATGCAGGGGACACAGGTTCGTGCCCCAGGCCGGGAGGATCCCACATGCCGGGGAGCGGCTGGGCCCGTGAGCCATGGCCGCTGAGCCTGCATGTCCGGAGCCTGTGCTCCACAACGGGAGAGGCCACAACACTGAGAGGCCCGCGTACCGCAAAAAACCCCCAATAAAACACTAAGAGGGAGGGCTTCCCTGGTGGCGCAATGGTTAAGAATCTGCCTGCCAATGCAGGGGACAAAGGTTCGATCCCTGGTCTGGGAAGATCCCACATGCCGTGGAGCAACTAAGCCCGTGCGGCACAACTACTGAGCCCGCACTCTAGAGTCCGCGAGCCACAACTACTGGGCCCACGTGCTACAACTGCTGAAGCCCGCACGCCTAGAGCCCGTGCTCCACAACAAGAGAAGCCACCGCAATGAGAAGCCCGTGCACTGCAACGAAGAGTAGCCCCTGC
The DNA here is from genome assembly GCF_025265405.1 of Mesoplodon densirostris. NCBI lineage: Eukaryota > Metazoa > Chordata > Mammalia > Artiodactyla > Ziphiidae > Mesoplodon > Mesoplodon densirostris. The sequence continues at coordinate 49,404,607 of NC_082671.1, read as the reverse complement.
TCGCCACAACTAGAGAAAGCCCCTGCGCAGCAATGAAGACCCAACTCAGCCAATAAATAAATAAATAAATAAATAAATAAATAAATAAATAAACAGACATTAAAAAAAAAAAGTATTATTTAAAAAAAAAAAAAAAAAAAACTAAGAGGGAATTCCCTGGCGGTCCAGTGGTTAGGAGTCCACGCTCTCACTGCTGAGGGCCGGGATTCAACCCCTGGTCGGCCCTCAAGCTGCATGGTGTGGCCAAAAAAACCCAAAACAAAACAAAACAGAAAAACACTAAGATCCAGGGCAAAAGTAACGAAAAAAGAAGTTGTAAAACTGAGAAGCAATTTCACTGGAAACTGCTCACCAAAGAATCAGAGCAATCTTCACTAGGCACTTACAAATATTCACCCTAAGCAATTCACAAGTAACTATTCCAGAGATAAAAGAAGAAAGTACCCTCAGATATAATCTTTCCCCCTACCTGGTCTATATCAGGAGAAAAATAAGTGTCACAATACTGACTCTTCTATCTTCCCCAGACCCTAACTTTACATCCACCTCTGACTTTGCCCTAAAAACATGTTCACATTTCTGGGGTGGGGGTGTGTGTGGAAATTTATATATATGGATTAAGGAAATAATCCTTTTTTCTCTTAAGCCCTTTCCACCCTCAAACTACCATCTCACCTTGCTCCCATCTTTAGAACCTTAGTTTCCAGGTCCTCATTGTTTCCACTTCCTCATCTTCTATTCATCCCTCTGCCCACTTGGGTGTAGCTTCCACTCCCACCATCCTGTTGAAATTATTCTCCTGAAGACCTCTTACTATCAAATCCAAGGACCATGTCTCAGTTTTTATCACTCTCGGTTGACATTTGAGTTGTTGATTAATCCCTCATTTTTGAAATTGTATTTCTCCTTGTTTTTTCTTAAATGGAACTCTCCTGCTTCCTTTCCTATCTTTTAAACCATTCACAATTTTCTCATGGAATCCTCTCTCCCTCTCCCTCTCCACTCACCCCTGTTCCTAGGCATTACTCAAGGGTCAGTATCTCTCCTCTCTCTGGGTAAGCTCACCTATGCTGAAATCATCAAAGGTCACTTATACCAAATGATTCCCAAAGCTGTATCATAAGCCCTAACCTTCCTGACTTTCCCCTGCATGATGGATAGCTTCATGTGTCACATAAATACACAACATAATACAGCCTAAATCATATGTATCATCCTTTTACCATTACCCTTCAAATTAAGTTTACTTAACCACAGATAATTTTTCTCCAAAGATGAGCTGGCATATGAATTTTTGCTTATATAAAATAACACAGTATGAAAGACAGTATAACGGTAACAAAATGTGTACAAGGTCTGAAGTCAAAAAGAGGACTTCCAGGGTCTCACTCTGCCTCTTTCTAATTGTGTTGACCACAGGCACTTGATTTACCTCTCTTAAGAGTATACCATCATTAACCTTAGCTCATCAGAAATGCCTAACATGTGACACATAGTGAAGAGAGAATGGCATAGGGGCTAAGAGCCTGGGCCTTCCTCCGTACATGTTGCTCCCTCTGTCTGAAAATACTTCAGACCCTCCCTGGCCTTATGATATAGGTCCCAGCTTAGATGACACTTTCCTCCAGATGCTTTCCCTAACCCTGAAGACTGGGCTAAGAGGCTCCTCTTAAGTTTCCAAAGGACTATACCTACCCCAACATTGATCACATTGTAATTTTTGGATCACGTTGTATTTTAACTCTCAGAACAGTGCCTGGCACATGGGTGGGTACTCAAGTATTTGTTAAACGAAGGGAGGTTTACCAGGTATCTGAAATCATTTGTTGGATTCACCTATTTTTAAAAACTAGTACTTTGGGGGGAAAGAAAGTGAAACAAAACAGTGGGTTATGTTTGTTCGTTCCGCAATAAATCCTTCCAAATAATGGGAAACCAGAGGATATAGCCACCGAAAAAATGGTCTCTAGCATTAAACTCAGGCAGAATACAACGTAACCTTATCTATACAGATTGTTTTAGTTCACTCCCTCTGTTGGAATATTTCAGGTATTTTCTTACAAATGCTATTTCTTACAAATAACTGGCTCTTCAGGTAATAAAGCTAAATAGTAATTCTAGAAACTAAAAGAGAGCTAAGATGAGAAATAAAGAGGGGGGAGACTTAATTCAGTAGGTCACACACTCAAGTGTTCATAAGAAGCACCCAGGAAGCTTGTTTAAAATACAGATTTCCAGGTCCCATGCCACAATTCTGATTCATTAGGTCTGGAGTAGGTTCCAGGAAGACCACATCTTAACAAGAACCTTGAAGTGATTCTAGTGTTGGAAGTCTTTCCCCATCATATGCTGGAAAGCATTGAAATGAAAAGGTCTAAGATCTATACATATTCCAAGAAAAATGGAAAAACAGCAGCATAAAATGTTTTTATATTGTTCATTTCAAATTTTACATTGTCATTCAAATTTGGCTGTGTAAGAAAAATGGCTGCCCTTCAAAGGTTAACTGAGGTTTGGACAAAATGAACCTGGGTCACTGAACTGGTAAATTTGTTGCCCATCATCTAGGTTCACCTAGAACTTCCCTGCCCAGATGGCACAAAATTACTGTGCAGGGACTCCCCTGGTAGTCCAGTGGGTAAGACTCCACGCTCCCAATGCAGGGGGCCTGGGTTCCATCCTTGGTCAGGGAACTAGATCCCACATGCATGCTGCAACTAAGAGTTCGCATGCCGCAACTAAGATCCCACGTACTACAACTGGGACCTGGCGCAGCCAAAATAAATAAATAAATATTGTGCAGACCAATAACTCATGATAATAAAATTGAGGGCTTCCCTGGTGGCGCAGTGGCGGAGAGTCCGCCTGCTGATGCAGGGGACACGGGTTCGTGCCCCGGTCTGGGAAGATCCCACATGCCGGGGAGCGGCTGGGCCCATGAGCCATGGCCGCTGGGCCTGTGTGTCCGGAGCCTATGCTCCGCAACAGGAGAGGCCACAACAGTGAGAGGCCTGCGTACCGCAAATAAATAAGTAAATAAATAAATAAATAAAATTGAGTTCTTTTTTTTTCTGAAGAGTTTTTTTTTAAAGGCTTATTTATTTATTTATTTGCCATGCCTCGAGGCTTGTGGGATCTTAGTTCCCTGACCAGGGATCAAACCAAGGCCACCGCAGTGAAAGCACCGAGTCCTAATCACTGGACCACTGGGGACTTCCCAAAGTTGAATTCTTTTTACTCTTTTTCTAAATATGGTATCTGAATAGAAATTCCAATTTATTTTATCTACTGAACATGAGGGTAACTAAAATTTATTGAGATGTTAAAGTTAAAGCAAGAAGCCAACAGGCTTGAGCTCTAATCTCTATTTAATCTGCCACTAATTAACACTATCATCTGCTTAACAAGTCATCTCTCAAGGCCTCAATTTCCTCTTATGTAAAATGAAGGGGTTAAAATAGCCTAGTTTTTCTAACTGCGGGTCACAATTAATGAGTCATGAAATCAATTTTAGTGGGTCAGAACCAGCATGCTTGTTTGTTTATGTTAATGAAAAATGAAATGAAACAGAAAATGTTAGAGTGCATCACACATAGTAGAGATAAATATTCTTTTATAAAGCTTTTGTTTCAGTTTGTATGTGTATAAACTGGGTAAGAATGTAAAATAGTTCTCACTGTGGCACGTGGTTAAAGAAAAATTATAGTTTGACAAGTGTCGGCGAGGATGTAGACAAACTGAAACCCTCATACACTGCTGATGGGGATCTAAAATGGTGCAGTTGCTTTGGAAAAGAGTTGGCAGTTCCTCAAAAGGTTAAAGATATAATTATTGTATGACCTAGCAATTCCACAATTCCACTCCTAGGTATGTATGTATGTACGTATGTATGTATGTATGTATGTGTGTGTGTATCTCCAAGAGAAATGAAAACACATATCCACATATAAACTTGTCCACGAATGTTTCTGAAAGTGGAAACATTCGCAATGTTCATCAACTGATGAACAGATAAACAAAATGTGGTTTATCCATATGAAGGTATATTATTCAGCCATGAAAAGTATTGATACATGCTACAACATGGATGAACCTTGAAAAAATTATACCAAGTGAAAGAAACCAGTCACAATAGAGTATATATTGTATGATTTCATTGATAGAAGATGTCTAGAAGAGGCAAATCTACAGAAACAGAAAGTAGAGTAGTGGTGGCCTACCACTTGGGGGTGGGGGAAAAGGGCTGACTGCTAATGGTTATGGGGTTTTTCCAGGAAGTGATGAAAATGTTGTAAAATGGATTGTGGTGATAGCTGCACAACTCTGTTAATATACCACAAACCATTGAATTGCATACTTTAAATAGGTAAATTGTATGTTACATGAATTATGTTTCAATAAAACTGTTATTTAAAAAAATTATAGTTTGAAAGTCACTAGACTAGATGAGAGATGTCACTGAGGTCCCTGAGAATTCTCAGTGTACCTCCATACAGGGCTCACTTCACCCATCCTCCCACAATGGTTATTTGGAGGCAGGGCAGTAAGTTATCATGGAAACACCAGCTGACTCCAATTCTGATTCCAGTGCTAACCAGATGCATGGTGACCTCTTTGTACTACCCTCTTCTTCTATGTAAAATGAGGATGATAACCTACTCTACAGGGTTGTTCTAAACATAAAAGGAGATAATAAATGTATACCATGCCTAGCACATAGCTTGAGGTCACAGCCCGATCTTGTCAGTCTCCGTATGCCTCCGTGTCTAAGACACATTCAATAAACATTATTCCAGAGGCTTCACTAACAGGATACATATTTGGGCTTAGTTTACTTGTCACATTGTCTTAACAAGGCCTATGTCATTAGACTCTGATAAAAAATAATTCATAAATGTAATTTTTGCTTCAGCTGTTTGACTTTTTTTAGTGCAAAAATTACTCTCTTTATAATATTGTATAATGGAAAGAAATTAGTGGTCTCTTTAAAACACTGAAATTTTAATTACATAATTATTAGAAAAGCTACCCATCCCGTCTCAAATGTTTGTTTTGGGCACTTTGAGCAATTACTTTTTGTAGTTTCTATTCAGAAGTCAAATTAGGGGAATTCCCTGGCTGTCCAGTGGTTAGGTCTCCGCGCTTGCACTGCAAGGGGCATGGGTTCGATCCCTGGTCGGGGAACTAAGATCCCACAAGCCTCACGGCATGGCCAAAAAAAAAAAAAAAAAAGTCTATTGAGCACTTGAAATGTGACTAGTTTGTATTGAGATCTTCCGTAAGTGTAAAATACATACCAGATTTTATTTAACAACATAAATGGGAAAAGAATTTGAAAAAGAACAGATACATGTTTATGTATAACTGAATCACTTTGCTGCATCTGAAACTAACACAACACTGTTAACCAACTATACTCCAATATAAAATAAAAAGTTAAAAAAGTCAAATTAGGGGCTTCCCTGGTGGCGCAGTGGTTAAGAATCCACCTGCCAATGCAGGGGACACGCGTTCGAGCCCTGGTCTGGGAAGATCCCACATGCCGCGGAGCAACTAAGCCCGTGCGCCACAACTACTGAGCCTGAGTGCCTAGAGCCCATGCTCCGCAGCAAGAGAAGCCACCACAATGAGAAGCCCACGCACTGCAACGAAGAGTAGCCCTCTCTCACTGCAACTAGAGAAAGCCCACATGCAGCAACGAAGAGCCAACACAGCCAAAAATAAAAATAACTAACTAAATAAATAAAATTTTTTAAAAAGTCAAATTAAACATTACTCACTTTTTTAGTATAAACGTAACTAAACTGCAAAGAGGATAAGTCCATATATAAGTGTTGGAATGTGCAATCAAAATTGTTTTTCTTTAATTAGGTCAGTAGTTTTCAAAAATAGTTCCCGCAGCCAAGGTGTAATCCGTCAGCGTCCCTCCCATTTCCCCACACCGCCACCCTCCTTCACCCTCCTCCTTCCTTTTGGGGAACGTCTCCTCCGCTGGTCTCAACAAACACTTCAAGATGCCATTTTCTTCACTGTCTAGCTTCCTTGGTTAGAGTGACTGGTCAAGGGATGAGTCTGCTCATCATAAACAATTAGGTGGAAATATACAATATACAAAACAGAAGTCTCTACCTGCTCTTAACCACCCCTACTCCCAAGCCAATTCTACTTCCCAAAGGTAACCTCTGTCACAGTTTGGAGTAAAGATTTTCTGATATTGCCTATACATGTTAATAACAGCAAACACATAGTACTATGTGTCAGTCACTGTTCTAAGCATTCAGTACACATTATCTCATTTTATCTTCACAACAGCTCAAGAGGAAGCTATTATCACTATGCTTATCTTACAAATGAGAAAACTGAGGCACAGAGAAGTTAACACACGTCACACATGAACACACATTTTTAAAAATTGTAATGGTTTTATGTTGATGTGCTATTCAGTAATTATTTCTTCTTGGACATCTTCCCACATTAAGATGTACAGGTCAGATCTACCTCAACCTTTCAGTACCACATACTACTTCACTCTGCATTAGTTTATGACTTATTGAATGAGGCCTGTGTCAATGAACATTTATGTTGTTTTAGGTTCTTCATTTTTAAGAACAAGACTGCAGTGAACATGCTTCTACTATTGCCTACTTTTAGGTGTGCATCTAAGGTGTAACTTCCTAAAACAGCATTTCATAGGTTCAAAAGACCTATGTATTAAAAATTTTAATAGACATTTCCAAATGTTCCTCAAAAAAAGTTGCAGCAATTTATATATAATTTTGCATCAATGTATATTTGAACCATTAGCTATATGAGAAAGCTTATTCTCTACATCCTTGTGAATGTTGAGCATTATTTTTTAAAGATTTTTTTTAATGTGTACCATTTTTTAAAGTCTTTATTGAATTTGTTACAATATTGTTTCTGTTTTATGTTTTGACTTTTTGGCCAGGAGGCATGTGGGATCTTGGCTCCCCCACCAGGGATTGAACGCCCACCCCCTGCACTGAAAGGCAGAGTCTTAACCAGTGGACCACCAGGGAAGTCCCATACTGAGCATTATTAATCACTTTTATTTTTTCCAATCTGCTAGATATGTGAAAAATGGTACATTATTGTTTTAGTTTTTATTCTTTTAATCATAAGGAAGGTTGAGCATATTTTTAAATGTATATTGGCCACTTAATACACTTACTTTTTGAAACTACATTTATTTTTAAAAGGTCATTTATAAATTGTTTATTATCTCTACAACTTAATTACTTTTTAAGTTTGCACAAGGACCTTCTGAATATCATGTGTAACTCCTTGTACAATTCAAATTGCCTCTCACAGCAGCTGTCTTTCCTGGTGTCTGATTCCTATCCAGATCTCATTAATATTCTTTCCAAATAGAAATGTTGCTTCACTATACAGATGAGATCTTCGTTTCTGTAGAGTTCTCTTCTGTAGGGCACCCACCCCTTGACTGCTCATCAATATTCCCAGCACAGCACAACCCTGTGAGAAGCCTGACTGACACTATGTGACAATCCAGGCATTAAGATCACTCTCTGTGGTTATGCTTCAGCTGCTACCCTCAACTAGCCAGTCTAAGGCTTCTTAGTCGTGTGAGGGGAAGGGTGCTCTGAATATCAAGATCATCTTTGGAATCTGAATCTCTCATGCGGAGTCCAAACACATCTAATTTTTCTGAAAAGAGTCTCCTATGATTCCAATGTAAAAACAACTTTGGGAGTGCAGTTTTGGCTTGATCCCGGGGTCATTAGGCCAGAGCAGGGAGGCAGACATAGACCCTAATCACCATCTAGATGACTGTGTCAGAATCAGGTAAAAGTTTGAGCCACCTTAGCATAGGAATCAGTTATATGCAAAGACATTCATTCCATTTGATCTTATTCACTTAATCCTTAATGATACCATGAAATAAATACTATTCTCGTCTTTCAGAGGAAGAGGCTCAGAAAGGTTAAATAACTTGCTCAAGGTAACACAGCTAGTAAGTGGCAGAGCCAGGATTTGAAAAAGTCTGACAGACCCTAATGTCCGTGCTCTGACGATTTACTGAAAATCACATCCTCCCTGTATCTGGGGGTGGTCTGGGCCACTCTCAAAGTGTCTCAAAACTAGAAATGGAAACGGCTGTGCCACATACCCCAGCCTGTTCCACCTCTAAGTCAATTCTGCCCCAGTTTCTTTCAGCTCAGGTCCACATCTTGAGTCTACCACTTATCTATTTATTTATTTATTTTTTGGCCACACCACCCAGCTTGCGGGATCTTAGTTCCCCAACCAGGAATTGAACCTGGGCCCACTGGCAGTGAAAGCACCAAGTCCTAACCACTGGACTGCCAGGAATTCCCAACCACTTATCTATTAAGTAAAATTAGGAAAATCACTCTAAGCCTTAGTTTCATCACCTCTAAGATGTTCCTTTAGCTTAGTGCTAAAATAACTGCTTAATAAATATTGACAGTAGTGGTAGTAATAACAATAGCTAACATTCACTGAACATTTACCATGTACTAGATATTGTTTTAATTGTTTTGCAAATATAAATTTATTAATCCTCATAGTAACACACTCAGAATAGGATTGTCCCACTTTACAGATGAAGAAACTGAGGCCCAGAGAGGTGAAATAAATCCTAGCTCTTACTCATTTTTTAGAAGGCTGGGATGGAAACAAAATGATCTCAAGCACAAAGGATAAACCAGAAATGCAGTTCCAATGCACACTGTACTTCATGGTCTACTTATTTTTGTAAAATCAGCAATTTTAAAAAAAGAGCATCTCTGATGTTGTCTCTGAGAAACTGGTAGTTACAACCAGAAAAACTACAGCTGCTCAAAACCCTGACGCCATTTCTCTGCACCAAAAAGTCTAAACCTCTGTCAAATTATACCTTGAAAGGGCCAAATTTTAGGTGTTCTCAACACCTCTGTAAAAACTCTAAGTTGAAGATGATATAATTATCATTTTCTTACATGCTTCTATTACTTTATTCATTCATTTGAGTATCTTATCTTCTTGTACTTTTGAAACCCACATTAGCTTTTTACATAATTGTGGTAATCTTCACAAAGCTTATTTAGACAGTTTAAAGAGTAACCCCCAATTATGGCCTTTACAAACTGATTTCAGTCTAAAATTTTTAGGTCATGAAGAACCGACCAAGAACCTTTCTAATCTTTTTTTTTTCTTTAAATTAAGGAATTACCAGATCTAATCCAATTTTAATTCTATCTCTTCTCTCAAATCTAATTTGTTACTTATTCACTAGGTTCTTCTTCCCCCTTCCCCCCAGTTGATAATTAACTCACTGTAAGGACAAACATAGTCCAATGCAGTGAGGTTTTTTTCCCAGTATTTTTTCACACATAGCAAGGAAAATGTCTCCAAGTAAGTAAAAAAACCCAAAACAAACAAAAAAACCCAAAACACAAAACAAAACAAAGCCCCCACAGATAATGATGTCAATAACTTCAAATTTAAAGTGAAAATTAGAGAAAAGTACAGTTAATTGGAAAAAGAATATAGAAATTTAGAGTTGACTGGGGCCATTACACAGAACATGGATTTACTCTGAATTCCTGTTTCTTCTTTAACCTTTGTACCATTTCATACTTGAACATCAGATGCATCAAATATCAGTTCCTGGTACAGTGCAGGAGCTCAATAAATATCTGTTATATGAATGAAAAACAGTATTATCCTAGTTCTCAGTTCCCACATATCTTGACAAAGGCCCACCTGCATAATTGAGTGTCTGCCTATGAACTACATACTCCCAGGTCTTGAAAATTACATGCTAATTAAGACACAGTGGCTAATTAAAGAGTTTTCTTTGCAATGTCAAAGCAGAAGAAATATATACACTTATTTAAGAAGGCTGCATCTGTTAAAGATATAACCTCCTTATACCAGTCCTTTGTCCTTAATAATTAATCAAGTTTTCTCCAAATACAGGGCTTCTTAGTTTCACTCCTGGCCATTTCCAGGAAGGGCCTGGCTTCCATTCTTCTTATCTGAAATTTTAGATGATGTATTTTTTTCGGGACTTGCTCAATCTTAAAAGCCAGTTCAGATCAATTTAACCAATCCCTTCAAGTAGGAGAATTAAAACGGGTTTACTGAAAAGTGACTCTTCTCTAGGCAAGTTCTCTAATCTTCCCCTTCTGTAAAAATCTGAGAAGCTAACCCAGAACAATGCTTTAATCAAGGACAAGCATAGCCGAGGCTGGTCACATAAAGAATTACCAAATCACACAGTCACAGAAGTGATAAAATTTTGCTACTTATGTGAACCAATGCTATGCATCATATTTCTTAAGGACTGGTTACAAACATATTAATGTTAATGATTTAATTACATTTTAATGTTTACCTTCTAAAATTACATCAAATTATGGTGCTGTTTTTAAAAATCCATTGAGAGCATTTATTGAGTAGTGGTCTTTTATTCACCATGGGAAAGTCAATCAGCTTCTTTGGGTAGGTTTCAGTTTCTTTATCTCAAAAACAGATAATAATTCATAAGGGATGGTTATGAGGATTAAGTGAGAAAATAAAAGTATAACTACTTTGAAAAGTATAAATTGCTATAAAAACTATTATAATTTTTAATAAAATTTCAAGCCAGTTTCAAGGGAAAAAATTAATGGGATTAAAAATTATTTTACCCAATGAGGAGAAATTGGAAAAAAATTAGAACTGATTACTTAACATTGTCTGGTTTGGCTAGATGTTAACAAGAAACCCCTTGGTTAATTAAGACTGTTGCTAAAAACTTCTCTAATCAATACACTGTCCTATTTCAGGGCATATAGTAAGCATAATGAAAATAATTTCATCTTTCCTTGAGGATTCTAGGTAGCTTTCTTATTTTTCTCCTAGAGAAGGAAAGCAGAATAAAATCTCTGGTTGCTTGAAAACTCTAGTCAGTTGGTTCTAGTTTTGCTATACTTGCTTTTAAAAATGTAATGAGAGCTAATAGACTAGTACTGGCCAGCAGTAATAACCCTGAAAGTAGACGCTGACAGTGGTAGTAAAATAGTGGCCTGGATCCTGGGAACATCTTGGAAAACCTGCACTCAGGTGGAACTGAATCCTGCCTATCACAGGATCCAAACCTTTGTCCTGCTACCTTCAGAAATCCTCAGAGACTGCTACCTGATTTGAACCCTGATGGAAATATCTCAAGCTGTTGTCCATTAAAAAAAAAAAAACCACAACAAAACTTTGGATTGCAAACCAAAACAAGACTTGTTAAAAGGAGAAGTCTCTCTTCAAGGCTCATTCATTCATTCAACAAATATTTGAGCACTTACCATGTGTCAAGCAGTGCTCTATTTGCTCAGGATATGACACTAAAAGCGACAGACAAGGTCTCTGCTCTCATGAAGCTTCCATTCCACTGGGGAAGCTGGACAATTAAACACTGTGATTAGTACTGTGAAGGAAATACAAAGAGAGTAACTGGAGTGGTGGTAGGAAAGGGGGCAGATACTTTAGATACTGGCCAGGGAAGGCCTCTTTGAGTGAATGACATTTGAGGTGAAACCTGAATGATGGGGAGGAGACAGGCAGCCAGCCAGGTGAAGAGAAGAGATGGGAGAGTTTTCCTGGCAAAGGAAATAGCAAATGCAAAGGCCCTGAGGCAGGAATAATATGGCTAGGGAGTGAGTGAGAAGTATGAAATGATGACAGAGCCAGTTTAAATAGGATTTACAAGGAATGGTAGAAGATTTTAATTTTATTCTCAGTGTGATGTGAAGTCAAACATTGTTAGACAATAGTGTTTGCAAGATGAGATATATTTAATGTATTCTATGAGTATTTAATTGCTTATTACATGTATAATGGTTGCAAAATGAAAAGGAAAGGCAAGGTTCTCACACTTGGAAGGTTTACAATCTATTAAGGAAGCAATAACTCATAAATAGTGACAGCACTAAGGTAAAAAACGAAGTAAAAATAAACTGCCAACTGAAGGCTGGGGAGGGAGCCACTGATTCAAATACAAGACTTTAGAAAAGGCTTCATTTTTTTAAAGTAGCATTTTATTTGAGCTCTTAAGGAAAAAGGATTTAAGGGGGGGCGGGGGGGAAGGGGGGAGTCTGAGGCTGTGGGAACTGCATGAGCAAAGGCACAGAGGCAGGAAAGGACAGGGTGGGTCCAGGAAACTGTGAATCATTGTATGGCTACAGTGCCAGGTGGGTGGGTAGTGATGTGAGAGATAAGCCTGGAAATATAGGCTGTCAGGGTGTGGGAGTTGGGGTCTTGAATGGCATGCAGAGAAATTTAGACTTGATTTACTTGGGCTTTGGTTCCCCTTAAGTATGTAAAAGAATCTCTTCAGGTACTTGTTAAAACTGCAGATTCCCATGCCCCATCCCTCCAGATACACTGATTTGTAAGTCTAGGTGGGACCTAAGAATCTCCTTTTTAAACCAACACCCCAGGTGATTCTGAGACAGATAATCAGGAAACCATACTTTGAAAATCAGTGTTCTATTTTTTTATGACAAGTCTGGACTGAAAGGGAAAAACTGAAGCCAACTCTAAGGATTGCTCAAGGACTCTAACAAAAAAGGGGGAGCTGAATTAGAAGACTGATAAAAGAGCCATTATCACTGTTGGGATAGTATCAACCAAAGCTGGTGATTAAATGTGGGAGGAGAGAAGGACGGAAGTGTTCAACACAACTTCTAGCCTTGTCCTTAGGGAAATTAGGTGGACGCAGGTGCCTGGTGCAGAGGGACCGTCCACATGGTCTACCAGATGTTGGAAATATGGATCTGGGCTCAGAAGATATGCAAAGGCACTAAACATACTGGTTAGGTACTCCAAAGTAAATTCAAGACAAATTAAAGAATATAAAAAGTAAAACCATAAAATTTAGAAGGAAATTGAAGTGAATACTTAACCCATCTCTGGATGGCAAAAGACTTCTGAACATAAAAGCAACAGAAAAATCCCAAAGAAAAAGATCTATAGATAAGAAATAATATACCACATATGAAATTAAAATAACTAAACATTTGACCATAGAACAAAGAATTAATATTCTTAAAACGAAGGGCTTATATGGGAATTCCCTGGTGGTCCAGTGGTTAGGACTCAGTGCTTTCACTGCCAGGGCCAGGTTCAATCCCTGGTTGTGGAACTAAGAGTTAAAGACAAACAAACAAAAAACCGAAGAGCTTACACAAATCACAAAGAAAAAAACACTAAGAATAGTTTCTGTATGGAATAGTGGAAGTTATTAAATAACTTGGCTTGGTAGCTTATCTTGTCATAAAGAGACTTGCTTTATATGCACTAGAGATGATCGGGCTTTGTGGCATAGATCAGCAGGGCTCTTTCGATGTACTTTACCAGGTAATCAAGTGTCAATCTGTGCGAGTGCCTAAAAATACCGATTGTTGTAACTTCGATTGTCTTGAGAGTACAAATACATTAAATTGCCCCCAAGCTCCACTAAGCCTTGATACCCCTAGGGAAACTGCCTTTATTGCATCCAGTCTTTCCTTGGCTCTATCTATTTAAAATGTGTGCCAGGATGTTAAAATTAAAATGTGTGGGTTAGGGATGGGACAGAAAATAATTTCACCATGTCTAGTGAGCAGTGGTTCATAAGTCATCCTTTCGATACATAGGTTGTATGGATTTGAGGATCAATAGCCCAACCCTCTCATTTTACAGATGAGGCTCAGAGAAGATGAATGATTTGCCCAAGATCACCTAAGTGGTTGGTTCCCAACACTAAGTTGGGAATCCTGACTCTTAAGCCAGCACCCTTTCCATTTTGCAGTGCTGCTCCATCCATCACAAGCTCTGGATTCTCAAAATAATGGACATGTAAAACACCATAATGTCAACTTCTATACACTTTCCACTTTAATCATCCACTCATTCAGTTTGGCCTAGTAAAAACCTGTACTCCCTCCGCCAAATCCCCAAATAAATGAAAGAACTCCAAACAAATAAAAAACATAATTAAAATATTAAGACATTTAAAAATGGGAACAGATTAACCAAAAGACAATTCACAGAAATGGAAATGAAGGCATGAAAAATGTTCACTCTCACTAGTAATTAGAGAAATACAAATTAAATCACTTTTGCTTATCAAATTAGTAAAGATTAAAAAACAAGATTCAGTGTTAACGAAGGATGCACTAAGAGGTCCTCACAATCACTATAGGAGAGAATATTAATCTAGTCATTATGAAAACACAATTTGACAGCAGTACTTTTTAATTTTCATGCCCTTTGACCCAGTAATTAAACTTCTGGGAATCTAACCTAAGGAAATAATGAGTGATTTGTACCAAGATTTATGCATAAATTTGGTCTCAGTTTTTTCACTTATTAATAATGGTGTAAAAATCAAAACACCCAAGTACACAGTTAAATTTTGCAACATCAGTACAATAGGGTATTAAACATCCGTTAAAATTGTTTTCAAATAATTTTGATGCCATGGAAAATCATGGCATAATGTAAAGTGGAAAAGCGATACAAAACTCTATCTACTGTAATAAAATGAACCCAGTTACCTGTGTGTTTATGTGAGTGTGTTTGTGTGTATCAAAGGAAAAAAAAAAAAAGACTGAAAGGAAATACACCAAATAGTACTTCTCTGCAGAACAGATTATGGACTATTTTGTCTCCTTCATAATTTATTTTTTTCCCAGGTTTTCTGTAACTAGCATATATAATTCTTATTTTCAAAATATGTATGGATGTTTGTATATGCGAAAATAAAACAAGAATTATATATATAATATGAAAAGAGGTTTTAAAGATGATTAATTTGTAAATCACTCACATTCAGGTGTCAGTTGAAGTCATGGAAATAGATCAGATTGCTCGGGGAGAGAGTATAAGGAGAACAGGATGCTGGACAGGACCATGGCAAACACACACATTTAAGGGGCAAAAAGACTGTGAATTAGTGAAGGAGCATGGAAGGAAATGGTTAGATGGAGAACCAGGTAGAGTCACATCAAGAAAGCCACATGGGGGCTTCCCTGGTGGCGCAGTGGTAGAGAGTCCACCTGCCGATGCAGGGGACGCGGGTTCATGCCCCGGTCCAGGAGGATCCCACATGCCGCGGAGCAGCTGGGCCCGTGAGTCATGGCCGCTGAGCCTGCACGTCCAGAGCCTGTGCTCCGCAACGGGAGAGGCCACAACAGTGAGAGGCCCGCGTACCGCAAAAAAAAAAAGAAAGAAAGAAAGAAAGCCACATGAAAGTGGATAGAAAAGTTGTCCACTTGGTCAAATGTTGACAAGTGATGAGGAGGAGGACAGTGACAGGGCCTTTAGAGGGAAATCACTGGGTACTACGCATGGACAGATCAGTTTCCTCTAGTGCTGCTGGTGGAAACCAAATCTGAGCAAATATTACCTGTTTAATAAAATTGACTGTGAGGAAAGGAAGTCCTGTGCTTAAATTATTTGCTTAAGCTTCAGTTTATGGGGGAAAAAGGTTGTTGAAATCTAAAACCAAGTAAAAGCATATCAGGATGACTAATCTATGGGTAATGAAACAAAAATTGGCAATACTTTGGTGTACAAGAAAAAGCATGTTTGAGGGATTGTAAAGTTTCCATTTAGTGAGCTCCATTATAGGATAGATAAGGGAAAAAACAGCTCCACACTTGTTACCAGAAGTACAAAAAAGCTGTTATCTTTTTTCCCCAAACATGCAAATTCTTAGTTTCAGAGCAGTATTAAAGAAATTCTTTAAAAATAAAAATAATGTAAAATTTCATAGTATCATGTTAACTTTTTTTTTTTTTTTTTTTTTGGCCATGCCGCACGGCATGTGGGATCTTAGTTCCCTGAACAGGGATTGAACTTGGGCCCTCCCTTGGCAGTGAGAGTGTGGAGCCAAGGAATTCCCCACGTTAACTTCTTATGACTGGACATGTGAAGTTTCTAGAAACATTTTCAAATATAAAGAAATCATCTGACATGCTAAATAATGTATTTCTTGTTGGGTCAAACCTCGTCCTGTTTATGAAAAGAGGACTGCATTAGCACAATAACTTGACTGAGTCTCAAGGACTTTCCCTCCAGCCACAGAATAAACAAATCAGTATAGCCCTACCAAGAGTACCATTTACCATAGAATCTCAATTCCACAACCATTAAGTAGAAACGACTCAACTTACAACCACTCATTTGTTACTAAAGAACCTTGAAGAGTCTGTGTTAAGTAATTTAACATCACCTGGAGATTACTGTACACAATCCGAAATAAAGTACTTTAACTTCCTATCAAAAAACATACAGTGAAAGACCATACCAACCTTAAAAAAAAAGTCTTTTCTTATGGAAATTCCTGACTTAGGAACCAAGGCACACTTTTTCCTATCTGCAGAGAGTACAATTCCATTCTCAGTGAAAGTCACCTATTTATGAGTGTACGGAATTTAGAATGCCTGAAAACTAGTTTTGCTGTCAACATAAATAATGACAAATTCTCCCAATTTTTGGTTAGGTGGCCTTTTATGGCAAAGATGTCTAATGATCTCCCACACTCTCAACATTCTTTTGTGTCTGTGTTGTATATATGTCTTTGATGAACCTTTCTGATACAGAAGCTCTAAATGTTGAAAAATACCAGAGGAGGGACTTCCCTGGTGGCGCAGTGGTTAAGAATCCACCTGCCAATGCAGGGGACATGGGTTCGAGCCCTAGTCCAGGAAGATCCCACATGCCGCAGAGCAATTAAGCCCGTGAGCCACAACTACTGAACCTGCGCTCTAGAGCCTCAAGCCACAACTACTGAAGCCCGTGCGCCTAGAGCCCGTGCTCCGCAACAAGAGAAGCCACCGCAATGAGAAGCCCACGCAACGCAATGAACAGTAGACCCTGCTCGCCACAACTAGAGAAAGCCCGTGGGCAGTAACGAAGACCCAATGCAGCCAAAAAAATAAAATAAATAAATAAATTTATAAAAAAAACAAAAAAACAAAAGAAAGAAAAATACCAGAGGAAATCCAGATATTTGAAACCCTAAGAGGAACAATAATTAAAATTTGTACTTGAAAACATAAGTAAACAACAAAATCATTGTAGATACACAAAATACATGCAAATACCTACTGTCTTTCCAAAATTTCCTGGTGGGACCACTTTCCTAGAGTGTGAACAGAGAGAAACAATGTCAAAGGAGATAAGAAATGTGTCCATCAAGTACCATGGCTCATTGCCAAATGAAACAACCATCATCTGTATTATTAACTGAAAATCTCTATTTTTTTTTTTTACCATCTTTGTTGGAGTATAATTGCTTTACAATGTTGTGTTAGTTTCTGCTGTATAACAAAGTGATTCAGCTATATGTACACATATATCCCCATATCCGCTCCTTCTTGTGCCTCCCTCCCACCCTCCCCATCCCACCCCTCTAGGTGGTCACAAAGCACCGAGCTAATCTCCCTGTGCTATGCAGCTGCTTCCCACTAGCTATCTGTTTTACATTTGGTAGTGTATATATGTCCTTGCCACTCTCTCACTTCGTCCCAGCTTACCCTTCCCCCTCCCCGTGTCCTCAAGTCCATTCTCTACGTCTGCGTCATTATTCCTGTCCTGCCCCTAGGTTCATCAGAACTATTTTTTTTAATCTCTATTTTAAAAATGAAAAACATAATCATATAGAAGGGACTGTGGCATGTTCATCCTCTATATACTAGAACACTGGCACACTGTAGGCAGTTACTAAATGCCTGCAGTTTATGAAGAACACTGCAGACTACCACAGACTTCAGATCATTAAAACTCTGCAAAGAATCTTCAAACATTTCTGACCCTTTCCTCCTCCATCCTGTCTCCTGCTCCAAAAAAAAAAAAAAGAAAAGAAAAGAAAAGAAAGAGAAAGAAAGAAAGAAAAAGACATTTTGAGGGTACCTTAGCAAGAAAAAGTATCCTCTGTCATCAAGATGTGCTGTTAATAGAATTGTTTTCACTTCTGGAACTTTCTTTTCTTAGAATTATTAGGTGGTTAAAATTTGGCCCACCTTTAACCAGAATCTGGAACAAAGCTTGAACGTACCAAGCTAAACAAAGCTACACAATGGACCAAGTTTTACAAAATGGCACTGCTTTGCTAATGTTGCCAATACACTATTCTCTTCCCAGAGGCTCTAGAGTTCAGGGACTACATGGTAACAACACTTCTAGGCCCAATTCAGAACTGCGAAAATAGCTCCACCAACTATTTACTGAACTACATAGAATTAATGACAAGTCCTAATCCCATTATCAAAAGGCCATAATGTTGACAGAACATAAGGTAAGGAATATGACTGACACAAATACATGTACTGAAGAGAATCACTCACTATTGCTCAAAGGTTTTTGTTATTGTTGTTGTTTATTTTGTTTTGTGTTCCAGGAAAAGCAGAAGAGGGAATTTTTTTAAACTGTATTCTCTATGCTCCTACAGCACTCTGGGTTGATCTCTAGTATAGCACTGGCCTCACTAATCTCTAAGTTGTATCTGTTGACCTGCCTAACCCATTTGATTTTAAGCTATTTTAGAGTAAGAACATTTACAACTTTGAATCCACAGGACTGACAATACAAGAGGCACTCAATAAATGTTTTGTCCAAAAAAATGAAATGAGTTCTTAAAGTGATTACCTAGTATCATGTTACGTGTTGTTCTATCAATGCAAAACAAAGAAACACATATGCACACACTCGTTTTTGAAGGTCTACCTAAAACATGATCATCCTTCAACCAGGCTATAACTCCACAGGAGCTTAGGAAATGCTCATTGAGGGCCATCTTCTTTTGTGCCTACATCAGACCTCAGAAGAAAGTGTTATTTCATGGTTTCTAAAATACTTATTTGTGAATAGTATTAATAACTATGCAAATGAAAAGTATTCCATTTAACCACTTAAATCAAGAGCAAAAGAAAGAACACCTAATGCAAAAGAAGACCTCTCCCCTTTTAAAGGGTCACTGTCTTAAGGGCTGATAACTCCCTAAGTATCTTTGACTAACTTGAAAAGTCAAGTCAATAGAACCATCTGGATTAGGCAGACTTCTGAAAGCTGGAATTAGGTGAAAGATAATAGTAATTCAAATATCTCTCACCAGGATTGTAAGCACCAGTAAGGAGGTAAGGAAGGGTGCCAGATGGTTAGCTCCTAGCACCTACAGCTTCAGGCTTAGTAGCCAGGGGTGTACAGTTACCTTATATTAACACCCACGTATTGACAGGTGCCAGCGATATGTACACGATAGCGATTCTGGGGTGACACATCCAGCTGTAAGGACTGCTATATTATCAACATATCTCAAAAGGCTGAATGGAAGGGGAGAAAAATCGAAGAGGGAGAGAATGGCTAAAAATGGAGAATGGAAAAGAGCAGTTGAATTATTAGAATATTTCCCTGGGAGACTATTTTGAATTTTGATGAACTGCCGCTTTCCTACACCACACCAAAAAACTATACATAGTTAGAAAGGAGTGTTCTTGTTGGAAGAGGAGGGGATCCTATCAGTTCCCGCCCTCAGGCAGCAAAAGCTCCGCTCTACATAATTACTCCAACCCTAGCGCAGTACCCAGAAGTGAGGAAAGAGCAAAGGATCAGCAGCTCCTCCACTCCCTTTCTCGAGGGGGAGGGGTTCACGCTCCTTGTGTTCCCCCCACCCCCAAAAGTCGCGGGAGAAAGAGGGTGTGGAGGGAATTCGAGGTCTCCGCGCACTCTCCGGCTGTGGAGGATGTGGAGAAAGAAGGCTCTTACCTGGCTAACAGCGGTCTTTTCTCTGAGCTGCTACCAGCCCTGCTACGGGTCCCTGGCGCTTTGCCTTGCGCACCTGTCGCGACCCAGCTGCAACACCTACAGCTCCCTGCGGCCCCGCCCCGGTCCGGCTCAGAGCCCCGCCCAAGACCCCGCCCACCGGCTCGGGGGCGCGCACGTCAGACCGTCTCCCGCGCGACCTCGTGGTGAGCGTGCGCGCCGCCGGCTGCGTGCTCCTCCTCACGGCTGCTCGCGTTGCTCTGCGGTGCGTCGTCGGCGTGGTGAGGGGCGTGGCTGCTTTTTCCATGGACCGTGTCTCGCTCTTTGTTCTTTGAGGGTTCGACGCACTTGCACGACCTAGAGCTCTGTGCCTCTGTACTTTGGCTTTAACCCGCTGACTCAGAGCTTTTACAGTTTGACTCAAGAGCGACTAGGAGGTTTGTCCTAGGTTCAAGTGTAGGCCAGTCACCAACCAGGTTCCTGGTGCTTTTGGGGTAAGTTCTGTGCAGGGAGGGTGTTCTAGAGGAGGCCGTGGCGTGTAGTGGAAAGAGCTATAAATTCATCCTGGCTCCACCGCTTGAAGTTAAAGTCGCCTCACCTCACTAGAGCAGAGTTTCTTCATGTAAATGAAGGGGTTGTACAAGGGCAGATCTCCAAGTTCTCCAACAGCTCTAGCCGTTATCATTCCTTCATTTAGAGCTGTGCTCTAAAGGTTTAGCGTACGTCGGGAGGCCTAGCACTTGGCCATCCTGCCCGCACATTGTGCCCCAGGTACGTGTGGCTGCATGAGGGCCCTTCGAGAATGTCCTTTCCTTTTTCTGCGCCCCACATGTAGTAAGGTTTCAAACCACAAGTTTTCTTAAGCTTTTAAGAATTCATGTAGGTCGGGCCTCCCTGGTGGCGCAGTGGTTAAGAGTCCGCCTGCCGATGCAGGGGATACGGGTTCGTGCCCCGGTCTGGGAGGATCCCATATGCCGCGGAGCGGCTGGGCCCATGAGCCATGGCCGCTGGGCCTGCGCATCCGGAGCCTGTGCTCCGCAACGGGAGAGGCCACAACAGTGAGAGGCCCGCATACCGCAAAAAGAAAAAAAAAAAAAAAAAGAATTCATGTAGGTCGATAAACACTATGCGGGGCTCGTGGTAGTAAACACCTGTATTTACACTTCCTAAAGCAGTTAACGAAGATTTCTAATAAATTTCCAATGGCAGATGATGGATAGACCAATCAGTTGTTTTCTTATTCCTTCAGATACCCAGCCCAGACTAGGTATTCTGAATAGGTATCAAGCATCAAGATTCATATTCCCGTGCTGCCTGACAGTTTTGTTAGAGACTTCTGGCAAATATATAGGATGGTACTGCAGAAAATGCATTCTATTACCTGTGGAGTTCCCCTAGTATATATCACTCCCCCCCCCCCGCTTTTTTTTTAAACAAGGCAATAAAGGCCCTTATTCTCTGCTAAGAAGATTAAGAAGCCAAACCGGGGTCAGAAATTTGGACCTAGATTTGACTCTTGACTCAGCCACTTGTCAGGCAAATTACTCCTTGCTCTCCTGGCCTCTTGAAAGTAGAGCTAATAGTACACCACAGTTGGCTTTTACCAGTTTGCAAGGCTGATTGCTATTTTTGGGGGGGATTTTATGAGCTAGTTGTTAAGCATAACCACTGTTAAAATCAAATTATATAAATTAACAAATATGTTCAAAACAGGTAATAAATACTTAAAACATCACTTTTTAAAACTTCATTTTACTAATTATTCTTAAGGTTGTCTATGGTATCTGTAGGATGGAAATACTATATTATGTTGTATGTGTTTCTGCCCAACTCTGTTCATGTTTGTATGTTTGTCACATGTAGCATGAAATTGGCTGCAATAGGAGTATTTACACCATGGAAATTGGCAAATTCTGCAAACCAGGGCTTGGTTTATTGTTGATTTTCTAGACCAAGTGTTTGCAATTTTTTCTGTAAATAGCCAATTAGTAAATATTTAAGGCCTTCTAGTACATATGGTCTTTGTCACAACCGCTCAACTCTTACATTAAAAGTGCGCATGGCTGTTCTAATAAAGCTGTATTTATAAAAACAGGCAGTAGGGTAGTGGAGAAAATATTAATAATGCAGAACTAAACTTAACAGTGTATCACATCTGTGGCCTTGACATTGTGAGTAGCACAAAAGGTTAAGAAAGTATTGTTCCAGTATTCAAAACTGTTATCCAGTTCAGTAAAGAAGTTGCTCATGTCACTGACATATGAATGAAGCTCCAACAGTGAAGTTCACTGTTTTGCTTTTTTCTTACTACTTAATTAAACAAAAATATCACTCAGCATCCTTGTCCAAACTACACTTCTTTGGCAGTGATATGAGCATCTTTTTTGCTGAATCAAATCATAATCAAGAATTTTTTCTTTTTAGGATTAATCGTTATACTATTACAGTTGGGTCTTACTGTAGAACATAATCAAGAATTTATTCATAGTCTGATTTTGTGAGATATTGTTGGAAAAATAATTAAAACTGATAGTAGATATTTAAGAAACAAGTCACACTGAAGGTATAGGTAAACACCGAAAAGCACGGTTAGTATTTTAGTTTAAAATTCATGCTAAAGACTCCACTAAAACACAAAGTCTGTTGTGTTTCTATACAGTAGCAGTGAACTATCAGAAAGAGAAATGAAGAAAACAATCCCATTTACAACTGCATCAAAAAGAATAAAATACTTAGGAATAAATTTAATCAGGAAGGTGAAAAACCTATATATTGAAAACTATAAGACAGGGGTTTCCCTGGTGGTGCAGTGGTTGAGAATCTGCCTGCCGATGCAGGGGTCATGGGTTCGTGCCCCAGTCTGGGAAGATCCCACATGCCGCGGAGCAACTGGGCCCGTGAGCCACAACTACTGAGCCTGTGCGTCTGGAGCCTGTGCTCTGCAACGAGAGGCCGCGACAGTGAGAGGCCTGTGCACCGCGATGAAGAGTGGCCCCCACTTGCCACAAGTAGAGAAAGCCCTCGCACAGAAACGAAGACCCAACGCAGCCATAAATAAACAAACAAACAAATAAATAAATAATTTTTTAAAAACTATAAGACATTAATGAAAGAAATGGAAGAAGACACAGATAAATGGAAAAATATTCCATGCTCATGGATTGGAAGAATCAATATTGTTAAAATGTCCATACCACCCAAAGCAATCTACAGATTCAGTGCAATTCTTATCAAAATCCCAATGGCATTTTTCAAAGGAATAGAAATAATCCAAAATTTGAATGGAATCAAACAAAACAAAACAAAACAAAAAACAAACAAAAAACCTGAATAGCCAAAGCAATCTTGAGAAAGAAGAACAAAGCTGGAGGCATCACACTCCCTGACTTTATATTATAAAGCTATTGTAATTAAAACAGTATGGTATTGGTCTAAAAACAGATGCATAGATCAGTGGAACAGAATAGAAAGCCCAGAAATAAACCCATGCATATATGGTCAATTAACATATGACAAAGTTACCAAGAATATGTAATGGGGAAAGGATAGTCTCTTCAATAAATGGTGTTGGGGAAGCTGTCTTACACCATAAACAAAAATTAGCTCAAAGGGATTAAAGACTGGAATGTAAAACCTGAAACCATAAAACTACTAGAAGGAAAAATGCAGGCAGTAAGCTCCTTGACATAGGTCTGGTGATGATTTTTTGAATCTGATACCAAAAGCAAAAATAAATAAGTGGGACTGTATCATCCTAAAAAGCTTCTGCACAGCAAAGGAGACCATCAACAAAATGAAAAGGCAACATACTGAATGGGAGATAATATCTGATAAGGATGTAATATCCAAAGTCTATAAAGATACAACTCATACAGCTCAATAGCAAAGAAAAAATCCAATTAAAAAACGGTAGAAGATTTGAATAGACATTTTTCAATAGAAGACGTACAGAAGGTAAACAGGTACATGAAAAGATGCTCAACAGCGTTAATCATCAGGGAAGTGCAAATCAAAACCGCAATGAGGTATCGAAAGCTCACACCTGTCAGAATGTCTGTTATCAAAAAGACAAGAAATAACAAGTATTGGTGAGGATGTGGAGAAAAGGGAACCCTTGTACATTGCTGGTGGGAATGTAAATTGGTGCAGCCACTGTGGAAAACAGTATGAAGATTCCTCAAAAAATTAAAACTAGACTTACTGTATATTACAGCAATTCTACTTCGGAGTATTTTTCCAAAGAAAATGAAAACACTCAAAAAGACATATGCACCCCCATGTTTATTGCAGCATTATTTACAAAAACCAAGATATGGAAACAGCCTAGGTGTCTATCAATTGATGGATGGATAAAGAAAATGTGGTATATATACAATGGAATATTACGCACCCATGAGAAAGAATGACATCTTGCCATTTGTGAAAAGATGGATTGAACTTGAGGGCATTATGCTAAGTGAAATAATACAGAAAAAGACAAATACTGTATGATCTCTCTTACATGTGGATCTTTAAGAAAAAAAAACAAAAAAACAAGTTCATAGATATAGAGAGCAGATTAATGGTTGCCAGAGGCGGGAATGGGGGACAAATGGGTGAAGAGAGTCAAAAGGTTAAAAAAAAATTGATGTAAAACAGGCATATATATGCATACTTATATATACACATATTTTTATATATACTAATGTATATGACGTATATAATATATATAAAAACACAGATGCGTACCTATTATTTCTAAAATAATGGAAACAAAATATCACTTTCTAAATCTTTTAGATGAAACCAAATAGTAGCATATTCTTAGAAGTTTGCATTAAAAAAATTAATATCCAAAGCTAAGAATACCATCTGTGACTTATTTTTACCCAGCTCTACATTTATAAGCAGGGTACAAAATATTGGTTTAGCTAATTACAATGTAGTAAAATATTTTAATTAAAAAATAAAATTTATGCTATTTCTAAAATCATATTAAAATTATTTTTAAAAATTTTGTTAACCCCCAAGTAGTATTGTGAATTTTACTAGCTTAAGATTATTTTCAGATTCAGATCCTTAAAATGCCAAAGTAACTGGGTTACTTATTAAGTTTTTTAAATCTGATGAAGTTTAAAATAGACACAGAAAATGATAGGAGTGAAAATTGTGGGATACCTAAGCTAATGGAAAAAAATTTCAAAGTTGTTGAACAACTGGTCATTGAAGAAACACCATCATGGTTAGCAAAGGAAGTAGATAACCTTGTGCTTCCAGATTGTTGGAATGAAAAGACAAGTGTTTATGTTTTCAGAGCAGTACAAATTGCTTGAAATAAAAGAATATAGGGCTTCCCTGGTGGCGCAGTGGTTGAGAGTCCGCCTGCCGATGCAGGGGACGCGGGTTCGTGCCCCGGTCTGGGAAGATCCCGCATGCTGCGGAGCGGCTGGGCCCGTGAGCCATGGCCGCTGAGCCTGCACGTCCGGAGCCTGTGCTCCGTAACGGGAGAGGCCACAGCAGTGAGAGGCCCACATACCGCAAAAAAAAAAAAAAAAAAAAAAGAATATAAACTAGTATGTAAGGATTGTTTGATATTTTAGCGTTAGGGAGGGAGAGCAGAAAAGCATGTTCATATGTCCAAGGAATGGAGGGCATATGGAGTAACCCCAAATGGTACTAATAAAACTACTAGGCACACTTTTCTAAAAAAAAAAAAAATTAGGGAATATGATTTTCCTAAAGACTGCACTAAAATTCACAATTTGTTAAAAGAATCAACTAATGACTCAGTTTCCAATTTAGTGTATAAACTAAATAATAAAAATATTGATACTATCATAGATGTTTTTAATACTCTTCACAGTTTAGTAAAACATAGTAGGCCTTTATCTGATAGTGAGGGCAGCAATAAAGTTGAAAGAGGAAAATGGAATAGACACAGACAATTGTTTACATGCAACAAGAACAGCAGACCATATTGCAAAAGAAATTATATGAAGATATTTAAGAATATTATAGAAGAGAATGCCAAATAGGTACTATAATTGATCAGGCATCTATACGTTTGAAGAAAAGAACCTAGTGATTTATCTCCAGTGCACAGTTGAATCAGTTTCTGTATCGGTAATGGTATTTGTTGCTTGTGTCAGCCACAACAGAGTGTATTTCTAATACATTATTGTCTACTTTAAGTGATTGTGGCCTTGATAATATTTGAAAGCAAACTTAATTGCATTTTGTTCTAATGGTGCTTGTACAATAGTGGAAAGGAAGTCTGGAATAGCTGCAAATTTGTTATAAAATTTTCCTGAAGCCATTATTTGGCACTAAGTCATCAATTGCAATTCAGTATTTGAAATAGAAGTCAACTTTTAAAAATATTCTGGATAAAATTTATTCTATTTATCACCAATCTAACAAAAATAAAATTGATTGGAAACTGTAGCTAAAGAACTTGAAATTGAGATTATGAAAACTGCTCTATAACACCACATTGTAAATCAACTACAGTTTAAAAAAAAAACTGATCTAGTACTGAGATTGAGATGGGTGGCACGTAGTTTACAAACTGCCACTGCTGTATGTCAGGCATATACTTCATCATATATGCATTTTTCTCATTCTTTTTATTCTGGTTTGGCAAAGAGATTAGCTAAGATTAATTTCTTACAAGACCTTGTTTGTTTGTTTTATTTTTTTTTGAATTTTATTTTATTATTTTTTTATACAGCAGGTTCTTATTTGTTATCTATTTTATACATATTAGTGTATACATGTCAATCCCAATCTCCCAATTCATCACACCACCATCCCCACCACCCCCACTTTCCCCCCTTGGTGTCTATACGTCTGTTCTCTACATCTTTGTCTCTATTTCTGCCCTGCAAGCCGGTTCATCTGTACCATTTTTCTAGGTTCCACATATACGCATTAATATACGATATTTGTTTTTCTCTTTCTGACTTACTTCACTCTGTATGACAGACTCTAGGTCCATCCACCTCACTACAAATAACTCAGTTTCATTTCTTTTTATGGCTGAGTAATATTCCATTGTATATATGTGCCACATCTTCTTTATCCATTCATCTGTCGATGGGCATTTAGGTTGCTTCCATGATCTGGCTATTGTAAATTGGGGTGCATGTGTCTTCTTGAATTATGGTTTTCTCTGGGTATATGCCCAGTAGTGGGATTGTTGGGTCATATGGTGATTCTATTTTTAGTTTTTTAAGGAACCTCCATACTGTTCTCCATAGTGACTGTATCAATTTACATTCCCACTAACAGTGCAAGAGGGATCCCTTTTCTCCACACTCTCTCCAGCATTTGTTGTTTGTAGATTTTCTGATGATGCCCATTCTAACTGGTGTGAGGTGATACCTCATTGTAGTTTTGATTTGGATTTCTCTAATAATTAGTGATGTTGGGCAGCTTTTCATGCACCTCTTGGCCATCTGTATGTCTTCTTTGGAGAAATGACAAGACCTTGTTTTTTAAATTTTATTTTTGGCTGCATTGGGTCTTCGTTGCTGTGTGTGGGCTTTCTCTAGTTGCGGCGAGCAGGGCTACTCTTTGTTGCAGTGTGTGGACTTCTCATTGTGGTGGCTTTTGTTGTGGAGCATGGACTCTAGGCGCACAGGCTTCAGTAGTTGTGACACGTGAGCTCAGTAGTTGTGGCTCATGGGCTCTAGAGTGCAGGCTCAGTAGTTGTAGGCTTAGTTGCTCCGCAGCATGTGGGATCTTCCTGGACCAGGGCTTGAACCTGTGTCCCCTGCATTGGCAGGCGGATTCTTAACCATTGCACCACCAGGGAAGCCCAAGACCTTGTTTTAATGATTGATATTCTTTCAGATTTTTCATTACTTTCAATTGCATTGCAATGAAGATCAACTACTATTCAGAAAGTTAAAAAAAATTAAATGCATCATAAAAGCTTTAGAAAATTTAAAATTCGTATTAGAAAGCATGACTCTCATGTCAGAGATTTAAGTCAGATAAGTTTAAAGACATTCCATTTATTTTTTTCAACTTTTTTTTTTTTTTTTTTTTTTTTTGCTGCACTTCATGGCCTGTGGGATCCTAGTTCCCCCACCAGGAATCGAACCCACACCCCCTGCACTGGAAGCACAGAGCCTTAACCACTGGACCACCAGGCAAGTCCCAAGACATTCCATTTAATAAAAATAAATTTGAAGCTCTGCCTAGAAGTGTGTTACTAAAAAGTAATGAATTTATGTCTTTTATTAGAAACAAAGCATTTTGAATTATTTTGATTTATTAGAACCATCTCCTTGGCCTTGTGAGGAACTAACTTCACCATGGATCGCTGGTGGGGGAAAATTGTATTATTTAAGTGAAATTTTAAACATGAAATTTTCAGGGATTTGTAGATAATAATGTAGAATTAAACAATGTTACAATCCCTGCAACTATTCAAAAAGCTAAAAAAAAAACCACTATTGCAATCAATAGTGATAAAGCTGAAAAAAGCTTCATTTTAATGAATTTGTTTGAGATGAGAAATGGTAGTTCAGTAGTAGGTCATGTATCAAATTTAATGACAAGAAATTTATTGGGAAAAGAGTTAGCAGATTGGGATCATCAAATGATGGTTATACCATGACCCTTTGCTTTCCTGTATTGGGTCCTTCATTTCTTCACTCCTGATTTCTCAACATTTGCACCATTGACATTATTTATTCTTTATTGTGAGGGACTATCCATATCCATATGTGTAACTAATTCATTTTTAAATGCTTTGAAGTATTCCATTGAAACATATATCACTGCTGGATATTTACATTATTTCCATTTTTTCACTTTATAAATAATGTTAAGAGGACATCCTAGTACTTATATGCTAGAATTGCTAGGTATATGCCTCCAGTCTATCCTTCCATCTATAGTGTGAGATCTCACTTATTTACATCCTTGCCAAAAGTTGGTATTATCAGACTTAAATCTTTGCCAGTTTGATGGGTATGGAATGACAGTATCATTGGTTTAATTTGTACTTGTCTAATTGATAACAAGAATAAATATGTTTTTTCATGCTTATTGGCCATTTGAATTTCTTTGCTGTGAATTGCTTATTCAAACCCTTTGTTCATTTTCCTCCTAGTTCATTTGCTGTGGTTATTTTTCTATAGTTCCCCCTGGCACTTGTGCATTGGTGTATGTATTTTCCATTGCATAAATACAATCTTTATCTTGTTTCCCTTAACTTCATTCAACTTCTTCTAAGTAAAAGTCATTCATTTTTTCATTCAATAAATATTTATTGAGTGCCTATAATATGCTAGGTACAGTGCCAAGCACTGGGGAATTCACTGGAGAACAAGACAGTGATTCAGTGGGTTAGGGTTAGTAAATAAATTAATAGAATACTTTAGTTAAGTATGTGATTGGGAAAAATATAGGAGGCTGTTATAGCCCTTAGAAAGGTTTGGAACTCAAAAGTCTTCCTAGTGGAATTTATGTCTAAACTGAATGGTAAATAAGAATTAGCAAGGCAGAGGGTTGTGTGTGATTGGTTCACTGGAAGGATAGATAGATTGGATAGGATCAACTGGGGAGAATAAAGCATGGTTGGGGTATGCTTTCTTTAAAAATGGGGAAATTTTCAGTATAGCTTAACCCTAGAGTATAGGAAGTAGTAGTCACCTGTGAAACCAGAAAGGTAAGCAGG
This sequence comes from Mesoplodon densirostris, assembly GCF_025265405.1. Lineage (NCBI taxonomy): Eukaryota > Metazoa > Chordata > Mammalia > Artiodactyla > Ziphiidae > Mesoplodon > Mesoplodon densirostris. The sequence continues at coordinate 49,375,167 of NC_082671.1, read as the reverse complement.
GGCCAGATTTTACAGGGCATTGGAAGACATGTTAAGGAGTTTGAACTCCACTGTAGGAGAACTGGGGAGCCATTAAACATTGTGCCTTAAAGTACGGATTACCTACATCAGAATCACCTACAAGTCGTATTAAAATTACCCACTCCTATACTCTACCCCAAACCTACTGAGCCAAAATCACTGGGGTAGGGATTTCCCTGCAGTCCAGTTGTTAGGACTCCGCGCTTCCACTGCAGTGGTCATGGGTTCGATCCCTGGTCAGGAAACTAAGATCCTGCATGCCATGGGGCCCAGCCAAAGAAATAAAAATAATAAAAATTTAAAATCATTAGGGTAAAGTTCCCAAATCTATGTTTGTTTGTTTGTTTGTTAACAACAATGCCAAGTAATTTCTTAGGCATATTGAAGTTTGTACAGTAAAGTATTTGAGCCCAGGGAATGATATCATCAGATGCGTATTTGGTTGTAACATGAAGAACAGTTTAGAAGGTGGCAAAACTGGAGGCTAGGAGACCCATTAGGTGACTGTTGGAATAATCTAGGTAAGAGAAGTTGATGACCTGAACTAGATTGGGATTGGAGTTGGAGAAAAGTAGCTGAATGAGAGAGGTGTGAATGTCAGATTATTTGGAAGATGAATTGTCAAGACTTGATGGTTTGCTTGGATATGGAGGTAACTTATGCAGCTGCATGAATGCTGGTGCTATTTCCTGATCTGGAGAGAATGCAGGAAAACTAGCAAGTTCCTTATGGTAGTGGTGGAAGAGTAGAAAGGAGAAACCAAGTTCAACTGTGGGCCTGTTAATTTTAACAGAGGAACACAACATTGTAAAGCAACTATACTCCAATAAAAATTAATTTAAAAAATTTAACGGGGGACTTAAAAGGAGAGATATCCAGTAGGCAACTAGAGGATAGCTCAATAGTCGCTAAGAGAAATATCTGGCTGTAAGATACAGCTATAGCAGAGGCAGATTTGCTGTGAAGCTGATGAAGTTACTCCAGGTCTCTTTTGCAAAGTCTCCTTTCAAGGCTCTGCGACAGGCGCTAAGAATTCTATATTTGAAGAGCTATATTAATTTTCTTAAGTTGTGTGAACTTAATTTTTTAATTTCCCAATTGTGTAAGCTTTAGGCCTCAGAAAACCTTGGATCTGTTTCTGAGCTATATAGGTCAAAATTATCAGTATACACATGGTAATGAAGTACCCTGAGAAGATGAGATTGCCTAAGGAGAATGTATAGAGTAAAAAACAACAGAGATCTTAATATGTTACACATTGTTTTCCAGGAATAACTATTATTTTAAATAAGGTATAGAGAAAAATCAGGGGAAAAAAATCTTAAAAAACAATGTAAAGAGTTTGTAGTCGTATGATACACTATGATTTAATTGAACTTAAAAGCTTTATATATTTAAAGTACTATATAAATTTGCCTTTTTGGGTAGGCCCATAAAGAATCATTTTGATAACTGTGAATGAAAAAATTAAACTCTCAAGAGTATTTTTTTTCTAAATCTTAAAAGAAGGATGAAGATTTAAGTTAAGAAGTATTTTGGTTCTTATCTAAATACTTTTAGAATCAGATAAATACTATATAATGCGTAATAGATCATATATATATATCACATATAATATTGGTTTGGCCAAAGAGTTTATTCAATTTTTTCCATAAGATGGCTCTAGTAGCACTTAATTGTCTTTAACTTCATTCGAAACAATTTTGTTAGATTGTATTGTGACAGCTGTCATATCAGCGTGCATTTAAAAAAAAACATCAAAATGGGTGAATTTTTGTGGAGCTATTTTAACATTGAAGATGGAAGAAAAAAGCAATATTTTTGGCATATTGTGCTTTATTATTTCAAGAAAGGTCAAAATGCAACTGAAATGCAAAAAAAAAAGGTTTGTGCAGTGTATGGAGAAGGTGCTGTGACTGATCGAATGTGTCAAAAGTGGTTTGCAAAGTTCCGTCATGGATATTTCTCGCTGGATGATGCTCCACGGTCGGGTGGACCAGTTTAAGTTGATAGCGATCAAATCGAGACATTAATTGAGAACAGTCAACTTTAAACCATGCGGGAGATAGCTGACATACTCAAAATATCCAAATCAAGCATTGAAAATCATTTGCACCAGCTTGGTTATCGCTTTGATGTTTGGGTTCCACGTAAGTTAAGCGAAAAAAACCTTCTTGGCCGTATTTCCTCATGCGACTGTCGACTGAAGTGTAATGAAAATGTTCCATTTTTAAAACAAATTGTGACGGGCGATGACAAGTGGATACTGTACAATAATGTGGAACGGAAGAGATCGTGGGGCAAGTGAAATGAACCACCACCAACCACACCAAAGGCCTGTCTTTATTCAAAGAAGGTGATGTTGTGTATATGGTGGGATTGGAAGGGAGTCCTCTATTATGAGCTCCTTCTGGAAAACTGAACAATTAATTACAACAAGAGCTGCTCCCAATTAGACCAACTGAAAACAGCCCTTGGCGAAAATCGTCTGGAATTAGTCAACAGAAAACACATAATCTTCCATCAGGATAATGCAAAACCGCATGTTTCTTTGATGACCAGGCAAAAACGGTTACAGCTTGGCTGGGAAGTTCTGATTCATCCACCGTATTCACCAGACATTGCACCTTCGGAATTCCATTTATTTTGATCTTTACAAAATTCTCTTAATGGAAAAAAATTCAATTCCCTGGAAGACTATAAAAGACAGTTCTTTGCTCAAAATGATAAAAAGTTTTGGGAAGATGGAATTATGAAGTTGCCTGAAAAATGGCAGAAGGTAGTGGAACAAAAGGGTGAATACGTTGTTCAACAAAGTTCTTGGTGAGGGACTTCCCTGGTGATCCAGTGGTTAAGACTCTGCGCTTCCACTGTAGGGGGCCTGGGTTCAATCCCTGGTCGGGGAACTAGATCCTGCATGCATGCCACAACTAAGAGTTTGCATGCCCAACTAAAGATCCTGCATGCCGCAACTAAAAGATCCCAGGTGCTGCAACTAAGACCCGGTGCAGTCTAAATAAATATTTTAAAAAATAATAAAGTTCTTGGTGAAAATGAAAAATGTGCCTTTCATTTTTACTTGAAAACTGAAGGCACTTTTTTGCCAACCCAGTATATAGATAAGTGTATCATTTACTCTTTGCCTCAAAAAAAATCTATTCTAGTTCAATCAATGGCCTTCTCCTCTTCATTCTTAAAAATTGTCAAGGAAAGGAAATCTTTATAAATTTATTTATTTAATTTATTTTTGGTTGCATTGGGTCTTTGTTGCTGCACGCAGGCTTTCTCTAGTTTTGGAGAGTGGGGGCTACTCTTCGTTGCAGTGCGTGTGCTTCTCATTGAGGTGGCTTCTCGTTGTGGAGCACGGGCTCTAGGTGCGCGGGCTCAGTAGTTGTGGCTCGCGGGCTCTAGAATGCAGGCTCAGTAGTTGTGACGCACGGGCTTAGTTGCTCCGCGGCATGTGGGATCTTCCCGGACCAGGGATCGAACCCATGTCCCCTGTATTGGCAGGCGGATTTTAACCACTGTGCCACCAGGGAAGTCCCAGGAAAGGAAATCTTCAATAATGTCTCATGATCAGAAATCCCTTATGTCTAATCTAAATCTCTGAGTCTCATGCAGGAAGAGGACCATTTTTAAAAAATCAGCTTTATTGGGCTTCCCTGGTAGCACAGCGGTTGAGAGTCCGCCTGCCGATGCAGGGGACACGGGTTCGTGCCCCGGTCCGGGAAGATCCCACATGCCGCGGAGTGGCTAGACCCGTGAGCCATGGCCGCTGAGCCTGCGCATCTGGAGCCTGTGCTCCACAACGGGAGAGGCCACAACAGTGAGAGGCCCGCGAACGCACCCCCCCAAAAAAAATCAGCTTTATTGAGGTATGTTTTACATACATTAAAATTCATCAGTTTTAAGTGTACATTTCATTGTGTTTTTGACAAATGTGTACAGCAGTGCAACCACCATGACAATCCAGATATATAATATTTCTGTCACCCTCAAATGTTCCCTGTGCCCCTTTGCCATCAGTCTCCCCCACAATCTCTCACCCCTGCCCCAGGCAACCACTGATCTGTTTTCTGTCATTGCAATTTTGACTTCACCAGAATTTCATATAAATGTTTATAGTCTTTTGTGTCCATCTCTGGCTTCTTTCACTTAACACAATGCTTTTGAGATTATCCATGTTGTATCAGTAGTTCATTCCTTTTTAATGCTAAGTAGTATATTCCATTGTATGGATATATCAAAATTTATTGATTCACCAGTTGATCGACATTTCAGTTGTTTCTAGTTGGGGGCTATTATGAATAAAGCTGCTATGAATGTTTACATACCAGTTATATACCAGTTCATATTGACATCTGTTTTCATTTCTCTTGGGCAAATACTCAGGAGTAGGATTGCTTAGGAGTGAGTTGCATTGCAATGTGCATTTAACTTTTTAAAAAACTGCCAGACTTTTCCAAAGTGAATGTAATATTTTGCATTCCCACCAGCAATGTGTGAGTTCTAGTTGCTCCCATTCTCTGCTGCACTTAGTATAGTTAGTCTTTTTAATTACAGTGATTCTAGTGGGTGTAGTGATATCTCGTGGTTAATTTGCATTTCCCTAATAACTAATGATGTGAATCTTTTCATGTGCTTATTTGCATTTCATATATCTTTGTTGGTGGAGTATCTGTTCAAATCTTTTGCCCATTTATTAATTGGATTATTTGTCTTATTGAGTTGTAAAAATTATTTATATATTCTGGTTACAAGTCTTTTATCAGATACATGCTTTGAAAGTATTTTCTCCCAGTCTGTGGCTTATTTCTTTTTCTTTTTTAAAAAATTAATTAATTTATTTATTTTTGGCTGCGTTAGGTCTTCATTGCTGCCCACGGGCTTTCTCTAGTTCTGGTGAGCAGGAGCCACTCTTCATTGCAGTGTGCGGGCTTCTCATTGCGGTGGTTTCTCTTGTTGTGGAGCACGGGCTCTAGGCACTTGGGCTCAGTAGTTGTGGCTCTCAGGCTCTAGAACACAGGCTCAGTAACTGTGGTGCATGGGCTTAGTTGCTCCACGGCATGTGGGATCTTCCCAGACCAGGGAATGAACCTGTGTCCCCTGCACTGGCAGGTGGATGCTTAGCCACTGCACCATCAGGGAAGTCCACTGTGGCTTATTTCTTAATTTTTCTTAAGTGTCTTTCAAAAAGCAGAAGATTTTTTTTCTTTTTGGCTTTTTTTTTTACATGTCATACCGTTTATTTTTTAATTGAAATATTGTTGATTTACAATATTATATAAGTTGCAGGTATACAACATAGTGATTCATGATTTTTAAAGGTTATACTCCATTTATAGTTATTATAAAATATTGGCTATATTCCCTGTGCTGTACAATATATCCCTGTAGCTTATTTATTTTATACACAGTAGTTTTTAGCTCTTAATCCCCTACCCCTATCCTTCCCCTCTCTGCTTCCCTCTTCCCACTGGTAACCACTAGTTTGTTCTCTCTGAGTCTGTTTCTTTTTTTGTTATATTCACTAGTTTGTTTTATTTCTTAGATTCCACATATAAGTGGTAACATAAAGTATTTGTCTTTCTCTGTCTGACTTATTTCACTAAGCATAATAACTTCTAAGTCCATACATGTTGTTGCAAATCATGAAGTTTCATTCTTTGTTATGGCTGAGTAGTATTCCATTATATATATATATATATATATATACACCACATCTTCTTTATCTGTTCATCTGTTAATGGACACTTAGTTTGCTTCCATATTTTGGTTATCGTAAATAATGCTGCTATGAATGTTGGGGTGCATGTATCTTTTCAAATTAGTATTTTTGTTTTCTTTAGATATATACGAGAAGTGGAATTGCTGGATAATATGGTAGTTCTATTTTTAGTTTTTTGAGGCACCTCCATACTGTTTTCCACAGTGGCTGTACCAATTTACATTCCCACCAACAGTGCAAGAGGGTTCCCTTTTCTCTACATCCTCACCAACATTTGTTATTTGTGGTCTTTTTGATAATAGCCATTCTGACAGGTGTGAGGTTATATCTCATTGTGGCTTTGATTTGCATTTCTCTGATGATTAGTGATGTTGAGCATCTTTTCATGTGCTATTGTTCATCTGTATGTCTTCTTTGGAAAAATGGGTATTCAGGCCTCCTGCCCATTTTTGGATCAAGTTGGTTTTTTTTTTTTTGATGTTGAATTGTATAAGCTGTTTATATATTTTGGGCATTATCCCCTTATCAGTCATATCAGTTACAAATATTTTCTCCCATTCAGTAGGTTGTCTTTCGTTTTGCTGATGGTTTCCTTTGCTGTGCAAAAGCTTTTAAGTTTAATTAGGTCCCATTTGTTTATTTTTGCTCTTGTTTCCTTTGCCTTAGGAGATAGATCCAAAAAAATATTGCGGTGATTTATGCCAAAGACTGTTCTGCCTGTTTTCTTCCAGAAGTTTTATAATTCCTGGTCTTACGTTTAGGTCTTTAATCCGTTTTGAATTTATTTTTGTATATGGTTTGAGAAAATGTTCTAATTTCATTCTTTTACTTGTACCTGTCCAGTTTTTCCAGCATCACCTATTAAAGAGACTGTCTTTTTTCCATTGTATATTCCCAGACAAAAAGAAATAAAAGGAATCCAAACTGGAAAGGAAGAAATAAAACTGTCACTGTTCGCAGACAGCATGATACTATACATAGAAAATCCTAAAGATGCCACCAAAAAACTACTAGAGTTCACCAATGAATTTGGTAAAGTTGCAGAATACAAAATTAATATACAGAAATCTGTTGCATTTCTATGCAGTAACAACGAACTATCAGAAGGAGAAATTAAGGAAACAATTCCATTTACAATTGCATCAAAAAGAATAAAATAGATAGAATAAACCTACCTAATGAGGTAAAAGACCTGGACTAAGAAAACTGTAAGACACTGATGAAAGAAATTGCAGATGACACAAACAGATGGAAAGATATACTGTGTTCATGGATTGGAAGAATTAATATTGTTAAAACGACCATATTACTTGAGGCAATCTACAGATTCAGCGCAATCCCTGTCAAAATACCAATGGCATTTTTCACAGAACTAGAAAAAATAATTTAAAAATTTGTATAGAAACACAAAAGACCTGAAAAAGTCAAAACAATCTTGACAAAAAAGCACAGAGCTGGAGGTATCACAGTCTCTGACTTCAGACTATACTACAAAAAGCAGAAGTTTTAAGTTTTGATAAAGTGCAGTTTATCAGCTTTTTTCTTTTGTGGCTTTGTGCTTTTTGAATTCTATCTAAGAAATCTTGTCTAATCCAAGGTCACAAAGATTTTTGTCTATGTTTTGTAGTTTTAGAAATTTTATAGTTTCATCTCTTACCTATTCTTTTATGATTCATTTCAAGTTAATTTTTTGGTATATGGTGTGAGGTAAGGGTGAAGGTTTTTCCACACAGATATCTAGATGTTCCAGCACCATTTGTTGAAAAGGTTATCCTTTCCCCCATTCAATTATTTTGGCCCTTTTGTTGAAAATTAAATGAATATATTTGTGTTGGTCTATTTTTGGACATTCTATTATATTCCATTTAACTGTATGTCTATTATAATCTTTTAGTAATGAAAATAATTTATTTTACTTTGGTGGAAAATATTCTCAAGTTATTCTTAGATATTATGAGAAAGGGCTGAATCCTATACATGTGAAAAATTTTCATTCTCCCAAAACACCTATTACTCTAACTGGAAATGTATATGTGTACTAAAGGATTTTCCCATAAGTAATTCCTAGGATAGTAAGTTATTGTAGGGAAGATACATTTTTTTTATGTAATAGACGTAATTAGGCATTTTTTGTTTGCTTATAGCTTCATTTTCTCAGAATGTAAAAAAGAGAGTAAAGTAAACTCTTGTCATGTGGAAATCTTTAAAATAACTAAAACTATGTTCTGTTAAGAAAAAAATGAAAAAATATTGAAAATTTCAAAGAATAAAGCAGAATAAACCTGTTCTTTGGGAATAATAGCAACATAAATACTACAAATCAAGGAAGGGGATTTCCTGACTTCTGCTTCCAAGCAGTTCCAATAAATGAAGGAGGAAGTTATTTTCCTTTTTTAAAAAACTTATTGTTGGCAGGATTAGTGTACTTCCTTTCACTCTTTTAGGACTTTAAATACATTTACACTAATGTTACTGAACTTCATAAACCTTTGGGATTTTTGTCAGATTCTTAGTTTGCAGAGTCTTAAATTGTTTCAGTAAAAAGTCACTTTGTTAAAAAAAAAGTCACTCTGTTGTGGAAAAGTCCAGAGCGAGCGAGATGCTGCATTACCAAGAGGGACAGAAACACTCAAACATTAACAATTGACTTGGAGGGTCCCTTGCTCTTGTGAAATAAGCATAGGCTTTGGAACCAGAATACATTTGCATTTAATCTCTTTGACTTCTTAACATGAGTTGGGGGTGGGGGCAAGTTTCCTAACTTCTTTAAGTCTCAGCTTCATCATTGGCAATAATAATACTTGGTTGACACTGTTGTCATGAGGATTAAATTAAATGACCTAGTACTCTGCTTAGCATATACTACACATTCAGTAAATATCAAATCCCTTTCCCTCTTCTCCCAGTCCTTCCTCATATAGGTTGAGAAGTTTTCTGGAGGTAAATTGTATACCCCACATCAGAAGCTGATCTGTTTGTTCTTCCTTATTTTTTTGGTAACAGACTGATAGAAGTTTGAAAATTACTGGGGAACAGGAGAACAGATGAGCTCAGGGATCAGACTCTAGGATAAGAAACTAGTTCAGCAGGAAGTTTGCACTGTCAGCCCCTTAAGGATCATATGCTCAAGGTGTCCAATCCCATCTCACATGTTTAATACCTCAAATGTCACTTGATGGTAGAAGACTCTCTAGGGAATTCTGCGAGAACAGTACCCAGCTGTACTGGAAAGCTGACCTGAGAGCACCTTTTAGTCTTTCTCTATCCTTCTTTGTCCTAATGTAATTTAATTATGTCCTCTCTTGCTTCAGCTTTTAAATTCAAAGACACTTATTATTAGAGTTTGTTACCTTAAATTACCAGATTCTGGCCCTCGTCATCTCCTCCCACCTTTATCCTATGAAAGAGACAGTGGCACTGCCTAATTTAAGTTGCTTCTGGTTCCTCTTCCCTGCTTCCCCACACACCTGCCCTTTTACAATTAATTTCATTTCTAAAGGCAGGAAAAAACTTTTCAAAATGCCCCAGGTATTTATTGTGAAGACCTCCATATCCCTATTAGCAAACAACAGATCCTCAATTATGTGTGCGGATATCTTAATGTACCTTTTTTGGGATATTGCATAAAAATTATCAATTTTTATTTTGAGAATATCTTTCAAAACTCAAAACACTCTCAATCAGTTAGACTGATTACACTAACTTACTGTTATGTCTGTATCACTATTCCAATTCTAATGAAGAACAAAATGAAGATTAGACTTTCTGTATTGTTTACTCACTTTATTAGACCTTGAGAATATAAAAAGTACAAGATTTGGACTTCATACTTAAGTCACAGGGAAGGCAAGCTAAGATTAGAATTCAAAGGCCCTAATTCTGTTTTCTGGCATGTACAGAAATTCTATTGTATAGTGCATTGGATTTATCTCAAGCATAAAAATATGCAGAGCTCTTCCTCTGATTCTATATATAAGATATATTCATATATATGTACATATATTTAACTTAGACTGTAACACCTATCAAATAATATTTCACTAATTGGTTGACTTCCAAAAGCTCATTCTTTTCTCTGCTCCTTTTTTTCATGCATAGATTTGAGCCTGCTCAGATATATATACAAACTTTTTTACACTTTCTGTTACAATGTCACTCAGATGTAGCAACATCATGAGTAAGAAAAACACTCAGTCATTAAACACTCTTTTCTGGAAAGAGTTCTTGTTAGAAGAAATAAGTAAAGGTCTTTATGTTTAAGCTATTGCTACATGGATATTCTGGTATGTGCTGCTGAAAGCACCATTGAAGAAATTCAGTCTATAGTTAAAGCATCTGACCTAGATAGGTGTTCTTCCAGATTTTCAAAAACTAGATCATTTAAACCTTATGTAAACATTTCAAGAAATAGAAAAAGTAGAAATACTCTCCAGCTCTTTCTATAAGACCATGATAGCCTTGACACCAAAACAAGACAAGGAGAGAAAGAGAAAGGCCAATCTTATAAAAATTCTAAATAAATTATTAGTAAATTGAATCTAGCAGTGAAGATCATTTCCAACATTAAAATGTTACAAGAATTCTCTCTAAAACCAGGAACAAGATAAGAATATCTACTATATACCACTCCTAATGAGTAGTTTATAGAAAGTTCTAGACAATCCTTATTAGTCCCATAAGTCAAGGGAAAGAAATAAGAGATAGGAATAAATCTAACTATATATTAGATATGGAGAAATTTTAAATTTTATTGAAAACATTAAAGAAGTTATAAATGAATAGAGAAATATCCCATGTTCATGTGTAGGAGGACTCAATGTCAAAAAGATACTCATTTTTGGGACTTCCCTGGTGGTCCAGTGGGTAAGAATCCATGCTCCCAATGCAGGGGACCCAGGTTCCATCCCTGGTCAGGGAACTAGATCCTGCATGCATGCCGCAAGTAAGAAGCCTGCATGCCACAACTAAAGATCCCGAATGCAGCAACGAAGATCCTGAGTGCTGCAACGAAGACCCGGGGCAGCCAGAAATAAATATTTTTTTAAAAGATACTCATTTTTCAAGGGCCTCCCTGGTGGCGCAGTGGTTGAGAGTCCGCCTGCCGATGCAGGGGATACGGGTTCGTGCCCCGGTCTGGGAGGATCCCATATGCCGCGGAGCGGCTGGGCCCGTGAGCCATGGCCGCTGGGCCTGCGCATCCGGAGCCTGTGCTCCGCAACGGGAGAGGCCACAACAGTGAGAGGCCCGCATACCACAAAAAGAAAAAAAAAAAAAAAAAAAAGATACTCATTTTTCAAAATTTATCTATAAATTCAATGCAATCCAATCAAAATCTCAACAGTATTTTTCTAGGAACTTCACAAGCTGATTCTAAAAGTTATAGTAGTTAATACACAATATGGTATTATTGGTGCTAAGATTGGTAAATCAATGAAACAATATAGGGCCTAATAACAGATTCCTACCTATAAGGATTAATTTGATATATGATTAAAGATGACATTTCAGATCACTGGCTGATGAGGTAGTCAGTAAAGAGTGTTGGGATAATTGACTTCATATGGAAAAATAGGAAGTAGTATCCTATTCACCTCAAAATAAATTCCAGGTTCAGTAAAGTTCTAATATAAACAGCACTACAAAGCAGAGAATAGAAGGATTTGGAGCTGAGAGACAGTAACTCAATAATTGTTACGTACATCCCACCTGGTACCAGTTGGTACCAGTACATTCCATCTCTCACCTAGATCATGGCATGCACAACTTCATTAGCCAGTTTCCCTATGTCTTGTCTTCTTTCTTGTCCTCCCCAGTCCATTCTCTATACCAATAGAGTATGTGCTCTAAAATGAAAATTTTATTGTTACTCCCCAGCTTAAATTCCATTCATGGCTTCTCATTATCCTCAGTATAAAATCTAAAACCCTCAACATGGCCTGATGCCCACTTATATCTTTTTTTTTTTTTTTTTTTTTGCCTGCTTATATCTTTAGCCTCATATCTTAGTTCTCTACCTTCACTCTCACTTCCCTGCAGGGTAGGTCCCAGCTCTTCTGACCTTCTTTAGTTCTTTAAGTACAATACTCTATCTGGCCTCTGGATCTTCTCATGACATTCTCTTGAACTTGGAATACTTTTTCTTACCCTATTTCACTTGATTAAATCTTCTTTCTCCTTCAGTCCCATCCTAGGAGTCATTCCTCAGGAAAACTTCCTCTGACACACCAAATTTAGATAAAGCATCCCTTCTAAAATATCCCTTATTAACCTGTAAATTTACCCATTATTATTGCATTTATCAAACCGTATGGTAAATGCTTATTTGTTCCCTTACTACTTTCTTCCAATTCATGAAAGCAGGGATTATTTATCTAATTGATCACCAGTGCTTAGCACATAGGTGTATAGGCATTCAAATACTTATTAAATGAATGATCTCAAATATAATTTCCTCATTCTTTTTCTTTTGCCCTTACCTGTCCATAATATGGCTGGCTTTGAAGTGTATACATTTTGATTATTATATTTATCAAAAAATGTTATTTCTAGGGAATTCCCTAGAGGTCCAGTGGTTTGGACTGTGTGTTTCCACTACAGGGGGCACAGGTTCGATCCCTGGTCTGGAACTAAGATCCTGCATGCTGCAGAGAGGGCAGCCAAAAAACAAAAAATAAAAATAAAAAAATGTTATTTCTAGTAATGTTTTCATGATAGCTGAATCCACTAACACATGGGTCAGCAAACTATTTCTATAAAGGGCCAGTTAGTAAATATGTTAGACTCTGTGGGCCACATACAGTCTCTGTTACTTCTCCTCCTTCCTCTTTTTCTTTTACCTTTAAAATTCTTTAAACATGTAAAAACTATTTTAGCTTGTGAACTATACAAAATAGGCCATGGGCCAGATTTGGATCACACGTTATAGGTTGCCAACCCTTGCATTAAAACATACAATTTGAGTTCTGTAGATTTTGTTAAAATTAACTCAGCCAATTGTCATTCATTGTTTATTGTAACCTGATGATTTAGATTGAATATTTACTGTTGCCACTTTAGAAGCTGGAAATTGAAGCAAAGAGAGATTAGATGACTTACCTAAGATCTTACTCTCTGTGTAGTAGACCTCAAACATGTTATTCTCTTGTATCATATGTGTCTTAAATTGGTCCTAAAAATATTCTGCCTTTGTAAATAAACTGGGAAAAGTGGAGTAAAAGGAACTAAAAGTTTTAGTTATTGTAATGGTCAAATATTATTAACATTTTCTAGATCCTAACATTGAAGGAACACCCTAGAACTTGGTCCACTGGGTAAGAGGATGTTGAGGAATATTGTATGATTAAAGCATGCTGGAATAAATACGTAATGATGCCTTCCCAAGGAGTGAGAAAAGGTCAGCAATCTCATCCAGGCCATAACCTTATGGGAACTGACCTTATCTAGAAGGCAAACTATTTATCCCAATCATTTAAATGTGATGGAAGTTTGTGATAATTGAATTCTGGCAGTTGGTTCTAAATAGTGATCTACAGATTTTTTACCCTAAAAGAAGTCCCAGATGTGTTCAATTTATTTCCTTTCATTGGGTGATTATTTTCATTAGATTTATTAGAGAAGTATAGAATTGTGTTTTAGGGTTGCTTGATTGATTTTGCTTTTTAAGTATGAGTGCCAGGATCTTTAGTAAGCCAGAGTTTTTAAGTAGAAGATGAATTAGAACTATGAACTCCAATTAGCTCGTTTACCTAGCAGAATTGGAAGCCAGGGCTTTCGTTTCAGCACTCTTGTAATTATAGATTAGTACTTAAAGACTGACCATATTTCTTTATCTTGATTTCTATTAGGTTACTCATTTGTTGAACAGCTAAACTAGATAGAAAAGAAAGGGAGAAAAGAGATGGTCCTTCCGTAACTTCCCTGGTGGCACAGTGGATAAGATTCAGCACTCCCAATGCAGTGGGCCTTGGTTTGATCCCTGGTCAGGGAGCTAGATCTCACATGCCTGCCACAAATAAGGAGCCCGTGAGCTTCACCTTCACAACCAAATAAATAAATAAAGATACTAAAAAAAAAAAAGTGGGGGGGGGGGAGATGGTCCTTCATAAGTAGCTTTTATCCTAGTTGGAGATACTGGAGATAATCACAGCTTGTATACAAGAAAGACTTTATACTTATCCTCTCATTTTGTCCTCTGCTTGAGGCTCTTGATCAAGGCAAAGCCCTTTAAACTCACACAGGACCAGGTCCAAAATCTTAAATTGCACTATCCTTAAAAGGTATTTGCCTTCCAAACAAGTCAGATAATGGAGCTTCCCATTAGTGAGTCATGCTGACCAAACATAGTTTCTGTGTTTTTCTTGCCATAACCTTTTAATCTTCCCTTTCTTTCTTCCCTATGCCTATTGAATGACTACTGTGAATGCAAGACTCAAAAGTTAGCAAGTTCTTGCGCACAGTATTTTCATGATTTAAGACATTTCTGTGATCTAGGCATTGACAGCAGACTATATATTCAAAGAACAATTTTTTATTTTAGTAGAAAAACAAATTTTTACTTTTGGTACACCATCTGTGGTGGTTTTAAAACATAATTCACAATTGCTTTGATATTCCTCCCTTCAAAATGTAGGGCCCCTCCCCTGAACATGGATAGTACTTAGGGACTTGCTTCTAATGAATAGAATGTGGCAGAAATGACAGTGTGGTATTTTTGAGACTAGGTCATAAAATGGCATTGTGGCTTCATCCTTTCTGTCTCTCTTGGGTCATTGGTTCTGGGAGAAGCCAGCTTCCATGTCCCAAGGATACACAAGAGACTCTGTGGAGAGATCCATATGACTTCAGCCAACAACTACTGAGTGAGCCAATTTGAAAGCAGGTCCTCCAGCCCTAGTCAGGCCTTCAGATGACTGCAGCCCCAGGCAACATCTTGACTGCAGCCTCATGAGAGACCTTGATCCAGACCCAGCCAGCTAAACTGCTTCTGAACTCCTGACCCACAAAAATTGTGAGATAACATGTGTGTGTTGTTTTAAGCCACTAAAGTTTGGAGGTACTTTGTTATTCAGCAATAGAGAACTGACATACCATCAGGTAATATTTTGTAGTAAAAGTTTTGATAAACCTTTTATCTGTCTTATAGATAAGCCAACCAACATTGTTTTTAGTTCTCCTAAATTCTTACTTTTTGTTATTATTTCTTTGGACTTTCTTGGACTGAGAGATAGGCATTAAAGTCGTTATTAGCATTATTAGCATTTTTCTGTCTTATTTCTCCAAATTTCTCCTGTAGTTGCTACTTTACAAAAATTGTTGCTGTATTATTTGTTGCATAGATATTTGTGACTATTATATCTTCATAGTGAATTGTAGCTTTTAGCACTATGAAGTGTCCTTTTTCTCATTTGATGCTTTTTTGCTTGAATGTTAC
Organism: Mesoplodon densirostris; assembly: GCF_025265405.1. Taxonomy (NCBI): domain Eukaryota; kingdom Metazoa; phylum Chordata; class Mammalia; order Artiodactyla; family Ziphiidae; genus Mesoplodon; species Mesoplodon densirostris. The sequence goes on along the minus strand of NC_082671.1, from coordinate 49,359,988 downwards.
CTTGTCTGGTATTAAGATTATAACCCTTGCTTTTTAAAATTTGCCTTTACCCAGTACATCTTTGTTTATTCTTTTTTTTTTCTTTTATAAATTTATTTATTTACTTTTGGCTGTGTTGGGTCTTCGTTGCTGCGCACGGGCTTTCTCTGGTTGTGGCGAGCAGGGGCTACTCTTCATTGCGGTGCGCTGGCTTCTTACTGCAGTGGCTTCTCTTGTTATGGAGCACGGGCTCTAGGCTCACGGGCTTCAGTAGTTGCGGCACATGGGCTCAGTAGTTGTGGACTGCGGGATCTAGAGCACAGGCTCAGTAGTTGTGGAGCACAGTCTTAGTTGCTCCATGGCATGTGGGATCCTCCTCAACCAGGGCTCGAACCCATGTCCCCTGCATTGGCAGGCGGATTCTTAACCATTTCACCACCAGGGAAGTCCCTCTTTGTTCATTCTTTTAAGCTCTCTTATATCAGCCCAGAATTAGGTTCTATTTTGTGAGTCAATCTGAAAATCTTTTTCTTCTTATAAGTGATTTAAGCCCATATATATATGTGTGTGTGTAAGCCCATATGTATATATGTGTGTGTATACACACACACACACACAACTGCTATGTTTGATCTCAATTATGTCATCTTTATAAATACAAAACAATTTATAGTCTTCCAGAAAACTGTGTTCAGTTTTCTTTGCTCTTTGCTTTATTTGTATGTTTTTCTCTTGATATTTAGGAAAATCTGTGGTTTTTGTTCTAATGATTTCCTTTATACCAGTACTCATATAATACCTTGGTCCTCTTTTTCTTTACACATTGACTATTAGTTTCCTGCTTGGAGCAATAATGAATGAACTTGAAACCACCTTCTCTTTCCTGTGTGCCCTCCACCATCCAATTTTAGTTAATAATGTTACTTTTCTTAATGTTTATTTTTGTCCTCCTAAATATGTTATGGTTTATAATATTCAGTAGTTGGCTTTAAATGACATTCTTTAACTCCCACTTTTAAATTTTTAGACAATCAGTGAGATTATTCTACTCTTTTCTCTCTCTGCCATCTCTCATTTTTTTTTAGTTATGACTATATTGTCAGAGCATATAAAATTTATATACTATTCTTATTCCCACCTTTGTTTTAGTCTTAGATATATAGCTAAATATATAATCTCTTTGTTTCACCATTCTTATTTCCATCCTCTGTGTCCTAAATGATATATTTATTCCTAGTTACTCTTTTTTGTTGTTTTAGGTTGCATTTCCTGGGACACAGACTCTGAGACAGAGATTTGTATACATGAAGTTTACTGGAGAGTAACTTTGGGATCAACACTTGTGACAATGTTAAGGAAGGAGTATTGGACAGTCGGAGGAGCTGAGCTGCAATTAGTGGTATTCTGGTGAAGGTTTAACAACCAGTTCTCAAGGTGGGTGGGAAGGCAGGGGCGGGAAGCCCTGATTTGCAGCATTTCCAGCATGTAAATACTTCCATCATGGCCAATTTTAAGCTACCAACATGAGTCACTGAACATGGATCTGCATAGTAGCACCCATACAGATACAATAGATATAACAGGAGCATAGATAATAGTAAATGTAGTAAAATAATTAGGAAGTAATGAGTATTCATTACCTTGGTTTTGAATATAATTTATTTAATTTTGTTTTATTTAATTTCTTTTAGTAATGGCTATGGTTAACAACCTGCTTGCAAAATTCCTTAAAATGTTAATTGGCTCTCACAAGCCAGTAAGAGCCAGCTCCAGCACATCACTGACCATGACCAGTCACAGCAAAGGTCTTAGCCCATATCATGAAGAGCTTTCAAGTTGGAATGGCCCTTCAGCATGTTCCTCCTTGAGGCAAGGGCATTGGAGACAGGTGGACCCTGGGGAGAGGGTTAGACCTTGGTTGAGGGAGTTTTCTTTGGCTAAAGGAAGTACTCAGAGGAGGACTCAGCTTCCAACATTCCAGCAACTTGGGGTATTATGGTGTCAGTCCTAAAGTGGGTATCTGGGGAGCACACCACAGGATCCACTACACTTGTGTCTTGTAGTTTAGTCTTGGTTTCTGTTTTGGGACAGCATTTTTTTCTGGTATATTTTCATCTGTCAAAACTTGTGACTCGTTTCTGTTTTTTGTTCTTTTCTTACAGTAATTTTGTATGGATACTGATTTTTTTTTTGGTTACTGTTATTCATGTTTGAATGTGTTGGATTTTTCTGGGTCAGCTTTTACAGATGGATCTTTTGGAGAGAATGGAGAGGGGTTTGAATGCCTTTCCTGGTTTTTCAGCTCAAGTGCTCCCTCTTCTGTTGCTATAGTGAAGAGCAGTTTTCTTAATTATAATGTGTGCGAGGGGTTTTTTTGGTGTTTTTTTGTTTTGTTTTGTTTTTGTAGTCAGACTTCTGACTCTCCTATTCTTTTTTTCAGTGCATTACTGATTACCACTGACTATTTTCCTTTCTTCCAATTACCACGGGCTGCTGTCTCCAAAGAGCATGACTTCCTTTCCAAAGTGCCTTTTTATCCTTAAAGCGGCACTTCTCAAGACTGCCACCTTTGTTCTATGAATTTTTCGAGCCCTATGTTTTCACTTCTCTTACCAGTGCTGCTCTGCCAATTTTCAGACCACATCTCAGTTGTTCCCACTAAGGTTTGGGTGATTTCCTCCTGGACATGAATCGTTGATGTTACTGTGTTCTACCAACACTAAGACCCTCCATGTTCCCTTACTCTTTCAAACAGATTTTGTGACCACAGATACACTTGTGGAGATTCCAGATGGTCCCTACTGTATTCTTCCCAACCTGCATGTAAACTGGAGATTGTAGGATTTTTTTTCTTTCTTTCTGTATTTAGTATCAGTTGTGGGAATTTTTTTTATATGATTACTTCTCCAATTTGTTTCACTTAATTAATTTATTTATTTTGATGATCTTTGTCCATTATTATTTTATATAAAATGGGATACTGAATTATATTATGCTTACTTAAAGCAAAGCAAAACAAAACAAAACAGTAATTCCTATATCTCCATTAATTCTTTCCCAGGAAATATTCACTAACATAATTTTGAGTCAAAGAAACAGTTGTTGATGTTATTTTCTAAGCAGACTTATTTAGGAGTAATTTTTTTTTTTTTTTTTAGTTTCTGCTTTATAACAAAGTGAATCAGTTATACATGTACATCTGTTCCCATATCCCTTCCCTCTTGCGTCTCCCTCCCTCCCACCCTCCCTATCCCACCCCTCCAGGCGGTCACAAAGCACCGAGCTGATCTCCCTGTGCTCTGCGGCTGCTTCCCACTATCTATCTACCTTACGTTTGGTAGTGTATATATGTCCATGCCTCTCTCTCGCTTTGTCACAGCTTACCCTTCCCCCTCCCCATATCCTCAAGTCCATTCTCAAGTAGGTCTGTGTCTTTATTCCTGTTTTACCCTTAGGTTCTTCATGACATTTTTTCCCTTAAATTCCATATATATGTGTTAGCATACAGTATGTGTCTTTCTCTTTCTGACTTACTTCACTCTGTATGACAGACTCTAGGTCTATCCACCTCATTACAAATAGCTCAGTTTCGTTTCTTTTTATGGCTGAGTAATATTCCATTGTATATATGTGCCACATCTTCTTTATCCATTCATCCGATGATGGACACTTAGGTTGTTTCCAGCTCCGGGCTATTGTGAATAGAGCTACAATGAACATTTTGGTACATGTCTCTTTTTGAATTATGGTTTTCTCAGGGTATATGCCTAGTAGTGGGATTGCTGGGTCATATGGTAGTTCTATTTTTAGTTTTTTAAGGAACCTCCATACTGTTCTCCATAGTGGCTGTACCAATTCACATTCCCACCAGCAGTGCAAGAGTGTTCCCTTTTCTCCACACCCTCTCCAGCATTTATTGTTTCTAGATTTTTTGATGATGGCCATTCTGACTGGTGTGAGATGATATCTCATTGTAGTTTTGATTTGCATTTCTCTAATGATTAATGATGTTGAGCATTCTTTCATGTGTTTGTTGGCAGTCTGTATATCTTCTTCGAAGAAATGTCTATTTAGGTCTTCTGCCCATTTTTGGATTGGGTAGTTTGTTTTTTTGCTATTGAGCTGCATGAGCTGTTTATAAATTTTGGAGATTAATCCTTTGTCAGTTGCTTCATTTGCAAATATTTTCTCCCATTCTGAGGGTTGTCTTTTGGTCTTGTTTATGGTTTCCTTTGCTGTGCAAAAGCTTTGAAGTTTCATTAGGCCCCATTTGTTTATCTTTGTTTTTATTTCCATTTCTCTAGGAGGTGGGTCCAAAAGGATCTTGCTGTGATTTATGTCATAGAGTGTTCTGCCTATGTTTTCCTCTAAGAGTTTGATAGTTTCTGGCCTTACATTTAGGTCTTTAATCCATTTTGAGCTTATTTTTGTGTATGGTGTTAGGGAATGATCTAATCTCATACTTTTACATGTCCCTGTCCAGTTTTCCCAGCACCACTTATTGAAGAGGCTGTCCTTTCTCCACTGTACATTCCTGCCTCCTTTATCAAAGATAAGTTGACCATATGTGCGTGGGTTTATCTCTGGGCTTTCTATCCTGTTCCATTGATCTATCTTTCTGTTTTTGTGCCAGTACCACACTGTCTTGATTACTGTAGCTTTGTAGTATAGTCTGAAGTCAGGGAGCCTGATTCCTCCAGCTCCGTTTTTCGTTCTCAAGATTGCTTTGGCTATTCGGGGTCTTTTGTTTTTCCAAACAAATTTTGAAATTTTTTGTTCTAGTTCTGTGAAAAATGCCAGTGGTAGTTTGATAGGGATTGCATTGAATCTGTAGATTGCTTTGGGTAGTAGAGTCATTTTCACAATGTTGATTCTTGCAGTCCAAGAAAATGGTATATCTCTCCATCTGTTTGTATCATCTTTAATTTCTTTCATCAGTGTCTTATAGTTTTCTGCATACAGGTCTTTTGTCTCCTTAGGTAGCTTATTCCTAGGTATTTTATTCTTTTTGTTGCAGTGGTAAATGGGAGTGTTTCCTTAATTTCTTTTTCAGATTTTTCGTCATTAGTATATAGGAATGCAAGAGATTTCTGTGCATTAATTTTGTATCCTGCTACTTTACCAAATTCATTGATTAGCTCTAGTAGTTTTCTGGTAGCATCTTTAGGATTCTGTGTATAGTATCAGGTCATCTGCAAACAGTGATAGTTCTACTTCTTGTTTTCCAATTTGGATTCCTTTTATTTCTTTTTCTTCTCTGATTGCTGTGGCTAAAACTTCCTAAACTATGTTGAATAATAGTGGTGATCTTGTCTTTTTCCTGATCTTAGTGGAAATGCTTTCAGTTTTTCACCATTGAGAACAATGTTGGCTGTAGGTTTGTCATATATGGCCTTTATTATGTTGAGGTAAGTTCCCTCTATGCCTACTTTCTGGAGAGTTTTTATCATAAATGGGTGTTGAATTTTGTTGAAAGCTTTTTCTGCATCTATGGAGATTATCATATGGTTTTTATCCTTCAGTTTGTTAATATGGTGTACCACATTGATGATTTGGATATATTGAAGAATTCTTGCATTCCTGGGATAAATCCCACTTGACCATGGTGTATGATCCGTTTAAGGTGCTGTTTGGATTCTGTTTGCTAGTATTTTGTTGAAGATTTTTTCATCTTTGTTCATCAGTGATATTGGCCTGTCGTTTTCTTTTTCTGTGACATCTTTGTTTGGTTTTAGTATCAGGGTGATGGTGGCCTCATAGAATGAGTTTGGGAGTGTTCCTCCCTCTGCTATATTTTGGAAGAGTTTGAGAAGGATAGGTTTAGCTCTTCTCTAAATGTTTGATAGAATTCACCTGTGAAGCCATCTGGTCCTGGGCTTTTGTTTGTTGGAAGATTTTTAATCACAGTTTCAATTTCAGTGCTTGTGATTGGTCTGTTTATATTTTCTATTTCTTCCTGGTTCAGTCTTGGAAGGTTGTGCTTTTCTAAGGATTTGTCTATTTCTTCCAGGTTGTCCATTTTATCGGCATATAGTTGCTTGTAGAAATCTCTCATGATCCTTCGTATTTCTGCAGTGTCAGTTGTTACTTCTCCTTTTTCATTTGTAATTCTGTTGATTTGAGTCTTTCCCTTTTTTCTTGATGAGTCTGGCTAATGGTTTATCAATTTTGTTTATCTTCTCAAAGAACCAGCTTTTAGTTTTATTGATCTTGGCTATTGTGTCCTTCATTTCTTTTTCATTTATTTCTTTTCTGTTTTTTATGATTTCTTTCCTTCTGCTAACTTTGGGGTTTTTTGTTCTTCTTTCTCTAATTGCTTTAGGTGTAAGTTTAGGTTGTTTATTTGAGATTTTTCTTGTTTTTTGAGGTAGGATTTTATTGCTGTAAACTTCCCTGTTAGAACTGCTTTTGCTGCATCCCATAAGTTTTGGATCATTGTGCTTTCATTGTCATTTGTTTCTAAGTATTTTTTGATTTCCTCTTTGATTTCTTCAGTGATCTCTTGGTTATTTAGTAGTGTATTGCTTAGCTTCCATGTGTTTTTATTTTTTACAGTTTTTTCCTGTAATTGATATCTAGTCTCATACCATTGTGGTCAGAAAAGATACTGGATACGATTTCCATTTTCTTAAATTTACCAAGGCTTGATTTGTGACCCAAGATATGATCTATCCTGGAGAATGTTCCATCAGCACTTGAGAAGAAAGTGTATTCTGTTGTTTTGGGATGGAATGTCCTATAAATATCAATTAAGTCCATCTTGTTTAATGTGTCATTTAAAGCTTGTGTTTCCTTATTTATTTTCATTTTGGATGATCTGTCCATTGGTGAAAGTGGGGTACTAAAGCCCCCTACTATGATTGTGTTACTGTCGATTTCCCCTTTTATGGCTGTTAGCATTTGCCTTATGTATTGATGTGCTCTTATGTTGGGTGCATAAATATTTACAATTGTTATATCTTCTTCTTGGATTGATCCCTTGATCATTATGTAGTGTCCTTCCTTCTCTCTTGTAACATTCTTTATTTTAAAGTCTATTTTGTGTGATATGAGAATTGCTACTCCAGCTTTCTTTTGATTTCCATTTGCATGGAGTATTTTTTTCCTTCCCCTCACTTTCAGTCTGTATGTGTCCCTAGGTCTGCAGTGGGTCTCTTGTAGACAGCATATGTATGCGTCTTGTTTTTTGTATCCATTCATCCAGTCTGTGTCTTTTGGTTGGAGCATTTAATCCATTATACACTTAAGGTAATTATTGATATGTATGTTCCTATTACCGTTTTTCTAATTGTTTTGGGTTTGTTTTTGTTGGTCTTTTCTTTCTCTTGTGTTTCCTGCCTAGAGAAGTTCCTTTAGTATTTGTTGTAAAGCTGGTTTGGTGGTGCTGAATTCTGTTAGCTTTTGCTTATCTGTAAGTGTTTTAATTTCTCCGCCAAATCTGAATGAGATCCTTGCTGGGTAGAGTAATCTTGGTTGTAGGTTTTTCCCTTCCATCATTTTAAATATGTCCTGCCACTCCCTTATGGTGTGCAGAATTTCTGCTGAAAGATCAGCTGTTAACTTTATGGGGATTCCCTTATATGTTATTTGTTGCTTTTCCCTTGCTGCTTTTAACATTTTTTCTTTGCATTTAATTTTTGCATTTAATTTTTGATAGTTTGATTAATACGTGTCTTGGCATGTTTCTCCTTGGATTTATCCTGTATGGACTCTCTGTGCTTCCTGGACTTAATTGACTATTGCCTTTCCGATAATAGGGAAGTTTTCAACTGTAATCTCTTCAAATATTTCTCAGTCCCTTTCTTTTTCTCTTCTTCTTCTGGGATTCCTATAATTCGAATGTTGGTGCGTTTAATGTGTCCCAGAGGTCTCTGAGACTGTCTTCAGTTCTTTTCATTCTTTTTTCTTTATTCTGCTCTGCAGTAGTTATTTCCACTATTTTATCTTCCAGGTCAGTTATCCGTTCTTCTGCCTCAGTTATTCTGCTATTGATTCCTTCTAGAGAATTTTTAGTTTCATTTATTGTGTTGTTCATCATTGTTTGTTTGCTCTTTAGTTCTTCTAGGTCCTTGTTAAACATTTCTTGTATTTTCTCCATTCTATTTCCAAGATTTTGGATCATCTTTACTATCATTATTCTGAATTCTTTTTCAGGTAGACTGCCTATTTCCTCTTCATTTGTTTGGTCTGGTGTATTTTTACTTTGCTCCTTCATCTGCTGCATATTTCTCTGTCTTCTCATTTTGTTTAACTTACTGTGTTTGGGGTCTCCTTTTCGCAGGCTGCAGGTTCGTAGTTCCTGTTGTTTTTGGTGTCTGCCCCCAGTGGGTAAGGTTGGTTCAGTGGGTTGTGTAGGCTTCCAGGTGGAAGGGACTGGTGCCTGTGTTCTGGGGGATGAGGCTGGATCTTGTGTTTCTGGTGGGCAGAACCGCATCTTGTGGTGTGTTTTGGGGTGTCTGTGAACTTATGATTTTAGGCAGCCTCTCTGATAATGTGTGGGGTTGTGTTCCTGTCTTGCTAGTTGTTTGGCATGGGGTGTCCAGCACTGGAGCTTGCTGGTCGTTGAATGGAGCCGGGTCTTAGCGTTGAGACAGAGATCTCTGGGAGAGCTCTCGCCAATTGATATTATGTGGGGCTGTGGCGTCTCTGGTGGTCCAATGTCCTGAAATCAGCTCTCCCACCTCAGAGGCTCAGGCCTGACACCTGGCTGGAGCAGCAAGACCCTGTCAGCCACACAGCTCAGAAGAGAAGGGAGAAAACAAACAAACAAACAAACAAACAAATAAATAAATAGTTATAAAATAAAATTTAAAAATTATTAAAATACAAAATTTTTTAAAGTAAAAAAAAAAAAAAGAGAACAACCAAACCAGTAAACAAATCCACCAGTGATAACAAGCGCTAAAAACTATACTATGATAAACATAAAAATCAATGACTAGTCTGTCGCATACAGCAAACCCCAAATCTACAGTTGCTCCCAAATTCCACCACTTCAATTTTGGGATGATTCGTTGTCTCTTCAGGTATTCCACAGATGCAGGGTACATCAAGTTGATTGTGGAGATTTAATCCACTGCTCCTGAGGCTGCAGGGAGAAATTTCCCTTTCACTTCTTTGTTCGTACAGCTCCTGGGGTTCAACTTTGGATTTGGCCCCGCCTCTGCATGTAGGTCGCCCTCTGGTGTCTGTTCTTCACCCAGACAGGAGGGGGTTAAAGGAGTGGCTGATTAGGGGGCTCTGGCTTACTCAGGCCCGGGAGAGGGAGGGGTACGGAATGTAGGGCAAGCCTGTGGTGGCAGAGGCCGGCGTGATGTTGCAACAACCTGATGTGTGCTATGTGTTCTCCCGGGGAAGTTGTCCCTGGCAGTGGCGGGCTGCACAGGCTCCCAGAAGGGGAGGTGTGGATAGTGACCTGTGCTTGCACACAGGATTCTTGGTGGCTGCAGTAGCAGCCTTAGCATTTCATGCCCATCTCTGGTGTCCGCACTGGTAGCCGCAGCTTGCTCCCGTCTCTGAAGCTCATTTAGTTGGTGTTCTGAATCTCCTCTCCTCACGCACCTTGAAACAATGGTCTCTTGACTCTTAAGCAGTTCCAGACTTTTTCCCCGACTCCTTACCAGTTAGCTGTGGCAGTGTAGCCCCCTTCAGGCTGTGTTCACACAGCCAACCCCAGTCCTCTCCCTGGGATCTGACCTCCAAAGTCGGAGCCTCAGCTCCCAGCCCCTACCCCCGCGGTGGGTGAGCAGACAAGCCTCTCAGGCTGGTGAGTGCTGGTCGGCCCTGATCCTCTGTGTGGGAATCTCTCTGCTTTGCCCTCTGCATCCCTGCTGCTGAGCTCTCCTCTGTGGCTCCGAAGCTTCCCCCCACCCACCCCACTGTCTTCCACCAGTGAAGGGGCTTCCTAGTGTGTGGAAACTTTTCCTCCTTCACAGCTCCCTCCCAGAGGTGCAGGTCCCATCCCTATTCTTTTGTTTCTGTTTTTTCTTTTTTCTTTTGCCCTACCCAGGTACATGGGGAGTTTCTTGCCTTTTGGGAAGTCTGAGGTCTTCTGCCTGCGTTCAGTAGGTGTTCTCTAGGAGTTGTTCCACATGCAGATGTATTTTTGTTGTATTTGTGGGGAGGAAGGTGATCTCCACGTCTTACTCCACCATCTTGAAGGTCCTTCACCTGTTTATTTGTTCTTTTGTCTCTATCTTGTTGTTGCTGTTGTTTTTAAAATTTCTGTAGTGTGTTGGGTCTTAATAGTTTGTATTATTATCCTCTTTTTAATTTTCTTTTTCAAAACTGACTCATCTTTTCATGGGCTACTATTGCATATACATTTTATTTTGGCTGCGCAGCTTGTGGGATCTTAGTTCCCTGACCAGGGATTGAAACCGGGCCCTTGGCAGTGAGAGTGCAGAGTCCTAAACACGGGACCACTAGGGAATTCCCTCCATATCTTTTTTTTTTTTTTTTACATCTTTATTGGAGTATAATTGCTTTACAATGGTGTGTTAGTTTCTGCTTTATAACAAAGTGAATCAGTTATACACACACATATGTTCCCATATCCCTTCCCTCTTGCGTCTCCCTCCCTCCCACCCTCCCTATCCCACCCCTCCATCCATATCTATTTTAGAATGAGCTTGTCAAGTTTCTAAAAAGTTCCAGCTTACATTTTTAAAAAGATTTGAACTAATTGATTAATTTGGGAAGAGTTGACATCTTTACTAAGCTAAATTGTTTTATCTAAGAATGTAGTTTATCTATTTTTTCTGATCTTCTTTTATATCCTTTATTAAAGTTTCACGTTTTTCAGGGAAAAGTTATTGTGTCATATTTGTGGATTAATTGTTTAATATTTTATAAGTTTTAGCGCTGTTGTGAATGGTAGCTTGCCATTTCTGGTTTGTTATTGCTAGTGTAGAGAAATAATATTTGTTTTTCTGCAGAAATTTTAAAATAAATGTTTAACTTTTTTTTTCTTGTTTTTCTTTTTTTTATTTTTTTATTTTTTTTATTTTACAAATTTAATCAGTTATACATATACATATGTTCCCATATCCCCTCCCTTTTGCGTCTCCCTCCCACCCTCCCTATCCCACCCCTCCAGGCGGTCACAAAGAACCGAGCTGATCTCCCTGTGCTATGCGGCTGCTTCCCACTAGCTATCTACCTTACGTTTGGTAGTGTATATATGTCCATGCCGCTCTTTCACTTTGTCACAGCTTACCCTTCCCCCTCCCCATATCCTCAAGTCCATGCTCTAGTAGGTCTGTGTCTTTATTCCTGTCTTACCCCTATGTCCTTGATGACATTTTTTTTCTTAAATTCCATATATATGTGTCAGCATACAGTATTTGTCTTTCTCTTTCTGACTTACTTCACTCTGTATGACAGACTCTAGGTCCATCCACCTCATTACAAATAGCTCAATTTCATTTCTTTTTATGGCTGAGTAATATTCCATTGTATGTATGTGCCACATCTTCTTTACCCATTCATCCGATGATGGACACTTAGGTTGTTTCCATCTCCGGGCTATTGTAAATAGGGCTGCTATGAACTAAATGTTTAACTTTATTACATGTTTTATTCTGCAAGTCTTGGGATGAATATGTGATTTTTTTCTTCTTTAATTCATAGATATGGTCAATAACATTGATAGTTTTCTCATGCTAAGCCATTCTTGTGTTCCTGGAAGAACATCTTGATGGTTGAATTTGGTCATATAATATTTATTTGCATCTATTTTTTTAAATCTATTTTCCTTAGTGACATGGATTATGATTCTCTTTTCTTGTACTGTCTATCTGATTTTGGAATAATTTTTTTCCTTCTTTTCCTATTTTCTGGAACAATTTAATTGATAAAAGGATTATTGTTTCCTTGAAGGCTTGGTAAAACTCACTGTAAAACCATATAAGCCTGAGGCTTTTTTCTAGGGATAAGGTCTTAATTACTTTTCAATTTATTTGTAGCTATTTGGTCTGTTCATATTTTTAATTTCTTTTGCCAATTTTGGCACTTTATAATTTTCCAAAAATCATCTACTTCACTTAAGTTTAGTGAATGAGTCTATAATTAACCATAATATTCTTTCCTATCTCTGTTGTAGCTGTTACTAGTTCCCTTGATTTCATTATGTGATTTGAGTATTTACATGTTTTTTGCTGATTAACTCATTAGAGAGTCATCCATCTTACTCATCTTTATAAATAAAATGGCAAAAATCAGTTCTAATGTAACTGAAATTACAATAAATATTAATCAGTTAAATCCATCAATAAGAAGACAGAAACTCAGATTGGAGCTCAGGCTGGATTTAAAAATTAAGGTCTAGGGCCTCCCTGGTGGCGCAAGTGGTTGAGAGTCCGCCTGCCGATGCAGGGGATACGGGTTCGTGCCCCGGTCTGGGAGGATCCCATATGCCGCGGAGCGGCTGGGCCCGTGAGCCATGGCCGCTGAGCCTGCGCGTCCGGAGCCTGCGCGTCCGGAGCCTGTGCTCCGCAACGGGGGAGGCCACAACAGTGAGAGGCCCGCATACCGCAAAAAAAAAAAAAAAAAAAAAAAAAAATTAAGGTCTAGCAATATATTATTGTGAGACACACTTAAAATGAAAGAATATGGACAAATTGAAAGTAGAGATATAAGTAGATATTTCAGTCTAATATGAGCAGAAACACCAAACATACAAATGCAGGAACAAAACAGATAGCAGTGTTATATAAGGTTCAGTGTACAAATTCAAGATGAAAAGTATCAGGGACAAAGCATAAGGAGTAGGCAGACTATCAGGAGCTTAACCATGTGGTGATATCAAGTGGATAGTTGGATATATAGGACTAGAATTCAGGGGCAAAGTTCAGAAGCAAAATAAAAGCTGAGATATAAATTTGGAGTCATCAGCATATATATGATATTTAAAGCCATAAGACTGAGTGAGACTATCAAGGAAGTGTAAACAAGAAAAGAGGTCCAAGGAGTAAACTCTGAACCACTCCAACGTTCTGAGGTCAGGGAGATGAAGAGGAACCAGCAAAAGGATAGAAGTGGCCAGAAAGATAGGAGCCAAACGAGGAGAGCATCATGTCCTGGAACCACGTGAAAAAATGATTTCAAAGGAAGAGAGTGATTAGCAGTTTCAAATGTTGCTGACAGGCCAAATAAGAGGACGACTGCAAATTGACCTTTGGATTTAACAATCTGGAGGTTGTTGGTGACCTCCCTAGGAGCAAGTTTGATGATGGAGTTGGGGCAAAGACCTGATTAGAGTGGGTTCAAGAGAGGAGGGTAATTTGAGACAGTGAGTTTTCACAGTTTTTTTAAAATTAATTGATTAATTTAGTTAGTTAGTTTGGCTGCGTTGGGTCTTCATTGCTGCATGCGGGCTGTCTCTGGTTGTGGCGAGCGGGGGCTACTCTTCGTTGCGGTGTGCGGGCTTCTCATTGCAGTGGCTTCTCTTGTTGCAGAGTATGGGCTCTAGGCACACGGGCTTCAGTAGTTGTGGCATATGGGCTCGGTAGTTGTGGCTTGCAGGCTCTAGAGCGCAGGCTCAGTAGTTGTGGTGCACAGGCTTAGTTGCTCCGCAGCATATGGGATCATCCTGGACTAGGACTCGAACCTGTGTTCCCTGCATTGGCAGGCAGATTCTTAACCACTGCGCCACCAGGGAAGACCCTACACAGTTTTTAAAAGGAGTTTTGCCGCTAAAGGAAGGAGAGAAATGGGACAGTAACTGGCAGAGGAGGTGGATCTAAGAGAGTTGTTTGTTTGTTTTTAAGTTAAAAGTTAAGAAAAATAACATCATGTTAGAGAAGTAAAAGTCGGTACTGAGAGAAATGGGAGAATTACTGAACCAATGTCCTTGAATAGAAGAGATCTAGTGTGCAAGTAGAGAGGCTGGCATTAAAATAGGAGTCATAGGGCCTCCCTGGTGGCGCAAGTGGTTGAGAGTCCGCCTGCCGATGCAGGGGATACGGGTTCGTGCCCCGGTCTGGGAGGATCCCATATGCCGCGGAGCGGCTGGGCCCGTGAGCCATGGCCGCTGAGCCTGCGCGTCCGGAGCCTGCGCGTCCGGAGCCTGTGCTCCGCGACGGGGGAGGCCACAACAGTGAGAGGCCCGCATACCGCAAAAAGGAAAAAAAAAAAAAAAAAAAAATAGGAGTCATATAGTTCATCCATAGGTAACAAGAGAGAAAGTAGAATATATAAGGACAAATTCAGATAATTAGGGAGATGTGGTGGTTAATAATGTGGAATTAATAATGATTGCTTCCATTTTCTCAGTGCAGTAGGGAGCTAGGTCATCGGCCAAGAAAGAAGATGGAAGAGAAGGCTACAGAGATCTGAAGAGACAGGAGAAAATACAGAATTTTGTCCAGGAAAGTCAGAGTGAATGGATTAGGGAAACATAGTATATTTGCCAGGCAGCATTATGGGCCACTTGAGGTTAGTGATTATTTAAAGTAAGACCAGTCAGCAAGTTTGAATGTTTTCCTGAAGCTACATTCAGCTTCCAGGGTGCAGCTGTGGAGTAGGCAGAGAAAACTGGATTTAAGTTGGGCTGTGGTCAGCCAAGGAGTATTTCAGAGCAAGAGAAAAACAAATGAGTTCGAGTTGAGAGCATATACCAGAAACTGATTATAATTATAACTATGGAATTCTATCTGGGTTACAAAGGAAGTGAGGACATAAAGGGGTGAGAGACAGTAAGAAGGTGGTAGAATTAATGAAGGAAAGGTCTCTGTGGAGTTCAGAAGGATTGTGGAGTTGGGGTACTAGAAGGAGAGAGCTATAAAGAGGTGATGTTTGGAGAATGAATTATTTGAAACCAAGACTATGGAAGGGTTGCAGTTTTCCTTTTTTTTTTTTTTCCATTAGTCATATCCTTGACAAGGTCAAGGATATGACTAATGGGTAGAGGATTAAATCTCTGAAGGAGAACAGATCAAAGCATTGTGAGGCCAGGTGTTGGAAAGAGCTATGTGAATATTGAAATTACCAGGGATTATGACAGATGTACTGGATAAAAGTGACAGTGAGCAAGGAGGAAGTAAATGACTGCAACAGAGAGAGCAATGGGTGGTATACAGTCTCATGACAGGAGATTTAAAGCTGAGTCTTATTAGAGAGTAGGAGAGAATGATCTGGAAGTAGCATTGAGGAATGAGGAAGATCCCTACCTCATTTCCAGGCCAAGTGTTAAGGGGGATGTGAAAGTTAAAATAGACATCCTTTGAGAGGGCTGCAAGTGAGGCAGTATTATCAGGGGAGAGCAAGGGGTCAGTTATTACTTTGCGTATTTTGAGGATATATTGTTATAAGCATCTATATTAACAATATAGATGTATGATATTATCTCTATATTACACATTTTTGATCTACTGTCTCCCTTTGCCCCTAATGATGCTTCTTGCCTTGAATTCTATTTTTGCCTGTTATTAGATGTCTGCTTGGCTTTGGGGGGGGTTCATATTTGTCTTTTTCTATCTCTTTGTTCTAACTTTGTCCTGTCCTTTTTTTTTTTTTTTTTTTTTTTTGTGGTATGCAGGCCTCTCACTGTTGTGGCCTCTCCCGTTGCGGAGCACAGGCTCCGGACGCGCAGGCCCAGCGTCCATGGCTCACGGGCCTAGCCGCTCCGCGGCATGTGGGATCTTCCCGGACCGGGGCACGAACCCGTATCCCCTGCATCGGCAGGCGGACTCTCAACCACTGCGCCACCAGGGAAGCCCTGTCCTGTCCTTTTTAAAAAAATTTTATTGGAGTATAGTCAATTTACAATGTTGGGATAGTTTCTGCTGTACAGTAAAGTGAATCAGTTATACATATATCTACTCTTTTTTAGATTCTTTTTGTCCTGTCCTTTTAAGTGTGTGTCTTGTAGACATTATATTGCTAGATCTTGTTTTTAAATTAAATCTGAGGATTCTACCTTATCTTGGTAAATTTAACTAATATATTAAATTCCTTTTACGTTGAACATTTTATTTCTTCTTAGATTAAATTTTCTTTCATTTTTTTCTTGCTTATTTAGTTATATTAGTTTTTTCTATGGGTTTGAAAAGTATGCATTTTATATTTGTTCTTCCACTGGTTATCTTTAACTTAAGACCCTTACTTGTATTTATCTTTCCCAACTTACGAAACTTATCAACACCTATCTGTATCTTCCTCCATAGTGGGACAAATACTTTAACATACACACTCTTGCCTACCTCTGGATATTGCACTTTGTTATATCTGGTGTGTGTGTGTGTGTGTGTGTGTGTGCAGTGTATGTATATTTACAATGCTTTTATACACCAACAAGCTTTACAAAATTGTTTTCTCATTTTTACTATCTTATATTTTGTAGCATTTCCTAAAAGTTTCATTTGATAGATCACTTCCTTCAAGAGTATTTTCAAAGAGGATCTTGATACTGCTGAGACCTTGAAGATCTGAGAATATATTTGTTGTACCCTCACATTTAAGCAATAGCTTAGCGGAATATAGCTTAGATTCAAAGTTCTGTTTTCAATATTTTAAAAATATTTATTATTTTCCTGTCTCTAATGTTGCTCCTGAGAAGTCTGACATTCTGATTCATTCTCTTTGTGGGTGAGCTGCTTTTCTTAGAATTTTCTCTTTGCCTTTGGAGTTCTTAAATTTCATTAAAATATCACTAAGTATTCATTTTTTCTATATCAGCCCTATTTATCCCCACTCCCCATATACCCTTCCAATATCAGTCTTTCTTTGGAGGTTCTCACTTGTTTTTTTCATATATCATCTTCCCTCCATTAACTTTTTCTCTCCTGCTAGGACTCATATTATATAAATGCTGTCTTTTCTATGTCTAGCTTCATTAATCTGTATATTTTTTCATTTCTTTTTCATTCTCAATGTCTTCTGGAAAAGTTTCTTGACCTGATCTTGGGTTATGTTCATTTTGCTATTTATATCAGCTAGTGAGTTTATTTCAATTGTGTATTGAATATTCAGTAATCCTGCTTGGTTCTTCGTAATTGTTTGTTTCTGCAGTATCAATATCCTCTTTGGGGGCTTCCCTGGTGGCGCAGTGGTTGAGAGTCCGCCTGCCGATGCAGGGGATGAGGGTTCGTGCCCTGGTCTGGGAGGATCCCACGTGCCACGGAGCGGCTGGGCCCGTGAGCCATGGCCGCTGAGCCTGTGCATCCGGAGCCTGTGCTCCGCTACGGGAGAGGCCACAACGGTGAGAGGCCCGCGTAGAGCAAAAAAAAAAAAAAAAAAAAAAAAAAAAAAAAAAAAAAAAATAGGGCCTCCCTGGTGGCGCAAGTGGTTGAGAGTCCGCCTGCCGATGCAGGGGATACGGGTTCGTGCCCCGGTCTGGGAGGATCCCATATGCCGCGGAGCGGCTGGGCCCGTGAGCCATGGCCGCTGAGCCTGCGCGTCCGGAGCCTGTGCTCCGCAACGGGGGAGGCCACAACAGTGAGAGGCCTGCATACTGCAAAAAAAAAAAAAAAAAATATATATATATATATATATATATATATATATATATATATATATATATATCCTCTTTGGGAACATTTATTTGGCCTGTATTCTATTAATTCTTGTCATCTAGAGTAGGTTATTCAATTTATTGTCTTCCTAATTGTCTAGTTATTTATCCCTGTGAGGTCATTTTCCTTTACGAGTATCAGTTATCTTGGTGGGTAATGGAAGGAGAAAGGGGTGGGAGGAGTCAAGACCCACCTTTAGCTTGTACAACTCCTGGTGAGTGAGAGGGTCCAACTTTGCATATCTTTATATCTATTGCTCTCATCAGAGGGCTTTGCCCCTTAGTGAAGGTCTCTGTACCCTAGGCTTTGTTCTTTTTTTTATTTATTTATTTTTGGCTGCTTTGGGTCATTGTTGCTGTGCGCGGGCTTTCTCTAGTTGCAGCAAGTGGGGGCTACCCTCCATTGCGGTGCGCGGGCTTCTCATTGTGGTGGCTTCTCTTGTTGCGGAGCGCGGGCTCTAGGTGCACAGGCTTCAGTAGTTGTGGCACACGGGCTCAGTAGTTGTGGCATGCGGGCTCTAGAGCAGAGGCTCTGTAGTTGTGGCGCATGGGCTTAGTTGCTCTGAGGCATGTGGGATCTTCCCCGGACCAGAGATTGAACCCGTGTCCCTTGCATTGGCAGGACGATTCTTAACCATTGCACCACCAGGAAAGTCCCCTTAGGCTTTGTTCTTTTCTAAGAATGTATTTGTCTAGCCCCCTGGGTGAAAAGAAAGCCTATGAGGAAAGGTAGGAGGAAACCCTTAGGTGTTTGTTGGCTGAGCCAGCAGTTGCTGGTTTTTTTACCCTACATCCCAGTAGTGTAACCCTACGAACTTGCTTTCTGGTATTGTAGAGGGATGATGGGGAAGACAGTGATCTACTCTAGGCAATGTAGTGGATAGAAAAGAGCCCAACTCAAAATTTCTCCCCAAATCTCCATGTTGGAAGCCAGGCCCTCCTTTGTCTAGGGCTACTATTTCCCTTCTTTATCAAACCATAACCATCTTCTGACTCTCCAGGGGTTTCTGCTGGTTTCATTTTCTTTCTTTCTTTCTTTTTTTTTTGCCCATTCATTTCTTATTTCTGAGGCATCTTTGGGCTTGTGTTGGGTGGGGGAGGTAGACTGTGCCACTTTGCCATCATATCAGGAATCATTTTGTGATAGCCTACCTCAGTGTTTGTTGAAGCTTTGTGTTTCAAGTAATTTAGAGCAGAAGATATTCTTTCTTGAGTGGTTATGGTAGTAGTCTGGAAATGAGGATGTTTAACCTGAAGAACTACAGGCAGAATATAAAAGTAGGTTGGACAAAGCAATGTATATACATGAAAGAAAGCAAAATAGGCATTTTACTGAAACATTGAAATTTACTTTCAACATGCTTGTGTTTAATTTTACAGTCACTTGCGAATCTTCTTAAACCTGGAAACAAGACGAGAAAATTAATCTTATTACAAATTGCTCTTGAACACATTTGTGGGAAGACGGATGATTCACAGGGAAATTAAGAGTGCCACCAGAACTCACAAAGTCAAACTAGTAAAATCAGTATGTAATCCATATTTATAAAAGTCACCTTCACAAGGCAGAATGTCTCCCAGGACCAAAATCAGGAAGAGCAGGGCCTGGCAATAGTTTATACTTATTAGACAGTATTCTTACACCTGAAGTTAGAAAACAGCCTAAATATTGACAATGGTTGTTATTTCTGGGCATGGACTTGTCTGTATTTTCCAAATTTTTTATGATGAACATTCATTACTTTTGTAATTGGAAAAAATTATTCTAATGGAATTTTCAAAGCAAAATCATCATATAAATATACAAACTTGTACAAGGATATTTGCTGCAGCATTGTTTGGAATGTTGAAAAAGATCCAAATTTCTATCAGGAGAACCGTTCAATAAATTATGATAGATCTTTATAAGAAATATCATGCAAACAATAAAGATGATGATATAAGTCTATATTAATATAGAAAATTTTCAAAGATTTACTGTTAAGTGAAACAAAGTAGGTGAAAAGACATGTCTGAAATGAGCCCATTTTGCAACCAAAAAGTAAGTGCACAGAAATTTTTTGAAAAATATAGGCAAAAAGTTACTACTCAATCTTAACAGCAAGTAAAAAGTTGAACAAAGTGAAAAATCAACGACTCTTCTTTGATTCTTCAGAGAAGTGAGGTCACAGGGCAAACCACTGCCCCCAAAATTGGAGAGACAGACAGATGATATAGAGAATTACTACTTAACTAGAATAGAAACTCATGAGCAGAAACTTCTGCAGGAACCAGTGCCTGGTAAAAAACCTAAACTGTAATTGATGAATTGCTGGAGGCTCAGTATAAACAAGTCTGAGAGTTAAAAGCTCCAGGGGACCTAGTCAAAGGGACCATCAGAAACTCTACTAGTTCCTGACAGTGAAGGTTGGAGAAAAACCCCCTCATGTTTACCCCAGAGGAAGGGGGAAAGTAACCATTCTGAAATACAGCAGAGCATTCTGTTCTTCTTAACAAACCTGCCCTCAGGAGAAACTATTTTACCAGAGTCTAACATGCTGGGGTTTTATCAGGGCCTAACCTACTTGGAGGAAGGGAAATACTCAACTCCAGTCAGCTCTAGCCATCCTGTCCCATCTAAAGTGGAGTGGGAGTCATGGGTACTGAGAAGCACTGGTAAAGTTCATAGTCCAGAGGCATAGGCTCTCCAAAAGACTGAGACCTAATCGTAGAACTATAAAATGTTTCCCCTTCTCCCATACTTCACCACACCACTAAAAGCCTATTTACCAGAGTTTCTTTCACCTAGTATATCATGTCTGGATTTTAATTAAAAAATTACAAGGCACACTAAAAGGCAAAAAATACAGTTTGAAGAGGCTGAACACGCATCAGAACCAGAGTCAGATATGGTAGTGATGTTGTAATTATGATAATTATAATCATAATTAACTGTGATTAATATGCTAAGGACTGATGAAAAAGTAGATAGCATGCAGGAACATTGGATAATGTGAATTTTCTTCAAAGAAGAACTCTCAAGAGAAATTTTAAAATATTTTGAACTAAATGAAAATGAAAATACAAACTTACCAAAATTTGTGGGATGCAGCAAAAGCGGTGTGCTTAGAGGGAAACTTATAGCATTGAATGCATATGTTAGGAAAGAAAATAAATCTTAAATCAATAATCTAAGCTTCCACCTTGGGAAACTAAAAAAAGAGGAGCAAACTAAATCCAAAATAAGCAGAAGAAAAGAAGTAATAAAAATTAGAGCAGAGGGCTTCCCTGGTGGCGCAGTGGTTGAGAGTCCGCCTGCCGATGCAGGGGACACGGGTTCGTGCCCCGGTCCGGGAGGATCCCACATGCCGCGGAGCGGCTGGGCCCGTGAACCATGGCCGCTGAGCCTGCGCGTCCGGAGCCTGTGCTCCGCAACGGGAGAGGCCACAACAGTGAGAGGCCCGCATACTGCAAAAAAAAAAAAAAAAAAATTAGAGCAGAAATCAATAGAGAAAATCAACAGATTTAACTGGGCATCTTGCTCATCCCTCAACCATGTGTTTATGTTGTTTAGAGTTACATATATAGTTAAGTATAAAGCCCAATGTGTAGAAATATTAACAGCAAATTCAGTATAGTGGTTTCTATGGAGCAAGAAGGAGAAAAATGTCATTGGTCAGGGGTACACAGAGGAATTCACTCTTATGTGTGTTTGTATTATGTATTCTTAATTTTTGCTTTTTGGGTTTTTCCTTTTTTTTTAATTTATTAAATTTATTTATTTTTGGCTGCGTTGGGTCTTTGTTGCTGCACACAGGCTTTCTCTAGTTGTGGCGAGTGGGGGCTACTCTGTGTTACAGTGTGCCGGCTTCTCGCTGCAGTGGCTTCTCTTGTTGCGGAGCACGGGCCCTAGGTGCGCGGGCTTCAGTAGTAGTGGCTCGCAGGCTTAGTTGCTCCAGGGCATGTGGGATCCTCTTGGACCAGGGCTCGAACGCATGTCCTCTGCATTGGCAGGCAGATTCCTAACCACTGCACCACCAGGGAAGCCCTTTCCTTTCTTTTTTAAAGAACATGTTTTATTTCTTTTTCTTTTTAAATTTATTTATTTATTTATTTATTTATTTAGGCCACGTCTCACGGCATGTGGGATCTTAGTTCCCCAACCAGGGATCGAACCTGCACCCCCTGCAGTGGAAGTGCAGAACCTTAACCATTGGACCACCGGGAAAGTCCCGGCATGTTTTATTTCTTAAGCTTAGTGTTGCATTTGCAGATTTTTGAATATTACTGTGCTTTTTGCTGTCTGAAATATTGATAATAAATATCTTTAAAATATTCTGTAGCCCTCTAGATAAAGTCCAGGGAACCTAATATGGATTACAAACACCTTCATGGTTTCTCTGACCCTACTTACCTCTCTAATCTTGCCACTTCCAGTTTGTACACAGTGGTCTGACCAGGCTGACCAATTTTCCTCAAAAGACCTGCAAGCCTTTGCCATTCCTTCTCTCCAGCACAGCCAGCCCTCCTCCCCTTTTCACCCATCTTCCTCTTGTTATTAAATCTTTGCTTAATTGTCCATAGCTTTAGGAAAACTTCTCTGACACTCTGTGTGGGTTGAGTACTGCTTTGTAATTCCAAAACATTAAGTACTTTCACCATCTCTTACCACTTATTCACACCATATTGGAATTGTTGATTTACTTCTCTGTAGCTCCCATTTGAATATAAAAGTATAGAAACTGTCTCATTTATCTTAACATCCTGGCCTCTGCCTAGTACCTGGCAGTAATAGGCCCTCAGTAAATATTCTTCTAGGAGTCAATTAGTTAGTTAATGATGGGCTGGTTTACTTAACATTCTTTTTTTTTTAATTGTATTTATTGTATTTATTTTATTTTTGGCTGCGTTGGGTCTTTTGTTGCTGCATGTGGGCTTTTCTGTAGCTGTGGCGAGCAGGGGCTATTCTTTGCTGCAGTGTGCAGGACTCCTTTTGCGGTGGCTTCTCTTGTTGCAGAGCACGGGCTCTATGCCTGCAGGCTTCAGTAGTTGTGGCACGTGTGCTCAGTAGTTGTGGTTCATGGGCTCTAGAGCACAGGCTCAGTAGTTGTGGTGCATGGGCTTAGCTGCTCTGCGGCATGTGGGATCCTCCCGGACCAGAGCTTGAACCCGTGTCCCCTGAACTGACAGGCAGATTCTTAACCACAGAGCCACCAGGGAAGCCCTACTTAACATTCTTGAGGCATGCTATAATTTAATGTGAACCCTGTTTAATAATCAGTATTTAGTTGGAATCATAAATTTTAACCATCCCATAGTGTGGTTAGAAATAATTACCTGGAAAACAGAAACAAAAATAAAAACAAACAAAACCCAAAACAGAAATAATTACCTGGAATAAAGTTCTCTTCAGTCATTCATATATATCAAAGTTTGGGTTAAACTAGGTCTTGCTTTTGTTTTTTAGGATTAGCTAATAGTAGGTGTTCATCAGATTGTACAAACCATTCTTAGGCAAATGTGGTAAAGTTCTTAAAGTTGCTTTTTATTTTTATAAATTCAAATTTGATGCGTATAATAGGATTACTCTAATGGATGGTAAGTACTGATACCACTTGCATTTAATGAACCTAATAAAAATGCCATTGTTACTTATATTTTCTTCTTAGCCTGCTCTTTTGCTTCATTTTCCTTAGAGTCCATGTGCTGCTAACTAAAGATTGTGATTTACGAACAGCTCCTAACCCCGTATGTAAAAAAACATACTTTAAAAATACTTATTTATTTATTTATTTATTTATTTGGCTGTTTCGGGTCTTCGTTGCAGCACACGGGCTCTTCATTGCAGCTCGCAGGCTTCTCTCTAGCTGTGGCGTGCGGGTCTTTTTCTCCCTCTAGTGGGCTCTGTAGTCTGCGGCTCATGGGCTCTCTGGTTGAGGCACTCGAGCTCAGTAGTTGTGGCGCACAGGCTTAGTTGCCCTGCAGCATGTGGGATCTTAGTTCCCTGACCAGGGATCAAACCCGCATCCCTTGCATTGGAAGGCGGATTCTTTACCACTGGACCACCAGGAAGATATAATATTGTTTTATATCTTAATAAAATAATACAACTTTCCTTTTCAAACAAAAGTTATATGCCAAAATGTTAGCAGCAGTATTATCCCTGAATGGTGGGGGTCCAAAGTAATTTTGAAATTTTCTTTGTTATACTTTCTTATGCTTTATATATTTTTGAAATATTATGTAAAAATATATCAAATTATACTTGGAAAAAAGCAATTCCCTGTTTAAAAAAAAACCTTTAAGATATATTTAAATTATTTAGGAAAAAGACTTTAAGTGGAATGGCAGATGGTCAGCATGGAAACAAGAAGCATGGGGTCACAGAAGAGTCTCCGGAGAAGCAGCATGCTGCGTAGCCAGCAAAACTGTCCAGGTTGTTGGTCAGGTACATTCTTATGGTGGAGATGAATCCACATCATAATCTTATGTCACAACCATTGATATCACATAAACAGCTGCTTCTGCCCTGATTCTGTATTTGCCAGACAACTTTCTAATTTCTGATTTATGTCCTAAGTAGTTTTTCCCCCTTTAGGGAAAATGCTCTAATAAGCCAAGGCAAACATCTGAACCATTTCCTTATTTTCAAGTGTGCAAGCCCCCTGCTAGGACCAGCCCTTGGAAAAAATAAAGAATTATGACATAGCACACTAGGGACTTCCCTGGTGGCACAGTGGTTAAGACTCCGCACTCCCAATGCAGGGGGCCCGGGTTCGATACCTGGTCAGGGAACTAGATCCCACATGCATGCCACAACTAAGAGTTCTCACGCCACAACAAAGGAGCTGACAAGCTGCAACTAAGGAGCCCGCCTGCCGCAACTAAGACTTGGTGCAGCCAAATAAATAAATAAATAAATATTTTTTAAAAAAAAGAATGAATGACATATCACACTTGTGCCAGCTTTCTCTACCCATCTTTTAAACAAAGATCTGAATAGTGAAAGACAGAAAGGCACGTGTACGTGTTTGCTTATGTGTGACACACAGAAAGTGGCAGGGACATAGGGTGAATGACAGAAACAGCAAATCCAGTCATTCTGAGTGACTCTAACCTTTGTCTACTGTATGGTAAGTAAGAAGTTTCACATCAGATGGTCTTTATCTCAGTGAGAGAGAAATATTTAAACCATTTAGCTTAAGGTAAATTTCAGGTATCTTTAGTGTGGCATGTAGAACTTGTTTGAAATTCTGGTTCTGCTTCAGCTTCCTATTCTTTAAAATGCTTACTCTCTTTACCTCATCAGGATGGCTGTGAGGTTTAAATTTGATATTAGATTTACTGGTTGTGAAAAGCACCACATTGTGAAGTGTTATTGTTATTGCTATTACTTAACAGGTAATAGTACTTCCCTCAATAAAAATTGCACCAGATAGCCTGCAGTTTCCAAAGCTTCCTCTGCCCTAAGAGAGTCCTGTTGGAACTGTTCTTTTGGGAATTCCCAGTGGTTAGGACTCAGCACTTTCACTGCCAGGGCCCGGGTTCAATCCCTGGTCAGGGAACTAAAATCCCACAAGCTGTACAGTGCAGCCAATAAATAAATAAATATTTTAAAAAATATTTTTTAAAAAAGGAAACTGTTCTTTTGAGAATTGCTGTCTTTTGTAATTCCTCAGTATTTTATCACCCCCTACTTTGATTATTACCTCTTTGGAGAAAGAAACATAGATTTATTCATTCATTCAACATTGAACTTTTTTGGATATCTCTAATGGGTCAAAATGTCAGATCTCCTGGGATACAAAGAGACAGATACATAAACAGATCATTATAATACATGTGGTAAATACAATGATAGAGTAATAACCTTAGGATATTATGGGAGTTTGGGGAAATGGCACATAAGGGCAATAGGGAAGATTAGGAAAAGCTCTCCTCAGGGGTAAAAAAGTATAAACTGATTAAGTCAGTAATATTTTGTGCTGCAAGTAACAGAATCCCTACCCTCTTGCACTGTTGGTGGGAATGTAAATTGATACAGCCACTATGCAGAACAGTATGGAGGTTCCTTAAAAAACTAAAATCAGAACTACCATGCAACCCAGCAGTCCCATTACTGGGCATATACCCTGAGAAAACCATAATTCAAAAAGAGTCATGTACCACAGTGTTCACTGCAGCTCTGTTTGCAATAGCCAGGACATGGAAGCAACCTAAATGTCCATCGACAGATGAATGGATAAAGAAGATGTGGCACATATATACAGTGGAATGTTACTCAGCCATAAAAAGAAATGAAATTTAGTTATTTGTAGTGAGCTGGATGGACCTAGAGTCTGTCATACAGAGTGAAGTAAATCAGAAAGAGAAAAACAAATACCGTATGCTAACACGTATATATGGAATCTAAAAAAAAAAAAGGTTCTGAAGAACCTAGGGGCAGGACAGGAATAGAGATGCAGATGTAGAGAATGGACTTGAGGACACAGGGAGGGGGAAGGGTAAGCTGGGATGAAGTGAGAGAGTGGCATGGACATATATACACTACCAAATGTAAAATAGATAGCTAGTGGGAAGTAGCCGCATAGCACAAGGAGATCAGCTCGTGCTTTGTGACCACCTAGCGGGGTGGGATAGGGAGGGTGGGAGGGAGATACAAGAGAGAGGAGATATGGGAACATATGTATATGTATAGCTGCCTCACTTTGTTATACATCAGAAACTAACACACCGTTGTAAAGCAATTATACTCCAATAAAGATGTTAAAAAAAAAAAGTAACAGAATCCCTGACTAAGGATGGTTGAAACTAAAAAGTCATTTATTGCTCACTTAACAAAAAGGCCAGAGGCAGGTGTACTCAGGGTTGTTCCAGCAACTTAATGTTATCAAAGATAGGGTTTCATTTATCTTCCTTCTCTGTAATTCTTGGTGTATTGTCTTTTTGTCCTGTGGTTATCACCTCAGGGTTGCCAAAGATGACAATAGCTCCAAGCATCACATGACACATCAAGGCAGGAAGAGAAATTTTAGTTCTAGTCACCTCTGTTGGAAACAGGAAGAAAAGGTACTGGGGAATAGAGAGGTTTTTGTTTTTATATGTTTTTAATTTTAAAAAATCATTTATTTGTTTGGCTGCCTTGGGTCTTAGTTGCGGCACATAGGATCTTCGTTGTGGTGCACGGGCCTCTCTCTAGTTGTGGCACGTGGGCTCCAGAGCATGTGGGCTTAGTTGCCCTGAGGCATGTGGGATCTTAGTTCCCCGACCAGGGATGGAACCCACATCCCCTGCATTGGAAGGCAGAACCTTAACCACTGGACCACCAGGGAAGTTCCTATATTTTAAATTTTTTTAAAAAAATTTTATGAGATAAAGTAAAAGAAGAAATATGTTATCGGCCCTGGATTTTTGCACGTAGTGTTCCTTCTGCCTGGCATCCATGGTCTCTTGAACCCTTTCCACATATTATATCTCAGTGCCTCATTTTAGTACCTGGCACATAGGAAGTAGTAAATATTTTTGAAAGGAAAGCAGGCAGAGCAAAAATAGAGGCAGTTGAACACAACAGGCAGCTAATCTCCTTAAAACATATTGTCTAGGGGCTTCCCTGGTGGCACAGTGGTTAAGAATCTGTCTGCCAATGCAGGGGTCACGGGTTCGAGCCCTGGTCCAGAAAGATCCCACATACCACGGAGCAACTAAGCCCATGGGCCACAACTACTGAGTCTGTGCTCTAGAGCCCGTGAGCCACAACTAGTGTGCCCATGTGCCACAACTACTGAAACCTGCGTACCTAGAGCCCATGCTCCTAAACAAGAGAAGCCACCACAATGAGAAGCCTGCACACCCCATCAAAGAGTAACCCCTGCTCGCCACAACTGGAGAAAGCAGGTGTGCAGCAACGAAGACCCAACGCAGCCAAAAATAAATAAATAAATTAATTAATTAAAAAAAAACATATTGTCTAAAATCAGGGGAGGTAAGTAATAAGGCAATTAAATACAGAATGGTAAGTGCTAAGATAGTATTAATTATAAGACGCTATGGGAGAACACAGGAGTCAGAGAAGACAGCTCGGAAAGAGATTAGGGACTTCCCTGGTGATCCAGTGGTTAAGACTCTGTGCTTCTAATGCAGGAGGCAGGTGTTCCATCCCTGGTCAGGGAACTAGGATCCCACATGCCCTGCGGCATGGGCAAAAAAAAAAAAATGTTGAGGAAAAAAAAAAAGAAAGAGTGATTGTTTAAACTGAGATCCAAAGGATGGTAGAAATAACCAAACCCAGAGGGAAAAAAGTCTCTTGGTTTGGACTATAATTGCCACAAAGTAAAAAAATATATAATCCTCTTTGAGGGAGAAAGACCTTGAAGAGATTCTAGGGAGAAAAAAAGAGGGGGAGGATGGCAAATAATAACAGATCATATAGTGCCCATTATTACTAATTAAAGATGTCTTAAAAATAGGTTTAGTGAAAAATAGAAAAAAATCCAAGTCTTCAATTCTTCTATTTCCTATAATGTCTTATTAAAGTTTTTCACTGTTTTCAGCATCTCCTACTCTGAAAGTTTTCAAACATCTAACTCTATAACTCACAAACTCCTAATACATATTTTGTATCTAATATCATGTAAAAATGGAAGTTTTGGCAAAGCACAATAGAAGGGTTGCCAGATTAAATACAGGGTGCCTAGTCAAATTTGAACTTCAGATAAATAATAAATAATTTTTTACAATTACATGGACCATACTTATACTAAATCATTTGCTGTTTATCTGAAATTAAAATTTAACTGGGTGCCCTACCTTTTTATTTGCTGAATCTGCAACCCTAACAATGGATACCAAATTCCAAAGAGAAGTGCTAGACTAGGATTTACAAAGAAATTAACTCTTAATCTTTTAACTCACTTTGAGGGTATGAGATGGTCAAGGAGAAGAGGATTTTGAGAATGCTTCTACCCTTCCTCCACTCCAAGAACTTAACACAAGTCTCCAATTTGGAGGCCCAGTAGACAAGGGCCTGATTCCATACCTGAAAAAAAACCATACCTGACTGATTGGCTAGCTGCTCTAATGGCAGAAACAAAGAAAAAGCTGCTGCGTTGGGATAGGCCTTCAGCCTCAGAGTTTATCTGGACAAAGAAGGCTCAAGTGTTTCCTATAGACTAGATGAGGGCCACACATACATATATACCCAGGAGAGATGACATAGGGCTGTCATGTATTCTGTCCAGGAGAACTGCCTAAATATGCAAACACATCTCAGCAGAGAGAAGCTGGGGGTATCACAAATGCAAACAACCAGTTGAAATAGAAATGTACCTGCCATGATGAAGAAATCTTTAGGGAATTCCCTGGCAGCCCAGTGGTTAGGACTCCACACTCTCACTGCCAAGGGCCTGGGTTCCATCCCTGGTCGGGGAACTAAGATCCCACAAGCCGTGGGGTGTGGCCAAAAAGAAGACAACATGCAGAAGAAATCTGCAGATGAGTGATCTCCAGTGATGATGATCACCAAGGAACTCACCAAGTACTCCCATGAAAGAGTCATCTTCAAAAATCTGTTACATCCAGGAAGCAATGATGTGAGAAAATGCAACAGTGATAGTCAGTAAGAACTTTCTCTTTCCCTTTCCCTTTCCCTCTCCTCCCTTCTCAGAACTGTAATCCATAAGAGGTCCAATACTAGCAAGCTGGAAAAGTTGGAACAAAAGCAGTAGGCCACAAAAGAGAAAATAAGCTGTTCATGTCCTTCTTCCCTGACTGTTAAGTTGCAATAGTCTAAGCTGGAAGAGAGGAGAACTTTAAAACAAAATTAAAGCTTTATTATACATGGTTCTGGATATTTTAATTACCGACTAGATAAACTTACATTATTAAAAAGTTACCAGAAATGGGGACTTCCCTGGTGGTCCAGTGGTAAAGAATCCATCTTCCAATGCAGGGGACACGAGTTTGATCCCTGGTCAGGGAATTAAGATCCCACATGCTGTGGGGCAACTGAGCATGCACACCACAACTACTGAGCCTGAGTGCCTCAACTAGAGAGGCCGTGTGCCTGCAAACTACAGAGCCCACGCTCTCTGGAGCCCACACGCCCCAGCAAAAGATCCCGCATGCCACAACGAAGATCCCACCTGCCGCAACTAAGAATAAATATTTGCGATGCAACCAAGAATAAAATAAATAAATAAAATAAATATTTTAAAAAATACTATATAAAAAAAAGTTACCAGAAATGTCATGGAACCATCTAGGTTTTCATTTAGAGGTAGGGTAAGAACTAGCTTCACTGAATAAATGTAAAGGGATGTAAAATCACTTGGGAAAATACCTTAGCCATTTCTTATAAAGTAAATATACACTTATCATACAACCCAGCAATCCCACACTTGGGTATTTTTCTAGGAGAAGTGAAAACTTACATTCACCCCAAAACCTGTGTATGAATTTTTATAGCAGTTTAATTGCCAAAAACTGGAAACAACTCAGATGTCTTTGACCTGGTGAATGGATAAAGTAATATGGTATAGCCATACAGTGGAATAATACTAGCCAGGAAGTAAAAGGAAATGAATTACTGATACATGTAACAACATGGATGAATCACATGAATTATGCCAAGTGGAAAAAGCCAGATTCAAAAGATTACATACTGTATACTTCCATTTATATGACATTCTGGAAAAGAGAAAACTATAGGAACTGCAAGCAGATCAGTGGTTGCCATAACTATGCACTTGTCAAGACTCAGAACTGTACCCTAAAGAGGTTAAATGTATATACATTATACCTTAAAAAAAAAAAATCTATGGAAAGCTCCTTGATTCTGAGTACTTCCAAACAGTAAATTGGAAGTAAGAGTCTCACTAACTTCGTAGGATTTAGCATGAGTAAGAAGTGAATAGTTAGGTCAGTAGTATATCTAATAGTTGAAGCTAGCTGTGGAATGGAGATAAAGGAAATATTATTCAAAGAAAAATTTATACATCTTGTCCCAAGCACTATAGGCATTAAATTAGCAATGTTATCTCTCCAAATAACCTAAGTTAATTAATTTAATTACTCAAAAAATGTAAGGGAAAATGGGAGACAAAAAGAAAGCTGCTTTCTGATTATAACCTATAACTTAGGAGTCATACTTATTCAACTTAATGGTTACATTTGATTTGGTTACTTTTTTTCATGAACACTTGTGCTCACGGTATATGATTTTATATTGTATACATTATATAATATTTTTGCTATTATTTTACTTTATTATCGAATTTTAAGTGTCTTATTTCATGGTGTCTGCTACCTAAACAAATTGATGAGTTAACACTATTTCTTCTTACCCCAGGACTTGGATTTCACCAGAATAAATCAGACTGCTCCCACAAACTCTTTCAGGTTACAAAAGTTCCATTTCTAAATTCTTAGCTTAGAACATTAAATAATTCTCTTACTTGAAAGAGGTAATGGAGACTCCAAAACTCTTCACTTCCACTAGAATGGTTTCCAATAGTTTCAGTGAGAATCTGGTTTAACAGAATTTGGAAATGTGGAACTACATGACCACCTTACCTGTTCTCTCCAAGTCTCTTCAGTGCATCCTGGGAAATAAGCACTGAATTTACTTCAAATTTGGCCTAGATATGACAACTGCATTTAAGGTCATGTTACTGAATCATGAAGTGGGCGAAGGCATTCTACTACGGTCTTTCTGGTTCTTCCAGTAATAAATCCCTAAGGGTGGAATTCAAAGTGGACCTATCTAGTGTTAGATTAGGTTTCATGGTAATTAGGTTTCATGGTATTATAACTGCTTTTTGTCTGTTTGTTTGTTTATATTATTCCAGTAGTGACATCTATAGGCCTATGAAGAGAAACACTAAAAGACTAATGTTGGGGCCTCCCTGGTGGCGCAGTGGTTGGGAGTCCGCCTGCCGATGCAGGGGATACGGGTTCGTGCCCCGATCTGGGAGGATCCCATATGCCGCGGAGCGGCTGGGCCCGTGAGCCATGGCCGCTGGGCCTGCGCGTCCGGAGCCTGTGCTCCGCAATGGGAGAGGCCACAACAGTGAGAGGCCCGCATACCGCAAAAAGGAAAAAAAAAAAAAAAAAAAAAGACTAATGTTGAATTTACCTGTACTATTTTATGGCTGGTGTGAGTCTGACCTCACACCAAAAAACTACTTTTGGCAACTCCCTGGTGCTGTAAGAGAAAATCAAGTTAGGGAAACAAAAGGTATGTGACCAAAGGCCCAATTACCAGAGTGCTCCCTCCCAGTCCTTAACTTACTTTGATTTAATGCATTTAAGAGATCTTCTGAACGTAGAGTGAACATCTAACTGGAGCAGCATAGGAATATCTGGGTACCCACCCAGCTGGGCCCAGAGTGAATACATTGACGTCTTCTCTGTTATTGGGTAACTTGAAGTGGATAAATCAGCATTCCAGATGGCTTCCATTTGGTCTTCTTGTCTAGAGAATCAGAGAGCAAGCACCACTTGGAAGCGTCAAACACTCCTGAACTCCATAGCCATTCAAAAGATATAATTCCTATTCTTGCCCCTTCTCTTCACCACCACCGTGTCCTATAAAGCCCCCCTGGCACCAAGGAACATTAGCTATGCCCACTTTGACTGACAGAAGGATTAAAACAGCAGAATTTGCAGAAATAACATTTTTCCCCCTGAAAGTTGCATTTCCATGACTTCACCTAATACGTTTTAAAACGACTTTCTTAGCTTCATGGAGTATACACTCCATATGCAGGCTATGTTTCCCCCACAGCAGTCTTTTCCCCTTCCTTCCCAAAGTTCCTACCTTCTTAAAAAAAAACAAAACAAGTAATGCTTCTAAGTTTCTTCACTGTGTGTATTAAAATAATGTGTTTCTTTGTAAGGAAGAATCAACTTCATTTTTTTTAAGGAACTCAAAATTAGTTATTAGATATTTAAGTAGAAATAAGCCTTTTGCTAAATTAACTAAGAAAATTAATAACAGTTATGAACCACATCATAACTGTGGAGAAGGGGAAGCTCTGGGGCAGGGGGAAAAAAAGCATGAGGTCCCAGATACTATCGAAAGAAAGTTTAATGTCAGTCTTTCCTACCACATACCTGTACTTATTGAATATGTCATACTTTTTGTCCTCTTCTTTTAGGATTGGCAGTTGAACAAATTTGGTAGAGGCAGATATTTGCTTCTTTTTGATGATCAAAGGGATAGGTTGATTTAGGTTCAATTTATATATCTCTTGAAGCTAATCATAAATAAATCAGAAAAAGGAAATCATGAAAAGAAAGGGCCAAAGTCTTTAGGAAGGTCTTCCTAGCTGGCCTTAGCTAAACTATGACACTTCCTTTTCCTTGGAAAAGGAATTCTCTTTCTCCATGCCCTTTCTCCCTTCCTCCTGCCACTCCTCAACCTCTGCCTGCCTCCAACACACAATTTCAGTGTTGGCAACTGTGATATATAAAAACTGTGGTCCTGCATTAAGTTCTAGTTTTAGTCCTCTCATTTCCTAGCTTTGTGACATCGGGTTAGTTGCTAATTTTTTTTTTTTTTTTTTTGCTGTACGCGGGCCTCTCACTGCTGTGGCCTCTCCCGTTGCGGAGCACAGGCTCCGCGGCCATGGCTCGCGGGCCCAGCCGCTCCGCGGCACGTGGGATCCTCCGGGATAGGGGCACGAACCCGTGTCCCCTGCATCGGCAGGCGGACTCCCAACCACTGCGCCACCAGGGAAGCCCTAGTTGCTAATTTTATCTGCACTTCTTTCTTCTCATTTCTAAAACAAGAATAATAAACACAGGGTTCTTAGGAGAGTTGTGTAAGACAATATATTCATCAGTTGTGAAACATTGTGCAAATATAATGACAGCTAACATTGACTGTCAGGTGCTTTCTATGTATTAATTTATTTGATATTTGCTACCTTAAGAGATAGGTGCTATTATTATCCTTGTCTTCTTACATATGGGGATTTGAAGCTCAGAAAAGTTAAGTGGCTCGCCCAAGGTCTCTTAGCTAGTATGTGGTGAAGCTGATTTGAACCCAATCTGGTAGCAGAACCAACCTCTTGACCACCACTCTGATTCAGTGTAAATATTTATTCATTTCTGCCCTTTTCTTCCTTTTTGCTTTTTCCCCTCCCTTCTTGATGCCTTGATACCCACCTCATCATCTAGATTCTGCCTTTCCTGACCCCAGACCCTTATTAATCCTCTGAAATGCCCTAGACATTGTAATTCCTGTTGGATAGTTCATGACACTGCCAATTCATCTTGCTTTACTCCATTTACATTGGTCATATTTTCCAAACCCAGAACTGTCAAAAATATCCAATTTTTGAGGTCAGAGAGTTTTAATGTTTAAAATGTACTTCTAGGGACTTCCTTGGTAGTCCAGTGGGTAAGGCTCGTTGCTCCCAGTTCAGGGGGCTCAGGTTCAATCCCTGGTTGGGGAATGGGATTCCGCATGCATGCCGCAACTAAGACCTGGTGCAGCCAAAATAAATAAAATAAAATGTAACTTCTGGGGAGTTCCCTGATGGCCTAGTGGTTAGGATTCCAGGCTTTCACTGCTGTGGCCTGGATTCAATCCTTGGTCGGGGAACTGAGATCCTGCAAGCCGCGTGGCATGGCCAAAAAAAAAAAAGAAAAGAAAAAGTAACTTCTGGAAAATTCACAATATGTCTATAATGAGAAGTCTCTCTGTACCTTCTAGAGTAGCAAGTAAACTAATCTTGTAAATTAATTACTTTAGTAAAAGAAAATGATGTATAAATATAAATATTCCTAGAACTCCATGCTGGAGAAAATAATGGGAGCATATAATCCCAGAGCAAAGAACTCTAATCTCAGCTCTATAACTTTTGGAAAGTATCACTTCCAAAAGCATACTGATGGTCATCTCAGAGAGGGCTCTGAGACATAATTGGGTGGATGTCAGAGTTTAGCAGGATCTTCTGTGCCTGGTGCTATGTAAGCAAGTTAAGTAAACCCTTATCTCCTTTTTTTGTAAATGCATATTAAAACTTGCTTTCTGATAGTTTTGAGGAATGTAACCACCAAGAATCAGCTGGAGAGCAGTGACCTCAAGAGATTTCATATCTAGAGGCTGGTAGATGTGGATTGACTAGGAAGGAGTTGAGCATTTCTGGAAGTCTCTCCTATTCTAATCTTTTCTCATCTAGAGAGTCCAGCCAGTATTCCAGTTGTCAATTTAGGAGTTTCACTGAAGTCACAGTGTAGTGGATTGAATGGTGAACTCCCCAGTAGATATGTTCACTCAGAACATGTGAATGTGGCCTTATTTGGAAAAAGGGTCTTTACAGATGTAGTTAAGGATCTCAAGATGAGGTCATCCTGGTTTAACCAGATGGGTCCTAAATGCAATGACACATGGCTTTGTAAGAGGAGAACACAAAACACACTAGGAAGAAGGCCATGGGAAAGACAGAGGCAGAGATTGGAGTTATGCAGCTACAAGCCAAGGAATGCCAAGGATTGTCTATTGCTACCAGAATCTCAAAGAGAGACTTGGAACAACTTTCTCCCTCAGAGCCTCCAGAAGGAACCAACCCTGCCAACACCTTGATTTCTCGAACTGGCCTCGAGAACTGTAAGAGAATACATTTCTGTTGTTTTAAGCCATGAAATTTGTAGTATGTTATGGTATCTCCAGGTAACTTATTTTCAAAGCCTGCCACTTTCACTTTTCTTACAACACACTGGGGAGAGGGAAAAGAAAACAGATTACCTGGCTGAATAAGTACATCATTTTCCTCAGGCACTGATTCAGTTTCTGCGGTAGCGACTTCTGCTTCTCTGTGCAGATCTGCATCACCTTTTTTTGATAGTCATCAATTCTCCTCAGCATTATACATGCACCCCAATGTTCATAGCAGCACTATTTACCATAGCCAAGACATGGAAGCAACCTAAAAGTCCATCAACAGATGAATGGATAAAGATGTGGTATATATATATACAATGGAATATTACTCAGCCATAAAAAGAATGAAATAATGCCATTTGCAGCATATGGATGGACCCAAATTTTATCATATTAAGTGAAGTAAGTCAGAGAGAGAAAGACAAATATCATATGATATCACTGATATGTGGCATCTGAAAAAATGGTACAGGGAATTCCCTGGCGGTCCAGTGGTTAGGACTTCATGCTTCCCTGCTTACACTGCAGGGGACATGGGTTCGATCCCTGGTTGAACTAAGATCCTGCAAGCCACATGGCATGGCCAAAAAACTTATTTACAAAGCAGAAATAGACTCATAGACATAGAAAACAAACTTATGGTTACCAAAGTGGTTACCAGGGGGTGGGGGAGATGAATTAGGAGTTTGGGATTAACATATACACACTACTATATATAAAATAGGTAAACAACAAGGACCTGCTGTATAGCACAGGAAACTATACTCAGTATCTTGTAATAACTATAATGGAAAAGAATCTGAAAAAGAATATATATGTATATATACTTATATGTATATATGTATAACTGAATCACTTTGCAACGAACACAACATTGTAAATTAACTATATATCAATTTTTAAAAATTAAAAAATAAATAAATAAAAATACTTTATTGCTAAAAAATTCTAACAGTCATCTGAGCCGGTAGAGAATCTTGCCTCAGTGCTGATGGCTGCTGACTGATCAGGTGGTGGTTGCTGAAGGTTTGGGTGGCTTTGGCAATTTCTTAAAAAAAGACAACAATGAAGTTTGCCACATCCATTGACTTGTCCTTTTACGAATGATATCTCTGTAGCCTGCAAAGCTGTTTGATAGCACTTTTTGTTTGTTTGATTGATAACATTTTATCCATGGTAGAACTTCTTTTAAAATTGGAGTCAGTCCTCTCAAACCCTGCCACTGCTTTAACAGCTAAGTTTATGTAATATTCTAAATCCTTTGTTGTCATTTCAACAGTCTTCCCAGCGTCTTCATCAGAAGAATCTATCTCAAGAAACCACTTTCTTTGCTCTTCCATAAGAAGCAACTCCTCATCTATTCAGGTTTCATCATGAGATGGTAGCAATTCAGTCCCATCTTCAGGCTCTACTTCTAATTCTAGCTCTCTTGCTGTTTCCACCACATCTGCAGTTACTTCTTACACTGAAGTCTTGAGCTGCTCAGTTATCCATGAAGGTTGGAATCAATTTCTTCTAAACTCCTGTTCACGTTGGTATTTTGCCTTCTTTCCATGAATCATGAATGATCTTAATGGCATCTAGAATGGTGAATACTTTCCAGAAGGTTTTTAATTGACTTTCCCCAGATCCATTATCTATGGCAGCTACCGTATAACCTTATGAAATCTATTTCTTAAATAATAAGACTTGAAAGTTGAAATCACTCCTTGATCCATGGGCTGCAGAGTGGAAGCTGTGTTAGCAGGCATGAAAACAACGTGAATCTTAATGGAGATTAAGATTAATGGAGCATCTCCATTAGAGCTCTTGGGTGACCAGGTGCATTGTCAATGAGCAGTAATATATATATATATGTATATATATATATATATATATATATATATTTTTTTTTTTTTTTTTTTTTTTTTTTTTTTTTTTTGCGGTACGTGGGCCTCTCAGTGTTGTGGCCTCTCCCATTGCGGAGCACAGGCTCTGGGCACGCAGGCTCAGCGGCCATGGTTTACGGGCCCAGCTGCTCTGCGGCATGTGGGATCTTCCCGGACCGGGGCACGAACCTGTGTCCCCTGCATCGGCAGGCGGACTCTCAACCACTGCGCCACCAGGGAAGCCCAGCAGTAATATTTTGAAAGGAATCTTTTTTTTCTGAGCAGTAGGTCTCAATAGTAGGCCTAAAATATTTAGTAAACCATGTTGTTAATAGTTGTGCTGTCATCTAAGCTTTGTTGTTCCATTGATAGCAGAGTAGATTTAGCATTTTAATTTAGCATGGTTAATGAGCACTGGCTTCAACTTAAAGTCACCAGCTGCATTAGCCCCTAACAAGAGAGTCAGCCTGTCCTTCAAAGCTCTGAAGCCTTGAAGCCAGGCATTGACTAATCCTCTCTAGCTATGAAAGTCCTAGATGGCATCTTCTTCCAATGTAAGGCTGTTTTGTATACATTAAAAATCTGTTTTTTAATATAGCCACCTGCATTACTTATTTTAGCTAGATCTGGATAACTTGCTCCAGCTTCTACATTAGCACTTGCTGCTTCACCTTGCACTTTGATGTTATGAAGAGGCTTCTTTCCTTAAACCTCATAAATCAACCTGTGCTAGCTTCAGACTTTTCTTCTGCAGCTTTCTCACCTCTCTCAGCCTTCATAGAATAGAAGAGACTTAGGGCCTTGCTCTGGATTAGGCTTTCAATTAAGGGAATGTCGTGGCTGGTTTGATCTTCTATCCAGACCACTAAAACTTTCTCCACATCAGCAATAAGGCTGTTTGTCTTTCTTATCATTCATGTGTTCACTAGAGTAGCACTTTCAATTTCCTTCAAGAACTTTTCCTTTGCATTCACAGCTTAGCTAACTGTGTAAAAGGCCTAGCTTTCAGCCTTTCTCAGCTTTCAACATGCCTTCCTTACTAAGCTCATTCATACCTAGCTTTTGACTTAAAGTGATAAAGTGAGAGACATGAGACTCTTCCTTCCACTTTAACACTTAGAGGCTATTGTAGGGTTATTAATTGGCCTAACTTCAATATTGTTGTGTGTCTCAGGGGATAGGGAAGCCCAAGGAGAGGGAGAGAGATGGGGGAACGGCCGATTGGTGAAGCAGTCAGAACACACAAAACATTTATCATTTAAATTCGCCATCTTATATGGATATGGTTCATTGTGCCCCAAAACAGTTACTGGTTTCCACCGACACACACACACACACACACACACACACACAACTTTGCTTCTTTCTTCCTTTCTTTGTCCTGCTAGACTCTCTACCTTTGCTGCCTTACTGACTTTTACTAGTTCTTTGAGACAGAGTTCAAAGGTCTGGACTCCTAGAAGCTTTACCTAACTCTCCCCTCTCCTCAGTCCTCTTGTATAGAGTAGCTGATACATTCTTTCCACATCATACTATATACTCATCTGTTTGTATGACTGTCTCTTAGTAGACTTTGAGTGCCTTCAAGGCAGGGATATGGCTTATCCATTTTTGTATCCTTCCACCTCTACCCCCTGGGCCTAACCCAGCCCCTGGCTTGTAGTGGATATTTTAAATGTTGATGAATTAAATGATAAGTTAAATCCTATTTAGTCACCACAACATTTAGTATCTTTAAGAACTTTCTTCAATATATATGGAAATGAAATGTTTCATTATCAGCATCTGGTGTAATTTTACATTCTTTCCATCATTGCTTTTCAGGTATATTACACTGATCATGTGGTAATACAACTCTAAAACTGTATTTTAGCATTTAAACATGGAATCTTTACTTACAGAGGTTCTACAAAACTTTCTTTATTCAAAAATAGTTTATATTATTATACTTTATGTTTTCTCTCCCATATAATGTTAGAATCTTCTTGACTCAGCCATTTTTATTATGGAATCTTTCATCTGTCAATACTTAATTCCTTGTTATACCTGTTGGTGATTTGATTATTATAACATTAAATATTA
The DNA here is from genome assembly GCF_025265405.1 of Mesoplodon densirostris. Taxonomy (NCBI): domain Eukaryota; kingdom Metazoa; phylum Chordata; class Mammalia; order Artiodactyla; family Ziphiidae; genus Mesoplodon; species Mesoplodon densirostris. The sequence goes on along the minus strand of NC_082671.1, from coordinate 49,320,900 downwards.
AAGAAGAGCTTTCTGAAAAATGAACAAATTGATCCTTGATGGGATTAAAGTTATAAGTGTATAAATTAAATATTGTTGTGAAATGTTGATCTATATATTTCATTTTTTTTTTTTTTTTTTTGCGTTATGCGGGCCTCTCACCGTTGTGGCCTCTCCCGTTGCGGAGCACAGGCTCCGGACGCGCAGGCCCAGCGGCCATGGCCCACGGGCCCAGCCACTCCGCGGCATGTGGGATCTTCCCGGACCAGGGCACGAACCCGTGTCCCCTGCCTCGGCAGGCGGACTCTCAACCACTGTGCCATGAGGGAAGCCCATATTTCAATTTTTAAATGATTTTACTAAAACATCATATCACTTAGATCTTCAAAATCTTCACTAAAACTAAACAAACGTAATTGCCATATAAAAATTAAGGAAGTTGTCATAGAATTCCCCCCCAAAAGTACCAAGCCCATATAATATCATAGGTGAAATCTACCAAACTTTCAAAGAATAGCTGATTTTATCATTAAACTGTTCCAGAGCATAGAAAATAAATAAGCTTTCACATTTTTTAAATGATATAAACTTAAAATTATACCAAAATTTGACAAAGATAGCACCAAAAGAAGTAAACCACCAAACTTACTAATGAATATCAATGCAAAGTAAAATCCTAAATAAAATATTAGCAAATGTAACACATTCAAAGAAAGGCACAACAAGGACAAATTCCAGGGATGCGATGATGGTTTTAAATAATTAATCATATTAATAGATCTGAGGAGAAAATATGTTCTCTAATAACCATGAAAATGAAGTGCTGAAATCACATTTAACAAAATGTGATTTAATAAATTTAACAAAATTCAACATCCTCTCTTGATTTAAAAAAAATAACAAAACAGGAACTGATGGATACTTCTTTAATATGATAAAATATATTTCAACCCCAAAGCCAGCATTTTTTAATGACATATACTAGAAAGATGTCCACTATCACCACTATAATAATTAGCAATGAAAGGACTTACATTTTGGCATTCTGAGTCACAAAGGAATGGGGAAGATAACCCCCCTCAAAATGAAATTGACTAAGGTTAAAGTTGTTTTGTAACTTTTTCAGAAAGGAGAATATAAATATAAACAATCCTTTTAAATGTTCTTGAAGGTGAGTTTTTCCTAGAAAAAAATAACATGGGACCATGGAAGGGCACTACTAGCTGTTACTCAAGGCGAGTCAAATGAACAAAGATGGCCTTGTGGCCACATCACCAATATTTTTTGATATAGTTCTAAAGGTACTAATCAATTCAGGTAGACAGGGACAGAAATGAGATGTTTAAAAGTTGGAAATTCTAGATGTAGAAAAATATTATTTGCAGGTGATATGATTATGTAATTGGAAAACTCAAGAATATCAACTGAAAAACTATCATGCTTTTGAATACAGTAAGATGGCTGCATACAAAATTGATATAGAAAAATCTAGCCTTCATTTATACAAATAACAACCAGTTAGAAGGTATCATAGAAGAAGAGAGTCCATTTACACTAGTAACAACAAAAATAAAAACTAGCAAGATATACACATATGGCAGAATATGTAAGAGCTAGATGAAAACTTTAGAATGCTCCAACAGGACACACGCACACACACACACACACGTGCACACGCACACACACACGACCTGAACAAAAACAAAGGTATATCATTTTCTTGAATAGGAAGACTATATTAGTAAAGATTAACTGGGTTTTGCTGTTTGTAAACAAAAGTTTACCTTTTGCTCATACTACAAATCCATCATAGCTTTGCAGGGAACGAGCTTCATTCTTTACTCTCAGGAACACAGGCTAACAGAACAGTCATCACCTTGAACACTATAAGTTATCATACCAGAGGAAAAGGAGACTCTAGAGGATCTCAAACTGACAATGATAAGCTTAGGACAGAAATGATACACATTAATTCTGCTCACATCTCATTGACAAGTACTGGCAAATAGTACTAACTACCACGAAGATTCAGCATCATAAAAATAAAACTACAATAAATAACAGAGAATAGAAGTAACTCATCTATATGCAATCAGTAAAAAATAATAGAAAATCCAGTTATGGACTTAAATGATACAACAATTTATGACGAAGCTACATTCAAATCAGTGGGGGAAAAGGTAGATTATTTTGTAAATAGTGATGGGGCAACTGTGCAGCCATGTGGGGGAGTGAAAAACATCACACCTATATCTCACAACAGAAAGCTTAGAATCGAAGACTTAAATGTAAAACAAACAAAAAACTAATAACCAACCATAAAAGTACTAAAAGCAACCTAGAAATAATTTTTTTATATTTCTCATAGTGGAGAGGGCCTTTCTAAATATGGTACAAAGCATTATTGCAAATATTGATATAGGGATTTCCATGGTGGTCCAGTGGGTAAGACTCCAAGTTCCCAGTGCAAGAGGCTTGGTTTCGATCCCTGGTCAGGGAACTAGATCCCGCATACATGCCACAACTAAGAGTCCGCATACCACAACTAAGAAGTCCACATGCCGCAACTAAGACCCAGTGCATCCAAAATAAATAAATTAATATTTAAATAAGAAAATGATATAAACACATAAAAATCAAAATTTTTTTAGAAAGCAGAACCCACCAAAAGCAGAGTCAAAACACAAGTGGGGGAAATTTAGCAATTTATATCACAGACAAGGGACTAATTTTCCAAATATTTGAACAGACCCCACGAATCAATTAAAAAAGCAACTTGAGGGCCTCCCTGGTGGCGCAAGTGGTTGAGAGTCCGCCTGCCGATGCAGGGGATACGGGTTCGTGCCCCGGTCTGGGAGGATCCCATATGCCGCGGGGCGGCTGGGCCCGTGGGCCATGGCCGCTGAGCCTGCGCGTCCGGAGCCTGCGCGTCCGGAGCCTGTGCTCCGCAACGGGGGAGGCCACAACAGTGAGAGGCCCGCATACTGCAAAAAAAAAAAAAAAAAAATTAAAAAAAAAAAAAAAAAAAAAGCAACTTGACAACCCAGTTGAAAAATGGGCAAAGTATTGAATAGAATCTTCACAGAAAATAAAATACAGATGGCTCTTAAGTCTATGAAAAGATGCTTAACCTCAACCGATAATAAAAGTAATGCAAATTAAAGCATTGAAATGCCATATTTTATCTATTACATTGGCAATGAACCAAAAAATTGATACTATTTCATGTTAGTATCAATGCTAACTGATAACTGATGCTAACTGATGTGGGGAAGTACTCTTTTATAATGCTGACCAGTGTATAAATTGTTACAACCTCTTTGGAGAACAATTTGACAAAAATCTATCACAATTACAAAATGCTTACCCTTCATCTAGAAATTCTACTTCTAGGAATGAACATATATGAATACATATGTATATACAAGATTGTTAATTGAAATACATTTTTTATAATGCAAAATATTGAAAACAACATAAATGTTCATCAGAGGTTAAGTAAATTCTGGTAAATCTAGACTTTGGAATACTATGAAACTATAAAATGGATGAGTAGCCTCTTTATATATTAATACCTAAATTCTAACTTGTTATAAAAAAATCAAACATTGTAACTTTAAAATTTATAAAATTTATAAAATTTTATAAAATTTAAAAAATTTATAAAGAGAGGGATAAAAGAGCATATATACTTTTCTGCATATGCAGAAAATATTTCTGGGTGGAATACATTAGTAGCCCTAGGGGAGGGGCCTAATGGCCAAGAATAGGACTATTAAGGAGGCTTTTCACTCTACCATTTATATTTTTAAAATATCGTATCAAAAGAAAAATATATTGTACCAGGTGAATGTGCAACTTATTTATTTTAATTTAAATATAACAAAGGAAAAAAGACATAAGGGAACTGGAGAATGACCAGAAACATGTTATTTAAAGTTCTCAAGTGGATGAAAGTGTTTAAAAACACGTAAAAACAGATTTAAAGGGCTAGGAATATTCATTCTGGAAAGAGAAAACTAAAGACAGCTATAGAGCAGAATATTTTTCAACAATTCTAAGATAAGCTTTGAAATGAAAATTTCTGCCTATATACTGGATGTCTTTCTTTTGCACCTTGTTGTTCCAGTGCTTAGTTTTCAAATGAATTCAATCCTCAAAAATGTAAATTTCGTGAGAACAGGGTACTTTGTTTTATTCACTACTGTATCCCTGGCACCTAGAACAAGGCCTGCCACAAAGTACACATTCAACAAATATTTGTTGAATAAATTACATAGAATGTTCCTATAATTAATGATAGCTTTTTCTATCATAGGTCTTAGTTTGGCATCTTGTAATTTTAGGTTAAAAAAATTCTCCATATAAGCTAACACAATATCGTAAATTAACTATTAAAAAAGGGGGAAAAATTCTACAATAAAAAATAACTTTTTTTTTTTTTTTTTTTTTTCGGTACGCGGGCCTCTCACTGTTGTGGCCTCTCCCGTTGCAGAGCACAGGCTCCGGACGCGCAGACTCAGCGGCCATGGCTCACGGGCCCAGGCGCTCCGCGGCATGTGGGATCTTCCCGGACCGGGGCATGAACCCGTGTTCCCTGCATCGGCAGGTGGACTCTCAACCACTGTTCCACCAGGGAAGTCCAAAGATAACTTTTTTTAAATCCCCCAAATAGTAAGTTGGTAACCTCAAACACAAAGTCCAAGGATGGCAGACTGATATTTGCAATTTTAAAAAGCCAGGGTGGGCTTCCCTGGTGGCACAGTGGTTGAGAGTCCGCCTGCCGATGCAGCGGACACGGGTTCGTGCCCCGGTTGTAAAGCTTTTGTCGCCTGATTTAAGAGAATCAGGTTCTTCTGCTGAGCCTCCACATCAACAAAATAGTTCTGTCTTTGAGCTCTTGGGGATTAGGAAGTGGGCACCATCATCTTGGGTTTCTTGGTACCTGAAAGTGAAGTCAGTATCCAGGGCTTATCTATAGGGGGAAATCGGGATTTCTGGTCCCATTCAGAAGGTGAGCTCTGTGATGTTTTGGGTAGTTGAGTAGTAAGAGAAGGTAGTGATATTACAGGCTTAATGAGAGTAGGAAGGGCCCCCTCATCAATGTAAGGGGTTTGGGATACTGGTGTCCTGTAATCAGTGAGATAGGACTTAAATGTTCTAAATTGTTCCATAGCAAAAGGATCTCGGGGTCTCTGGATTTCTTCATAAGTGTCAGAGACCTCTGATATTTGGAACTTCTTAGTGGTGAAAGGGGCTTGAGGTACCTTGAAACTTGGAGCACTGGGATGGACCATTGCTGATTTAGGTTTCAGAGAAGAAATAATTGACAATCTTTCCTTACTTTTCTTAGAGACAGGAGAGGACAAATTTTTCTGGGGCTTTCCAGGGGTTGAGGGAGCCCATAGTGTAGAGGGATGCCCAGGGGTGGGAGGGATCTGTAGTGGGGAAGCTTGCCCAGGAAGGGTCCATGGTGACAGATGCTGCCTAAGGGTAGAAGGGGCTTGTAGATAGGGAGATTGCTCATGGATGGCAGAGGTCTGGAATGCCTGAGGCTGCCCAGAGAGGGTTAAGGGTCCAGATTCCAATAGTTCCTCAGGGGTGGAAGAGGTCCCAGGAACCAAGCACTTCCCAGGAGAGAAAGGAGCCCAGATACTGGGAATCTGTGCAGAGGTGGCTGGGACTCCAGATATAAGGGGCTGTCTGGGGTCAAGAAGGGGCTTCGATATCAGAGGCAACTGGGGAGTCACAATGTCCCTAGATATGAAGAATTGCCTAGAACTAAGAAAGGCCTGGTGCAAGGGGCTGCCCTGGAGTGGGAGAGGGCCCAGATATTGGGCTGGGGACTGGAGCTGGGAACCGAACAGAGGTGGATTGACCCTTAGAAACTGGGGTCTTCTAGAGGAAGGAAAAGTCTGTGGTGCCAGGAGCCTCCTGGGTTCTGAAGGAATCCTCATTCCCAAGGATTTCCCAGGGACAGAGGGGACTTGTGTAAGAGGAGACCTTGATATCTGCAAAGGAGTAGAATATAGGGGACTTCTCAGCAACAGGAGCAGATGATACTGGGGACTGCTTAGGAATGTGAGGAGCACGTGTTGTGATAGATTTATGAATAATGGAAAAGATCCCAACTTCCAGGGTATGTCCTGAAGGAGGACCAGCCCTGGGCGGTAAGGACTGCTCATTAATGAGAAGAGCTCCTAATTTTAGGTCCTGCTCAGACCCGAGAGTAATACCCATGGACTGGGCCTGTCCTGGGGTGAAAGGGGCTCCCAAAGGTTGGATTTGTTCTGGGATGTGGGGAGATTCTAAGGTATAGTTGTTATCTGAGGTGGGAGGAACTCCTAATTCCTCAAACTGTTCTGGAGAGAGAGAAACCCCCAATGCTTGAGCCTGTCCTAAAGTGAAAGGGGCCCCCAAGTCCTGGGTCTGCTGAGGGGTGACATGGATCCCCAGTGCCTGGGCCTGTTGAGGGGTGAGAGTGACCCCCAGTGCCTGGGCCTGCTCAGGGATGACAGGGATCCCCAGGGCCTGGACCTGCTCAGGGGTGAGAATGATCCCCAGTATCTGGGCCTGCTGAGGGGTAAGAGTGACCCTCAGTGTATGGGCCTGCTCAGGTGTGTGGACTGCTCCCAAACCCTGAGACATCTTAGGAGTAGGGGTTTCCCCCAATTCCTGAACCCGATGAGAGGTGGGAGTGATTCCCAGTGCCTTGGCCTCTTCAGGGGTGAAGTCAATTTCTATTGCCTGGGCCTGCTGAGGGGTAAGAGTAATGGACACTGTGGGAGACTGTCCAGAAATAGAAAAGGCTCCTGGTGAGGAAGATTGTGTAGAGATGGGAGGAATGATTGGTATGGGGTGCTTTCCATCAGCCAGATTCTCTAATTTCTTAAGATTCCCATTAACTCTCTTCTTTGGTGTAACTGCAATGCCTCTTTTCGTGTGCTCTGCCACCTGGAAGACAGTGTCACTGGAGTGTGACTGAGCACCTGTTCTGGTTGTTCAAAAGTTTTCATCTCCTTTGCTGTTTTCTGCCTCTGCCTTTCATGGTCCTCTACCTTTCTCCTTGGCTTCTGCTTCTCCTTCTCTCTCTCCCAACTGCTTTGTTGCTCCAGATATCTCACTGCCTTCAGAACCTGCATAATCTGCTGTCCTTTCTCCTTCTTCAAGGGCACTCCTTGTTCTTTCATTTTTTGCTTCCATGCTTCCAGCTGCTGCTGCTTTGACTTCTGATGCCCTTCTTTCTCCTCTTCCCTTTTGTTTTGCTTCTCATCTGGCTCAATCTGCCTTTGCATCCTCTGTTTTTGTTGTCCCTTCCACACCTCTTCTTCCTGCCACTGTTTCTGCTTCTGTTGCCCTCGCCTTCCCTCCTTCATTGGGAACCATGCCTCTTCCTTTTCCAAATTCTTATTTATCATCTCATAGCTCCTTTCTTCTAGCCTTTGTTTTTCCTTCTCCTTATGGTCTTTCCCTACTGTTGAGGCTACAGGAGCATCCCTTTCACTTTCTATTTCAGCCAAGATCATTTGTATTAAATTGTCAGTTAGTGGGTCAAGGCTCTCCTGTGAAAGTAAGGTGCTAATTTCCAACTTTGCACTAATCTGCTTCTGAAAATGCAGTTCTGGCATAAATGAGACCACCTTTTTTCGTTTCATAGGTTTCTCTCCAATTTGTCCTGCATTTTTTATATCTTTGTATTTTCTCAAGATTTTTATCACAGTTTCAGCCACTTTTTGGAAATATTCCTCAATTTTTGCCTTTATGATTCCTAATTTTTCAACTTCTGCTCTTTTTAATATTAACTCTTCTTTTGACCTAGTCTTTTTATCCAAAGGCTTTCCTATGTTATCAATTTTCTCTTTTAGGAATGACACTATGGCTTTCTGAAATTCTTCTAGGTTACTCTGTTCTCTTTTGCCATCTGGAATTCCTGAAGTCTCTTTAGTTATCCTAGATTGTGATTTAACAAGTTCAAGAGACTTGACTTTCTTGGCGAAGACTGACATATCCTTCTCTTCAGTTTTTTCTTCTTTGTTTATAATGGTTCCTGGAGAGATTTGGTGTTTCTTTCCTTTCATTTTCATTTTCTCAGGGGAATAATCAAGTTGGCTCAACCTGGATGGCTCTGCTTGGCTACTCATCTCACTTCTGCCTTCTTTGTCCATTGACTCAGTGATGAGTTCCTCTTTATTCTCTGAAGAAATTTGACTTTTGCTATGTGAATATTCAGGTTTGGCTTTCCTGAGTCTTTCCCTTATACTACTTGTTCCACTTTTGCCACCTTGGCTCTTTGTGTCAGAAGGGAAATCAGAAGGCAAATGTTGACTTTTTGATTCAGTGAGTGACTTTGATTTGTCTTCAGAAAAGAATTTTATTTCTTTTCTCTTCTTTTCTAGTGCTTGTATTTCAAAGTGGTGATCAAGTTTGGTCCCTGCGACTTTCTGTTTACCTTTATCATCATTCACATTTGGTTCAGAGATCTCCTGCACATATGGGCCTTTTGTGCGCTTTCCTTTCTGTGATTGGTACTGATCAGTCCCATCTTTCTGAAAGGCACCGCCTTTCTTCACTGATATCTTATCTGTTATGATATCTTCACTGATCTCTTCAGAAGACTTTTTCTGTTTTTTTTCAGGTAAAGAGTATTGCTGGTCAGTTATATCTGAAATCGTCTCACTTTGGGCTGTATATAAAGGAGATGTGTCCCATTTGATCCCCAAGGCTTTGGTCCCTTTTGGGGGGGCCTCATCTACAACGATTTCAAATTCTTTGGCCAAAATTTTATCTATACTGTCTTCTGTTTCAGCTTGGTTAATGGCTAATTGTGTAGAAAGCTCAGGTAACACTCTCAGTGTTGATGTGGGCAATGCTTCATGTTCTACGCCTTTGGATTGAATAAGGTGTTCATATTTTTCTTCTGCTTCTTGAAGTTTCTGCTGAAGCATTTCATTTTTTTTACTGAGATCTTGTATTATCTTCAGGGAAATCTCTTTTTCTCTTTCACTTGTCTCATTTGTATACATACTGGCACTTTGGAGATTAATAACTTTCACTTCATCATTTAGTGTACTCAAAGCTTTAGAAAGGTTTACTATTGTTGATGATATATATTTAATAGCATTTTTTTCCAATTTATTGAACACTGCAGTACCTATGAGTTCCTCTAGCATATCTTGGATTTCTGAAACCTTTGTATTTGTTTCAAATTGATCACTAATCATCTGATCTGGTCTTAAAGCATGAGCTGTTGCAGGTTGCTTTATAACTCTTTCTTTCCAAGATTTCCATAGAGGACCTCTAGATGCTAGAAGAAATAAATAAATAAATGAATAAAATAATGAGATTGCATTTCTTCTTTTGTGCTGTGCTCTATGTTTAAGCCTAAGGAATTTAGCCTAAATTAACAGACAGATATAGGATAAAGTTTCATCAGGAAAGTTTGGCCCCAAAATAAACAGCATTATTTTCAAAAGAATGACTCTTTTCCCACAATCATCTAGAAGTTCTTCGTCCAGAGTTTAGGAGAAGAACTCAGCTGTGACCTCAACTTCCTTTCTATTACAATTTTGAGATTAGACATAAGGTAAACCAGAACTTTCCTTTGATTTTGATTATGCTTGGTGCTTTCCATTTGCTTTCTTGGGTTCCTATCTTTCTTTTCTCCCTTTTCTGAGTTGAAGCTAACCTTGGTTCTTTCAAAAGGATCACAGAAGAATAGAAGGCAAACATTTGAAGGGATTTCCAAAATGGCTGAATGAGAAACTCAGCAAATTTTTCCTAAAAAGGCAATGAAAAAACTGAGGAAAACTGCCAGAAACAATCATTTTAGGACGTTGGAAACTGACCAAAGGCATACAACAAATTGAGAAGAATTTATTCAAGAAAAATTTGCTATGATGTTTTAGCCTGGAGCTGCTTCCATCTCCAACTCCCTAGCCCTATGGCCTGAGTTCTACCAGAGTGAGGCAGCCTGTGAGGACTGACAGCTCTACTGCCTGAGGGGGTTGATTTGATCTAGAGCAAAGCAATTCTTTAACAATACTACTTTAACCCATACACAGATCCATTAGCAAAGAGTAGAAGCCTTACTGGATCAATCTGGATTAATTAATGATTGACTAATCACTGACTGACAACTAAGCTATGCTGACCCAAAAGTAACCCCTAAAATTCAGGCTTAAAAATAAAAATAAACAAACAAAAAAAAACACAGCTGAGCAGAGATATTAGTGGCTGCCCACTTTGGGGGATACAGACTCCACCAAATTAGTCCAGACAAGTCACTAAAAAACAAACCAAAAAGGCAACAAAAACAAACTCTGGAGGTTGTAAGGAGAATCAAAATCCAGAGTTGCTACAATATATTACCTAAAATGTCCAGTTTTCAACATAAAAAAAAAGCATGCAAAGAAACAGAAAAGTGTGACCCATACACAGGAGGAAAAGCAGTCAGTAGAAATTGTCTCAGGGACCAGGGAGAGGAGGTGGGCAGATGTTGGACTTATCAGAAAAAAGAAGCAGTTATAAATACGTCCAAAAAACTAAAAGAAACCATATTTTAAAATAAAAGTATGATGACAATTACTCATCAAATAGAGCATATCATTAAAGAGATGAAAACTGGAAAACCAAGTGGAAAAATTGGAGTTGAGTAGTACAATAACTGAAATGAAAAATTCACCAAAAGGGCTCAACAGCATGTTTGAGCTTACAAAAGAAAATAACCAGCAAACCTGATGCTAGATTACTAGAGATTGTCTACTCTGAAGAACAGGGAGGAAAAAGAATAAAGAAAAATGAACAAAGCCTCAGAGACTTGTAAGATACCATCAAGCATACCAATGTACAAGCAATAGAAGTCCCAGAAGAAGACAGTAGGGCATTAAAAATATTTGAAGAAATAATGGCCAGATCATCCCAAATTTGATGAAAAACATTAATCAACACGTTCAAGAAGCTCAGCAAATTCTAAGTAGGCTAAATACCGAAAGATCGATACCTAGAACATCATAGTCAAACTGTTGAAAGCCAGACAAAGTGAGAATCTTTAAAGCAAAAAGAGAAAAATGATTCATCACAATCAAAGGAGACTCATTTAGAACAGGGGAACCACAGTAAATTTAACAGGTCACTTCTTATCAGAAACAGTGGAGGCAGAAGGCAGTGGGATGGTATATTCAAAGTGCTGAAAGAATAATACTATTAACCAAGAATTCTATATCCAGCAAAACTATTCTTCAAAAATAACCAGCAAACTTGATGCTAGATTACTAGAAGTTAAGACATCCATTCCCTGAAATAACACTCTTCCCAAAGTAGCATGAATGTACAGCCCTCATAACCATCATTATTGCATGTTTTTAAACACTTCTCTAAATGTATTACAGAAGAGCAATCACATCCATTCACTGAAATAACATTCCTGTCAGAGTTGCTTTCAGTGAACACTCATATATCCATAGTTAGTACATGTATTTTTATACTCTTCTCTAAATACATTACAGAATGTCTGTCACATCCATTCACTGAAGTAAGTACATGCTTCTCAAAGTAGCATGCATGTACAACTCTTTTTTTTTAATGAAGGTAAGAAATAATATATACTGACAGCAAGTAAGCATATGAGAAGATGCTCAATATCACTTGTCATTAGAGAGTTGAAATTACAATGAGATACTGTTACACACCTATTAAAATATCTAAAAAAAAACAGGTAATACCAATGCTAGCAAAGATATGGAGTAACTGGAACTTTTGTTTATTGCTGCTGGGAATGAAAAATGGTACAGATACTTGAGAAGACATTTTGGCAGTTTCTTACAAAATTACTTACAAAATAATGTAGTCTTTTCTTAAATTTACTACTACTATTTATTTATTTATTTATTTATTTATTTATTTTTGCCTGCATGGGGTCTTTTTTGCTATGCATGGGCTTTCTCTAATCGTGGTGAGTGGGGCTATACTCTTCATTGTGGTGCGCGGACTTCTCATGGCTTCTCTTGTTGTGGAGCACAGGCTTTAGGCATGCGGGCTTCAGTAGTTGTGGCATGTGGGCTCAGTAGTTGTGTCTCGTGAGCTTTAGAGCGCAGGCTCAGTAGTTGTGGTGCACAGGCTTAGTTGCTCCGCGGCATGTGGGATCTTCCCAGACCAGGGATCAAACCTGTGTCCCTGCGTTGGCAGGCGGATTCTTAACCACTGCACCACCAGGGAAGTCCCAAATATTTATTTATTTATTTGACTGTGCCAGGTCTTAGTTGTGGCACGCACGATCTTTGTTGCGGTGTGCAGACTTCTTAGTTGCGGCATGTGGACTCTTAGTTGCGGCATGTGGGATTTAGTTCCCTGACCAGGGATGGAACCCGGTCCTGCATTGGAAGCATGGAGTCTTGACCACTGGACCACTAGGAAAGTCCCAATGTAGTCTTATATGATTCAGCAATCATGCTTCTAGGTATCTACTCAGTTAATTTGAAAACTTACGTCCACACTAAATACTTGCATGAGAATGTTTATAGTAGCTTTATTCTTTTTTTTTTTTTTTTTCTTTTTGCGGTATGCGGGCCTCTCACTGTTGTGGCCTCTCCCGTTGCGGAGCACAGGCTCCGGATGCACAGGCCCAGCGGCCATGGCTCACGGGCCCAGCCGCTCCGCGGCATATGGGGTCCTCCCAGACCGGGGCACGAACCCGTATCCCCTGCATCGGCAGGCGGACTCTTAACCACTGCGCCACCAGGGAGGCCCAGTAGCTTTATTCTTAATCACCAAAACCTGGAAGCAGCCAAAATGTCCTTCAATAGGGAGATAAACAAACTGTGGTACATCTATACAATGAAATATTATTCAGCAATAAAAAGAAATAATCTATTAAGCCACAAAAAGTTATGGAGGAAACTTAAATGTGTATTGCTAAGAGATAGAAACCTGTCTGGAAAAGCTACATACTGCATAATTCCAATTATATGACATTCTTGACAATTCAAAACTGTAGGGACTCTAAAAAAGCAGTGGTTGCCAGAGTCTTGGAGAGAGAGGGGAAGGATTAAACACAGGGGAGTTTTAGGATGGAGAAACTATTCTGTATGATAGTCTAAAGGTGGATACATGACAATATACATTTGTCAAACCCTACAGAACTCTACAGTACCAAGAGTGAAACTATGTAGGCAAATTTTTAAAAGTAACCATCTAGGAGGTAAGGGGATCCCAGGAAGGAATTCATACTGTGATACGAGAATCTAACCATATTAGAAATGTATGACCCAACCTCACTGAAAGAAATGGCAGTGGTGGGGAAGAGGGAGTGTTGCTGACCTAAGTAACTGGAAATGAAAGGATTCTGTAAGACCAAGGCAAAAGGAACTACATATGAGGGCTGTACTGTAGTTGATAAGTTGTTTCCCATAGTAGTATGGGTTAATAATTCTGATATTGCTATACATGTATACTGGACTGAACAATTAAGTAAATGGATGGCAGATGGTAGGAACAGGTTCCTCACTGTTTTGGGTAGGAATTTACTGATAAGCAAGGGGAGGGAGCTAGAATGATCCATGTGATAATGAATTAGAGTTAGAGACATTGACAAGAACTCATGTTTAGCTTAATGTAGTTAGAGATGATTATATACATAAATGTTTATAGATATGTGTATATTCATGGGTCAGCACACGCACACATTTTTTTTGCTCTGTCAGATGAGAGGGCCAAGGGAATTCCCTGGTGCTCCGGTGGTTAGGACTCCAAGCTCTCACTCCTGAGGGCCCAGGTAGAATCCCTGGTCAGGAAACTAAGACCCCACAAGCCAAAAAAAAGAAAAAGAAAAAAAGAAAGATGAGAGGGCCAAACAGAAATAACACCCTAGTAGCAATGACCACACATAGCAACCAGATCTTGGTTTTTAATACTATTCTCTAATTAAAGGAACCAGAAGTCCTTGGAGAAGTGACAGAGTCTAGAACTGGGGCAGGAAATACTCAAGATGAACCTGAAGCATCTTGTAACTTGTAAGTACCAGAAAGTAAGGAAGTGCTAAAAAAAAGATAGAGAGAATAAACCACATTGATGCGGGTATGTGAAAGGGGCACAAGAACCAACTGAAAGAGGTTCTGGTGGCCAAAGCTGGAACTTGAGCAAGAAAATAAAGTAGTATTAGGTTATAACCCAAAGTATTAAATATCTGTGAGTTCATTTTGATATAAATAAATAATCTAATAAATTACTAAATAGGGGCGAAAAGACAAACTCCTGTGCTTAAAAGTTCAAGTAATTTATGTAGATACTCCACCCTAGAGGAGGGGGCGCATAACTCTCCATTCCTTAAATGTGGGCTGCACATATAGACTTCCTTTTAAAGAGCACAATATGGCAAATGAGGGAAAAACTAACTTTGCAGTGGAGAAACCTGACAAGCACTGTTTTAGCTAGGTGATCAAGGTCAACACTGAGTCATAAATCATTTGATAATATGTACCCTTGAAATGATATTGTGACAATGGTATTTTACCTCTGTGATCTTTCTCCCAAAACCCCATAGCCCCAGGGTAAATATGAGAAAAATATCAGATTAATTCCAATAGAGGGGCATTTTACAATACACCTGACTGGTACTCCTCAAACCCATCAGACACATCAAACACAAGGAGAAATCTGAGAAACTGTCACAGCCAAGAAAGCCTAAGGAGACACGGCAACTAAATGTAATCTGGTACCCCAGATGGGCTTCTGAAACAGAAAAAGGACACTAGGTAAAAACAAGGAATTATTAATCAATTACAAACTTTAATTAATAATGTCTCAATATTGGTTTGTTAATTATAACAAATGCATCATACTAATGTAAATATTAATAATAATAAAGTATGGTGAGATAAATGGAACTTTATTATATTCTCAATTTTTCTCTAAATCTAAAACTGCCTGAAAAAAATGAATGTGAAATGAAGACGTTCCCAGATAAGCAACGACTTGGTGCTGGTAGACTGGCCTTACAAGACATAGTAAAGAAGTCTTTTAGGTTGCAAGAAAATGACACCAGAGGATAACGCAATTTCACACAAATAAAGAGCACCAGTATATGTAAGTAAATTAAAAAGACGGTAAAAATATTTTTTTCTTTTTTCTCTCTTTGTCAATTAAAAAGACAATCGTATAAAACAATAATTTATATGGACTTCCCTGGTGGCGCAGTGGTTAAGAATCCTCCCGCCAATGCAGGGGACATGGGTTTAATCCCTGGTTCAGGAAGATCCCACATACCTTGGAGCAACTAAGCCCGTGTGCCACAACTACTGAGCCCACGTTCCACAACCACTGAAGCCCACATGCCTAGAGCCTGTGCTCCGCAACAAGAGAAGCCACCACAGTGAGAAGCCTGTGCACTACAATGAAGAGTAGCCCCCGCTTGCTGCAACTAGAGAAAGCCCGCGTGCAGCAGCGAAGACCCAACGCAGCCAAAAATAAATAAGTCAATAAATAAATAACAATAATTATAAAACTATATTGTTGGGCATATAATGCGTAAATATGTAATATATATGACAAAGCACAAAGAAGGGGAAGAGAATGGAGCTATTGGAGCAAACATTCTATATTTTGCTGGAATTAAGTTAGTACTAATCTCTAGCAGATTGTGGTAATTTAAAGTGTATACTGCAATTCCTAGAACAACCACTAAGAAAATTACTCCAAAAATGTAGGAAAAAATAGAATTAAAAGGTAGACTAGAATATCTCTTCAGGGGACTTCGCTGGTGGCACAGTGGTTAAGATCCGCCTGCCAGTGCATGGGACACAGCTTTGATCCCTGGTCCGGGAAGATCCCACATGCCATGGAGCAAGTAAGCCCGTGTGCTACAACTACTGAGCCTGCGCTCTAGAGCCCACGAGCCACAGCTACTGAGCCAGTGCAGCACAACTACTGAAGCCCATGTGCCTAGAGCCTGTGCTCCGCAACAAAAGAAGCCACCACAATGAGAAGCCCGCGAACCGCAACGAAGAGTAGCCCCTTCTTGCTGCAACTAGAGGAAGCCTGCACGCAGCAATGAAGACCCAACACAGCTGAAAATAAAATAAATAAAAATAAAAATAAAGTATCTGTTTAACACAGAAGGCAGTAAAAGAAGAATAGAAGAAGAAAAAGATATATGAGACATACGGAAAACAGCAAAATAGCAGGTATATATCCAACCATATCAATAATTACATTAAATATGAATTAAACACTCCAGCCAAAAGTCAGAGATTGCCATATTGTATTAAAAAAAAAAGCCCACAAGATCCAACTATAAGCAACACATCCTAGATTCAATCTTGCTAACAGTAACCACAGGGGAGCTAGAGAGACTATACTAATATCAGACAAAATAAATGTTAAGGCAAAAAAAAAATGGTTCTAGAGACAACAGAAGACATTTTATAATGATAAAAGGGTCAGTTCATCAGGAAGCTAACACAATTATAAACATATGTGCATCTAACAACAGAGCCTTAAAATACAGGAAGCAAAAAAAACTGACAGAATTAAAGAGAGAAATAACAATAATAGTTGGAGAGGTCAATATCCCGCTCTCAATAATGGATAGAACAACTAGATAGAAAAATCAGGAAAGAGATACACAGGAGACTAGAACAACAATATAAACCAACTATAAAACACTGCACCTGACAACAACCAGATATATATTCTTTTCAAGAACACATGGAATACTCTCCAGAATAGCTCATATGCTAGGCTATAAAACAAGTCCCAATAAATTTAAAAGAATTAAAATAATATAGAGCATGTTCCTCAATTGCAATGTGATAGATAGATGGATAGATAGATTATATATAATCTCCTTCTGGTTCTGCTCTCATGGTTGAATGCTGACTGATACAAGTGCATAATACAACACTAAACCCATGATCCATATAAGAAAAAAATGATAAATTGATGGAACATCATCAAAATTAAACACTTTGGGGCTTCAAGGCACCATTAAGAAAATGAAAGACAAGCCACAGACTGGGAGAAAACATTTGCAAATCACTTTTCTGATAAAGGACTTGTATCCAGGATATATAAGGAACTCTTAAAACTCAATAATAAAAATGGCTAAGTATTTGAATAGACATTTCATCAAAGATATAGGAATGACTAATAAGCACATGAAAAAATGCTCAACATCATTAATCATTAGGGAAATGCAAATTAAAACCACAATGAGATAACACTTCATACTTATTAGAAAGGCTATAATAAAAAAGACAGACAATGACAAGTGTTGTTGAGGATGTGAAGAAACTGGAACCCTAATACACTGCTGATGGAAATTGCAATGGTGCTGTCACTTGGGAAATCAGTTAACAATTTCTTAAAAAGTTAAACATAAGTTTACCAGCAATAATAAATAGAAATTCTACTCCTAGGTATGTCCAAAAAGAAATGAAATTTTACATCCACACAAAAACATATACATGTGTGTTCATAGCAGCATTATTCTTAAAAGCCAAAGAGTGGGAGCAATGCAAATGTCCATGCACTGGTAAATGGATAAACAAAGTTTGGTATATGCAAACAATAGTGTACAATTGGCAATAGAAAGGAAGAAACTACTGATACATCCTATAACATGGCTGAACCTCAAGAACATTATGCTAAATGAAAGACACCAGACATAAAAGACTACATAAAATATGATTCCACTTCATGAAATATCCAGGAAAGGCAAATCTATTGAGACAGAAAAGAGATTAGTGGTTGTCTGGGGCTGAGGGTGGGAATGAGGATTGACTGCAAATGGGCCTGAGCGATCTTTGGGGTTTGATAAAAATGTTCTAAAGTTAGATTTTGGTGATAGTTGCACAACTCTAAATTTATTAAAAGTCATTGAATTGTACAATTATCGTGGGTAAATTTTATGGTACGTAAATTATAAAGTTCTTTTTTAGAAAAAGTCAAATCTATTTCCAAAGTCTTACAGCACTCTTACCTGTTTTTTTCTTTTGTTTCTTCTTTTCTTCAAGCGAAGATGTACTAATTCTGCTCAGTAGCTTGACATTGCTCTCAATAGCTTTGAGCATTTCTGGTAACATCTCCATTTGTTCTATACAGTGGTGGTGTTCATCAATATCAATTGTAGTCATTTTAGACAAAATGACATCTTGAAGAGAGTAAAAAAAATTACTTTTGTGCAGAAAAATAAATAATTATAACCATATAGGCTTATAATATTGGCTACCTATTCAATATTGTAGTATTGGGAAATATAGGTATCTCGTAATTATTTCTATTCTGAGGCTTCTCTCTATGAAGAAATTTTTTTAAAAAAGAGACTTGGAATAGAAGGCCAAACAGTAAGCCTTGGCCATGAAAATATGGTTAAAATATGGTTAACAGGTGTCTAATTTTTTAGTTCCCTGACTTCAGGGATGGAGATATCTAAAATGTGAACATGTGCTTTAATATTGGGGATCTAAACTCCAATTAACTCCTTTGGTAAGTTTTCTAGTATTTTATAACCCCTGTTACATGAGATTTCTTGTAACTAAATGAAATTTCTCTTTTTTGTATTCTTAGCTTATTCATTCTTTCATCCAACCAGTGTCTCCTCTGTCATGTACTGTTCTAGATCCTGAAGATACAGCATTTAATAAAACAAATTCCCTAACTTCATACTATTTACATTCTAGTGAAAGGACACAGACAAAAAATTTTTAAAAGACACATTAATTATAAAGTATGTCAGATGGTAAGAAATGCTATAGACAAAAATAAAGAAGAGTAAAGAATAATGGACAGTGCCAGTGGGTAGAGAATGGGGATGGTCAGAGAACACCTCATTTTAAAGAGAAATATAAGCAGAGAATGAGCCATGTGGCTACCTGATGGAAAATGTTCCAGGCAAGGGACTAGGAAGCATAAGGACACTGGGCAGGAGTATGCTGGCATGCTTGAAGAAAAGCAAGGAGGCCAGAATAGCTGGTACTAAGTGAGCGAGCTTATATTTTCCTTATTCTATTCTTCCTGGAACAGAGAGCACCTGTTCTCTAAATAACCACCTTAGTCTTTTCTTGTTTAGTCTTCTTCTAATCCTTCATAATTTGCTTATAATTCCATTCTCTAGCTTTTTCATTGACTTTAAATCACTTCTGGAAACTTACTCCATTCTTCCAGCCATGCCAGAATGTAGACAAGAGTCTTTTCTTTAATTTCAGCAGTCTTGGCACAAGTAACTATTTTCTCCAGCAAACTTGCTCTCCATTTCTTATGTTCTGTAAGGGATATTTCCCTTCCAGAGTGCACATTCTCATCCATAGTATAGCGATTTATTATCCACTGCACATTCTGCATGATGTCACCCAGCTGCATATTAAGGTCCTATAAGAATAAGAAGGGAGAATATATTAATAAATCCTCTGTTTGACAGTAAGCTTTGACCACCTTTCTTCCCAGAATGTCAGTGACAGTCACTATAAAGCTGTCTAATCAAAGGCTTGCCAATTCTAGTTTTTTGTTGTTGTTGTCTTTTGTTTGTTTGTTTGTTTGTTTTTGGCTGCACGGCATGTGAGATCTTAGTTTCCTGACCAGGGATCAAATCCGCACCCCCCTTGAGTGGAAGCATGTAGTCTTAACCACTGAACCACCAGGGAAGTCCCCTAATTCTAGTTTTTCTGTGAGTCTCAGATTTTCCTCTTAAATTTTTTTTCTCTGCCTTCATCCTAGCATTGCTATGATATAATGAAAAGAATATTGGGTCTGAAACCATATCTGGATTCCAACTCTAGCTCTCTCATTAAAATGACTTTTAATAAATCACTTAACAATTCTGAGCTGCCCTGACTCATCTGTAAAATAATGCAGATACTGAGTTTACAGTTGATGTGAGACACGTAAGATGTGTGAAATGCCTTATAAACTGTGGCTGCTATAAACAAACTAATTAATTACTAATTAATTAAAGGAAGTTACTTCTTTTTCTTTTTTTAATCAATGCTTACAACTGGAAAACAGCTATCAGAATATTCCACGACATGATTTCTACTTCATTATTTCCCCTCCTCAAAAATCTATCAGCAAATTCTCAGTGGGGGTAATTACTGCCTCATATGGGCATTTAGAAATTTGTGGGGACTTCCCTGGTGGCGCAGTGGTTAAGAATCCGCCTGCCAATGCAATGGACACGGGTTCCATCCCTGGTCGGGGAAGATCCCACATGCCGTGGAGCAAATAAGCCCACGCGCCATAACTACTGAGACTGCGCTCTAGAGCCGGCGAGCCACAACTACTGAGCCCACACACTGCAACTACTGAAGCCCGCATGCCTAGAGCCCGTGCTCCACAACAAGAGAGGCCACTGCAATGAGAAGCCTGTGCACCCCAACAAAGAGTAGCTCCCGCTCACCACAACTAGAGAAAGCCCACACACAGCAATGAAGACTCAACGCAGCCTAAATAAATAAATAACTTAAAAAAGAAATTTGTGAAAGCATTTTTGGTTGTAACAATGAATGGGAGGGAAGATTTATTTAGTAAAAGGTGCTAAGGGGTGCCAGCCCACCCAACAGTGCAATGGACAGTACACATGTTAAAGAATTGGCCCAGCCTGCATAAATTTTGACTGTCCCATGGGATATTTACATAGGTTAAAAAAAATCTGTTTATAATTATCTGAGCCTAGAAACTTACTCTTTTTAAAGTATAAATGCAGAATAATTTTTTACGGAGTTTCATTGCTTACTGAAATTTCCAGGAATGCAAATATTTTATAAATCAAAGGAAAATATTCTTTAGAATTTCTCCAATAAAATGTCACCATTCTGAAACACCATAGTACCAACTAGCAATGCACTACTGCTAATATGATGTAGTGCCAGTACAATAAACCTGCATTTGTATCAGCCTATATTTGTAGCTTTCATATTTATTTTAATTCTACATAATTAATACATAATTAATACATAATTAATTCTACATATCTACTTCTTTGTTATGTCTTCTACTGAAGTTTGACCTAGAATTTACACATTGAAATGTGTGTTATTATAAATTAGCACTTATATTTACCCTCACATATTAATTTTTTAAAGTATGAGTATAGATATTTTATCTATGAATTTCACTTCAGAGGAACAAAGGTATGTTAAAAATATTTTAAAAGGGAATGGTAAATCTGATAGATGGAGAATCACTGCTCCATCTTTTCCAAATTTATCAATTACTCTCTCAGTTTGGCTTCAGACAAACTGAACTCTCTCTACACTCCTTACAATAACATTAAGATTTGGATTTTGCAAGCCAAGTCACTATGTCAAAAGAGTAATCAGGGCTTCCCTGGTGGTGCAGTGGTTGAGAGTCCGCCTGCCGATGCAGGGGACGCGGGTTCGTGCCCTGGTCCAGGAGGATCCCACATGCTGCGGAGCAGCAGGGCCTGTGAGCCATGGCCGCTGAGCCTGCACATCTGTAGCCTGTGCTCCACAACGGGAGAGGCCACAACAGTGAGAGACCCACGTACCGCAAAAAGAAAAAAAGTAATCAAATGTTAGGTGCTGGAAATACTGCAATCAGAAATAGGTAATGCATTTGCAGCAAATTATCAAAAATACAGGAGAGCAGAGACAAAGTCTGATAAGCCGTGATGAAGAATAACATTACAAACTAACACACAGCATGGTGATTAAAGAAAGAGTATCACCAACTTCTCATAAATTCTCCCAGAAAATTCAAGAGAAAGGAACCTTTCTCATCTCATTCTTTGTGGCCAGAATTACCCTCATACCAAAGTCAGATAAAGATACTGCAAAACAAAACAAACAAACAAAAAAACCCTACAGACCAACATCTCTAAACATTGTTGCAAAAATCCTCAACAAAATACTAGCAAACAGAATTAAACAACACATTAATAGAATTATATACCATGACCACGTGGGGTTTATTCCAGGGATGCAAAAATGGTTCAACATGTGAAAATCAATGAATGAAATGTACCAAATTTACAAAATGAAGGGGAAAAATATCATATGATCATCTCAATTGATGCAGAATAAGCATGTGACAAAATTCAACACCCTTTTGTGATGAAAACTCTCAACAAAGCAAGTATAGAGGGAACATACCTCAATATAATAAATGCCATATATGACAAGCCCACAGCTAACATCATACTGAAAAGTGAAAATCTGAAAATTATTCCTCTAAGATTAGGAACAAGGCAAGGATGCCCACTCTTACCAGTTCTATTTGACATATTACTGGAAGTCCTAGCCAGAGTAATTAGGCAAGAAAAAAGAAATAGGGACTTCCCTGGTGGTGCAGTGGTTAAGAATCCACCTGCCAATGCAGGGGACACGGGTTCAATCCCTGGCCTGGGAAGATCCCACATGTTGTGGAGCAACTAAGCCCATGTACCACAATTACTGAGCCTGCGCTCTAGAACCTGTAAGCCACAGCTACTGAACCTGCATGCCACAACTACTGGAGCCTGCATGCCACAACTACTGAAGCCTGTACACCTAAAGCCCGTGCTCCACAACAAGAGAAGCCTGCGCACAGCAACGAAGAGTAGCCCCCACTCACCGCAACTAGAGAAAGCCCACCAACAGCAAAGACTCAACGCAGCCAAAAATAAATAAATAAATAATTTAAAAAATAAAAAAATAAAAGACATCCATATTGGAAAGGAGGAAATATTATATTTGCAGATGACATAATCTTATATATAGAAAACTCTAAAGATTCCATCAAAAGGGACTTCCCTGGTGGCTCAGTGGTTAAGAATCCACCTGCCAATGCAGGGGACATGGGTTCGATCCCTGGTCCAGGAAGAGTCCACATGCCATGGAGCAACTAAGTCTGTGCACCACAACTACTGAGGCTGTGCTCTAGAACCCACAAGCCACAACTACTGGGCCCGTGTGCCACAACTACTGAAGCCTGCATGCCTAGAGCCCATGCTCCACAAAAGAGAAGCCACCACAATGAGAAGCACACCGTAACGTAGGGTAGCCTCTGCTTGCCACAACTAGAGGAAGCCTGTGTGCAGCAACGAAGACCCAACACAGCCAAAAAAAAAAGTTTCCATAAAAAAACAACAGCAACAACAACAAAAAACAAACCTGTTAGAACAAATAAATGAATTCATGAAAGTTGCAGGATACAAAATCATACACAAAAATGTTTAATTTTCTATATACTAATAATGAACTCTCAGAAAGAGAAATTAAGAAAGTAATCCCATTTACAACTTCATCAAAAAGAATAAAATACCTGAGACTAAATTTAACCAAGGAGGTGAAAGACGTGTATATTGGAAACTACAAGACATTAATGAAAGCAATTGAAGACACACATGGAAAAGTATTTCATGCTCACACACTGCAAGAATTAATATTGTTAAAATATCTATACTACCCAAAGCAACCTACAGATTGAATACAATCCTTTTCAAAATTCCAATGACATTTTTTACAGAAATAGAACAAAAAATCCTGAAATTTTTTTACAGAAATAGAACAAAAAATCCTAAAATTTGATTCTTTTGGAATCATAAAAGACCTTGAAGAGCTAAAGCAATATTGAGAAAAAAGACAAAAGCTGGAGGCATCAAGCTCCCTGATTTCAAACAATATTACAAAGCTATAGAAATTAAAACAGTACAGTATCAGCATAAAAATAGACACATACATCAATGGAACAGAAAAGAGAGCCTGGAAATAAACCCACACACACATATCATCAGTTTATGACAAAGGAACCAAGAGTATACAGTGGGGAAAGGAAAGTCTTTTCAATATATGGTGCTGGGAAAATTGGACAGCCACATGCAAAAGAGTGAAACTGGATTTCTGTCTTATACCATACATAAAAATTAACTCCAAATGGATGAAAGACTTGAATGTAAGACCTGGAACTATAAAAATTCCTGAAGAAAACATAGGTAGTAATCTCCTTGACATTGCTCTTGGTGATAATTTTTTGGATTTGACACCAATAACAAAGGTAAAAACAGCAAAAATAAACAAGTGGTACGACATCAAACTAAAAAGCTTCTGGGGACTTCCCTGGTTGTCCAGTGGGTAAGACTCCATGCTCCCAATGCAGGGGGTCTGGGTTCAATCCCCAGTCAGGGAACTAGATCCCACATGCATACCATAACTAAGAGACCACATGACACAGCTAAGAGTCTGCATGCCGCAACTAAGCAGTCCGCATGCTGCAACTAAAAGATCCCATATGCTGCAACGAAGATCCCAAGTGCCTCAACTAAGACCTGGTGCAGCCTAAATAAATAAATAAATAGCTTCTGACAGCAAAGGAAACCATCAACAAAATGAAAAAGCAACCTACCAAATGGGAGAAAATGTTTGCAAATCATATATCTGATAAGGGGCTAATATTCAAAATATGTAAAGAACTCATACAACTCAATAGCAAAAACCCAAACAATCTGATTTAAAAAATGGACAGAAGATATGCATAGACATTTTTCCAACGAAGACATACAGATGGCCAATGGGTACATGAAAAGATGCTCTACCATTATTAATCATCAGGGAAATGCAAATCAAAACCACAGTGAAATGTACCTCACACCTGTTAGAATGGCTATTATCAAAAAGACTAAAATTAACACTTCTTAGTGTTGGCAAGGATGTGGAGAAAAGGGAACCCTTGTGCACTGTTGGTGGGAATGTAAATTGGTGCAGCTACTATGGAAAACAAAATGGAGTTTCCTCAAAAGATTAAAAATAGAACTACCATATGATTCAGCAATTCCACTTTTGGTTATTTATCTGAAGAAAACAAAAACACTAATTAGAAAAGATACTTGCACTCCCATGTTCACTGTAGCATTATTTACAATAGCCAAGATATGGAAACAAACCAAGCATACAAAAATATACAATGGAATATTAGTCAACCACAGAAAACAATGAAGTTTTGCCATTTACAACAACGTGGATGGACTTTGAGTGCGTTATGCTAAGTGAAATAAGTGAGACAGAGAAACACAAATACCGTATGATCTTTCTTATATGTGCAATCTAAAATAAAACTAAATTCATAGCTACAGAGAACAGTTTGATGGTTACCAAAGGTAGGGGTAGGTACAGTGTGAAAAATGGGTGAACTATTTCTTTTTTTTTTAGTTTAGTTTAAATAAATTGATTTTTAAAAATCAGTTGTGGGGCTTCCCTGGTGGCGCAGTGGTTGAGAGTCCACCTGCCGATGCAGGGGACACGGGTTCGTGCCCTGGTCTGGGAGGATCCCACATGCCGCGGAGCGGCTGGGCCCATGAGCCATGGCTGCTGGGCCTGTGTGTCCGGAGCTTGTGCTCCACAGCGGGAGAGGCCACAACAGTGAGAGGCCCGTGTACCACAAAAAAAAAAAAAATCAGTTGTGTTGTTATACACTAACAGTTAACAATCTGAAAAGGAAATTAAGAAAACATTTCTACTTACAGTAGCATCAAAAGAATAAAATACTCATAATAAACTTAACCAAGGAGATGAAAGACAATGTTAAAACATCAGTACTACTGAACCAATCTACAGACAGTATAATCCCTAACAAAACCCCAATGGTGTTTTCTGCAGAAATAGAAAAATCCATCTTTAGGATTCATGTGGAATCTCAAGGTACCCCAAATACCCAAAACCATCTTGAAAAAGAGGAATAGGGCTTCCCTGGTGGCGCAGTGGTTGGGGGTCTGCCTGCCGATGCAGGGGACACAGGTTCGTGCCCCGGTCCGGGAAGATCCCACGTGACGTGGAGCGGCTGGGCCCGTGCACCGTGGCCGCTGAGCCTGCGCGTCCGGAGCCTGTGCTCCGCAACGGGAGAGGCCACAGCAGTGAGAGGCCCACGTACTGCAAAAAAAAAAAAAAAAAAAGAAAAAGAGGAATAAAGTTGGAGAGCTCATACTTCTCATTTTCAAATATTACTATAAATCTACAATAATTGAAATAGCATACTGTTGGGCTTCCCTGGTAGCGCAGTGGTTGAGAGTCCACCTGCCAATGCAGGTGACACAGGTTCGTGCCCCGGTCTGGGAAATCCCACGTGCTGCGGAGCAGCTGGGCCCATGAGCCATGGCCACTGAGCCTGCGCGTCCAGAGCCTGTGCTCCACAACAGGAGAGGCCACAACAGTGAGAGGCCCGTGTACCGCAAAAAAAAAAATAATAATAAAAAATAAAAATAGCATACTGTCATAGAAGACATATAGACCAGTAGAATAGAATACAGAGCCCAGAAATAAACTTTTGCATATATGGCCAAATAATTTTTGACAAGAGTGCCAAGACCATTCAATGGGAGAGGACAATCTGTCAACAAATGATGTTGGGAAAACTGGATACCCACATGCACGAATGAAGTTGGACCCTTATCTTATACTATATACAAAAATTGACTCAAAATGGATCAAAAACCTAAGCATAAGACCTAAAACTATAAAACAGAGGAAATGTAGAGAGAAAAGCTTCATGACGTTGGATTTGGCAATGATTTCTTAGATATGACACCAAAAGTACAGGCAATAAAAGTAAAAATAGATTGGACTAAATCAAAATTTAAAACGTGCATCAAAGGACACAATCCACAGAGTGAAAAGTTAACCTATGGAGTGAAAAAAAATTTTGCAAATCATATATCTAATGAAGGGTTAATATCCACAATATATAAAGAACTCTTGGGACTTCCCTGGTGGCACAGTGGGTAAGACTCCACACTCCCAATGCGGGGGCCCAGGTTCGATCCCTAGTCAAACCCAGTGTGGGATCTGAGAACTAGATCCCACACGCATGCTGCAACTAAGAGTTCACATGCCACAACTAAGGAGCCCATGTGCTGCAACTAAGACCCAGTGCAATCATATGAATAAAAAAATATTTTTTTTAAACTTATTTAAAAATAAACTCTCAACATCAAATAAATAAATAACCCAATTCAAAAATGGGCAAAGAACTTGAATAGACATTCAAAGAAGATATATAAAATGGCCAATAGATATATGAAAAAAATCTCAGTATCACTAATCATTAGGGCAATGCAAATCAAAACCACAATGAGATACCACTTCATACCCATTCAGATGGCTACTATCAAAAACAAACAAGTGAAAAATAGAAAATAAATGCTGGCAAGGATGTGAAAATTGGAACTCTTGTGCACTGTCGGTGGGAATACAAAATGATACAGCCATTATGGAAAATGTATGGCAGTTCCTCAAAATATTAAAAATAGAATTACCATATGATCCAGCAATTCTACTTCTGGTTATATACCTGAAATAATTGAAAACAGGGTCCCTAAGAGATCTTAGTACACCTGTGTTCATAGTAGCATTATTCACAATAGCCAAGAGATAGAAGCAACCCAAGTGTGCATTAACAGCTGAATGGATAACAAAATGTGGTATATACATACATTGAAATGTTATTCAGCCTTTAAAAGGAAGGAAATTCTGACACATGGTACTTGGATGAACCTTAAAACATTAAACTAAGTGAAATAAGCCAGTCATAAAAAACAAATACTGTATGATTTCACTAATATGAGATATCTAGAATAGTAGAATTTATAGAAACAAGTAAAATGGTGGTTTCCAGAGGCTAAAGGGAAGAGGGAAATAGGGTATTGTTGTTTAATAGGTGTAGAGTTTTAGTTTTGCAAGATGAAAAAGTTCTGGAGGAATCCCCTGGCAGTCCAGTGGTTAGGACTCTGTGCTCTCACTGCCAAGGGCTGTGCAGTGGGGCCAAAAAAAAAAAAAAAAAAAAAAGATGAAAAAGTTCTGGAGGCTGATTGCACAACAATGTGATTATACTTAATACTACTGAACTATATACTTAAAAATGGTTAAGATGGTAAAATTTATGTTATGGGAATTCTACCACAATTAAAATTAGACAAAAACATTTTTTAATTAAAATAAGGAGTAATCAGATGGTAAGTGCTGGAAATATTGCAATAAGAAACAGATGATCGGGCTTCCCTGGTGGCGCAGTGGTTGAGAGTCCGCCTGCTGATGCAGTGGACACGGGTTCGTGCCCCAGTCCGGGAAGATCCCACATGCTGTGGAGTGGCTGGGCCCGTGAGCCATGGTTGCTGAGCCTGCGTGTCCGGAGCCTGTGCTCCACAACGGGAGAGGCCACAACAGTGAGAGGCCCGCGTACAGCAAAAAAAAAAAAAAAGAAAAGAAAAAGAAACAGATGATCCAGTTGCAGCCAGTAATTTAAGTCAGGTATACAGGAGAGCAGAGTCAAACTTTGCTAGGTCAAGTGATGAAAAATAACATTACAAGCTAACCAGCTACTCATAAATTCTTCCAGAAAACTGAACAGGAAAGAACATTTCCCAATTTATTCTTTGAGGCCAGCATTATCCTGATACCCAAGCCAGACAAAGACATAAGAAAATAAACTATATGTCATATTCTTTATGAACACAGTCACAAAAATGCTTAACAAAATATTAGAAATTAGATCAAACAATGGACTGAAAAGAAAACATTATGAACAAGTGGAGTTTATTCCTAGAACACAAGGTTGATTCAAAACTGGAAAATTAATAAATGTAAATGACCATATCATTAGTCTAAATAAGAAAAAACATATGATCATCTCAATAGATGCAGAAAAAGCAGCTGACAACATTCATTCATGTTTTTTTTTAATTCTATAGCAAACTAGGAATAGAGGATAACTTCCCCAACGTGATGAAGAACATTTACAAAAAATTTACAGCTAGGATTATACTTAATGGTGAAAGTCTAAATTGCTCTAAGGATTCATTTTTATTCAATCTTGTATTAAGGTCCTACCCAATGCAATAAAGTAAGAAAAGGAAATAAAAGAATATTCATTGGAAAGGGAGAAATAAAAGGTTTGTATTTACAGACCAAACAAAAACAAAAATCAAACAAACAAAAAACTGTCTGTGTAAAAACTCCGAAGGAATCTATAAAAAAGAGCTGCCAGTATACAAAAATCAAAATCATATTTCTATACACTAGCAATAAACAATTGGAAATTGAAATTTAATAAAACAGTACCATTTGCAATTAACACTAAAAACATGAAATACTTAAGTACAAATCTAACAAGATAAGCGCAAGATCTGTACATTGAAAATTACAAAGCATTGATGAAAGAAATCAAAGAAGATCTAAATAAATGATGACAATTCTAAGCACAGACAAAGATGTAGAGCAACTGGAACTCTTAACTTTCCCAGTGGGAATGCAAAATAGTAAAGCTATTTAAGATAACAGTTTGGCAGTTTTTTGTAAACGTATGCTACCATATGACCTAGCAATACCATTCCTAGGTATTTAGCCAAGAGATGAAAACTTATGTTTATACAAGAATTTATACATGAATGTTTGTAGTGACTTTACTTGTAATTGCTCCAAACTGGAAACAACCCCAATATCCTTAAACTAGTGAATGCATGCTTTATGCTAAGACAGATTCAAATGATGTAGGGTATGATTCCCTTTGTGTGGCATTCAGGAAAGGGAAAACTATAAGGACAGAAAACTAATGGCTTCAGGGGTCTATCAGCCAGGGAGGGGTTGGCCACAAAAGGGCATAAGGGGATTTTTCGAGGAGACAGAATTGTTTTAAATCTGAATTTTGATGGTGACGACATGTCTTTGTCAAAACTCTTGAACAGTATACCAAAAAGTGGGAATTTCACCTTAATTAAAAAAAAAGTTACAGGCAGTAGAATCAGACTACCTGGATTTTATTTTATTTTTTTAATTTTTTAATTTTTTTGGCTGCATTGGGTCTTCATTGCTGTGAGCGGGCTTTCTCTAGTTTTGGTGAGTGGGGGCTATTCTTTGTTGTGGTGCACGGGCTTCTCATTGTGTTGGCTTCTTGTTGCGGAACACGGGCTCTAGGCACACAGGCTTCAGCAGTTGCAGCACTCAGGCTCAGTAGTTGTGGCGCACGGGATTAGTTGCTCTGCGGCATGTGGGATCTTCCTGGACCAGGGATCAAACCCGTGTCCCCTGCATTGGCAGGTGGGTTCCCAACCACTGCACCACCAGGGAAGTCCCACACTACCTGGATTTGATTCAGATCCACCACGTGTAACAACTATGACCTTTAGGCAGGCCTCAGATAGTCTCAGTTTCCCATCCGTGAAATAGGATTAATAGTAATACCTATCCATGTTGAATTATCATGGGAATTAAATGAGATAATCTGTAAATAAACTTTTACCATAGGTAACATGGTAAACACTTTAAATGCTACCAGGTTATTAAGTGCCTACTATATGCCAGAGGGATGAAAGGGTCAAAGTAAGAAGGGTAGAGAAAGCACCATAACCTGGAGCAGAATAGAACGTGAGAAGCAGATAATAGCAATAGCAAAATGAACACAGTGTACCTATTCTCCAGCTGAAAAAACAGAAAATCTTTAAAGTCTCCTGTGTTCCCCATATCAATTGCATCCCTTTCCCAATGCCCCGAGATAAATACTATCATGAATTTTAATCTCTATATTTTTAACACTGTAGTAAACTGAAGGACGTCCCCATCCCCCAAAGATATTGTTAAGAGCACAAGTTCCTGCACAGTGAGGCCAAACAAATCTAAATGTCGGAGTTTGGAGCAGAGAAAGGTTTATTGCAGGGCCAAGCAAGGAGAATGGGTGGCTCCTGCCCAGAAACCCACAACTCTCCAATGGTTTGGGGAGAGAAGTTTTTACAGGCAAAATTGGGGGTGAGGGCTGCAGGGTGTGTGACTTTCTTCTGATTAGGTTGGTGGTGAGGCAACAGGGTGGTGCTCTAGGAATCTTGTGTTCAGCCTGAAGTTACCATCCTAAACCTGGGTGGAGGCCTTAGTACCTGCAGAAGAACTCAAAGGTATTGTTATGTATGTTCCTTGCAGAGGAACCAGGACCCTGCCCCAAGGCTGCACTGTTGTTTCTTGACTGCTCCTCCTTTGCTTCTGCGTTCCCTCCCTTCCCTGATAAGCAACTATTTGAATCTGCCCTTTAGAAATCAGGGAGGTCGAGGAGGTTGAAAACTTTGCCTGCAAGTAAGAAAATGGGACACGGAAAGGATTTGTAACAGGGAGGGCTCCACAGGGTCTTACTCCATTTCAGTATCAGGTCATAATCCCAGGAATGTGTAAAAGTTACTTTATATGGGAAAAGGGTCTTTGCAGATGTGTTTAAATTAATGATCTTGAAGTGGAGAGATTATTCTGGATTATCTAGGAGAGCCCTATTGCAATCACAAGTGTCCTTATAAAAGGGAGGAAGAGGGACAAAATTTTACAGACACATACAGAAGAGAAGGTTCAATGTGAAGATGGAGCAGAGAGAGATTTGAATCTGCTGGCCTTGGAGATTGGAGTGATGTGGCCACAGACAAGGAATGCCAGCAGCTACCAGAAACTGCAAGAGACAAGGAATGGATTCTCAGAGTCCAGAGAGAGTGCAGCCCTGCTGATATCTTGACTTCAGCCCAGTGATGCAGATTTCAGACCTCTAGAATTTCTGACCTTTAGACTTGTGAGAGACTAAATATCTGTTGTTTTATACCATGTGGTTGTGGATATTTGTTACAGCAGTGAAGGAAACCATAATATGTCACCCCAAAATATGCCTCTGACATAAAAATTATTTTGAGCCGAAGGCTATTAAGAATCAGCAAACGTGGGAATCCCCTGGCTGTCCAGTGGTTAGAACTCCTGCTTTCACTGCCGAGGGCCTGGGTTCAATCCCTGGTTGAATCCCCGCAAGCTGTGTGGCACGGCCAAAAAAAAAAAAAAAAAAAAAAAATCAGCAAATGCCGGAAAAGCTCTGTCATCCCCCTGTTCTGCCTAAAGGCAGGATACAAATTCTTTTTACTGGAGATAGACTTATCAGCACCAGAGGAATCTGCAAAGAAACCTTACTCTATTAGTTTCCTCCCATATATTTACCTTCCCACAGTTTGCCACTTTGAAAGCCTAAAACTACTTTCCTTTTTTCTGTCATTTCTCCACAAATTTATTGTTCTTTGTTGAAGATGCTAACATAAGCCACTTGGAGTTACTCTTCCTTTAAATTTCTCCCAGGTGATGTGCACTGCACATGTTAGTAAAATGCTTTTCTCTTGTTAATCTGTCTTTTTGTGAAGGAGTACTAGCTGAAAACCTAAAATGGGTGAGGTAAAGTTTTCTCCCCTGTAGTAGAGACCACACACGCACTCACTCATGCATGTGCGCACACACACATCCTTAGACAGTAGATTGTGTAGTTTTGCTTGTTTTTTAATTATTCTCTTTATCCTTCAGTGACTTGCTTTTTTCCCTCAACATAGTGTTATTTTTAGTTTATACATGTTGAAGTGTATACCTATAGCTCGTTCATTTACACTGTTGTGTGTTTAGTATTTTATTGCACAAATATACTACAATTTACTTATCCATTACTATATTGGTTTGTTTTCAGTTTTGTGCTTTTACAGACGATAGTATAAAATTTTTGAACATGCCTCCTTGTACACATATGCAAGAGTTTTTCTAGAGCTATGCTGTCCAATATGGTAGCCACTTGCCACGTGTAGCTACTGAGAAATTTTAATGAGGCAAGTGTGACAAGAAATTAATTTTAATTAAACTTATTGAAATTTTAAAACTAATACGATTCATTTATTGGAAAACCTTTAAGTATTTTGGAAGAACTTGGTATATGAATCTAACTCTTCATCTATAAATTTTATGAAATCTAAATATCGATCAAGTATTTCTGATGAAAATTTAATGTGCAATTTGAGAGGTATTCTAAGAACAAATTACATGCTGAATTTCAGACAGTACGAAAACAGTGTATACCTCTTAATAATTTTTTTTATTGATAAACAACTTCAAGCTTTGAAGAGTAAATAGCTCTCAACCTAGAACTGTGTATCCAGCAAAATTATCTTTCAAAAGTATGAGGGTTATATGATATTAATATCATAAAAATATGTTGTAAAGAGTTTTCCATTTTTCTCTTCTCTGAAAAATTTGTATAAGTTTAATTTTCCTAGAAAATTTCCCAATTCACTAAGCTTTCTAAGTTACTGTCCCCAAGTTGTACAATATATTCTATATCCTCTTATCATTTGTTCAATCTCTGCTGCATGTACTGTTATATCACCACTTTCATTCTTTTTTAAAAAATATTTATTTATTTATTTGGTTGTGCTGGGTCTTAGTTGCAGCAGGTGGGCTCCTTAGTTGAGGCTACCCCTTTCATTTCTTTTTTTTAAGGTAGAAATGAGTTTTTTAATTAATTTTTTGGCTGTGTTGGGTCTCTGTTGCTGAGTGCGGGCTTTCTCTAGTTGCAGCGAATGGGGGCTACTATTCATTGCAGTGCAGGGGCTTCTCATTGCAGGGGCTTCCTTGTTGCAGGGCACGGGCCCTAGGTGCGTGGGCTTCAGTAGTTGTGGCACGTGGGCTCAGTAGTTGTGGCTCATGGGCTCTAGAGCACAGGCTCAGTAGTTGTGGCTCTTGGGCTTAGTTGCTTCACGGCATGTGGGATCTTCCTGGACCAGGGCTCGAACCTGTGTCCCCTGCATTTGCAAGTGGATTCTTAACCACTGCGCCACCAGGGAAGTCCACCCCTTTCATTCTTAATAGTGTTTATTTGCTCCTTTTCTTTTTTTTCTTGATCAACCGTTACAAAGATTGTTGAATTAGACTACTCAAAGAATCATTTTTTACCTTTCTTAAGCCTCTTCATTGTATTTTTTTCTATTTTTTAAATTTGTACTCTTAGTTTTTGTTATTTCCTTCATTTTACATTCTCTGGGCTTAATCTGTTGTTGTTTTTCCCCTAACTTCTAAGTTGTCTGTTTAGCTTATGCATTTTTAACTTTCTTTTCTAATATAAGGTATAAATTTCCCTGTAAGTACTACTTTCATTACATCTCATATGCATTTAACATAGTGCATTTATTGTTATTCTAAGTATGTTATTCTAAGTATTTTCTAATTTCTACTATGACTTCTTTGACTTATGAATTATTTTGGAGTTTTCCCCAATTTGTTTGTTTCTTTTTTTTTTTAGCCAACTTTTGTCCACTAATTTCTAATTTGGTTACATTGTGGTCTGTATGATATCAATTCTTTGAAAATTTTAAAACCTTTAATCTAAAATGTGGCCAATTCTGAGAAATGTTCCATTTGTGCTTAGAGAATATGTATTTTTCAGTTTTAATGCTGATTCCTGAATTTGTCCATTAGATGATGCTTGTTATTGTGTTGTTTAAACCTTTTACATCTTCAATGGGTTTTGTTAGCTTAATCAACCAATTATATTAAAATAGTAGATTTTTTTTCAATTTCTTCTTGTACTTGTGAAATCTTTTTCTTTGTATATTTTTAAGCTTTGTTACTAGGGGCATAGGCATGCGTGCAGTTTCAGAATTATCACACATGGAATTGAATCTGATCAATTGATAACCCTCTTTCTCTCCAGTAATACTTTTGTTTTTTTGGCTGCATTGTGTCTACGTTGCTGCCTGTGGGCTTTCTCTAGTTGCGGCGAGCAGGGGCTACTCTTCGTTGCAGTGCACGGGCTTCTTATTGTGGTGGCTTCTCTTGTTGCAGAGCACAGGCTTTAGTCACGTGGGCATGAGTAGTTGTGGCACGTGGGCTCAGTAGTTGTGGCTCACAGGCTTAGTTGCTCCACGGCATGTGGGAGTCTTCCTGGACCAGGGCTCGAACCCATGTTCCCTGCATTGGAAGGTGGATTCTTAACCACTGCACCACCAGGGAAGCCGTCCAGTAATACTTTTTGACTTAAAGTCTATTTGTCTGATACTAAAACAATTGCACCAACAGTTAATATTTGTCTGGTATATGTTTTGCCATCCTTTTGCTTTCAATTTTTTTGTCTCTTGTTTTAGATATCTTCTAAAGAGCATTTACTGAATTTTTTTCATCCAGTCTAACAATCTTTGTATTTTAATTTTTACTTTTGCATAGCTATTGAATACATCAGTCAGGGTCTAACCAGAAAAACAGAGAGAACATTACGTATGTAAAGCATTAAAAAAATTTAAAGTAGAGAATTTGTTACATATGTCATAGAAGAGCCAAAAGGCCAAACAGGGAATGAATGTGAGGCAACCAGAGATAGTAACAGCAGGAACAAAAAGAGGAGATTGTGTTACTGAAGCTCAGGTGCTTGGAAGCTGGTATAATAGGCCTGTCATGAACTGGATCCATGAAGGAGATACTCCAGAGACACTGCCCCAGTGAAACAGGGAGGGGGTCTACCTTCCTCCTGCCTTACAGCCTTTTGCTTTGCCTTCCTTTGTCCAAACCCAGTAGAAGCCTGCTGGCATAGGTGCTTGAGAAAGGCAGCATGCAGGGGTCTGTCCACCTCTCCTCAATTCCTTCCCATACCACATAATTCAGAGAAGACTAAGGGAACAGTAAACAGATCCAGGTCCAGCAGATTGATATATTTGCTTCATTTTTACCATCTATAATCATTCACGTTATTTCTAATTAGAATGATTACAAAGCACTAAATAGGATTGATTAGAATACTTTTCTAAGTTTTTCACCTTTCTTGCTGACTTTTGAATTGATTTTTTTCTTTTAGTAATAGCTTCCTTAAAAATTTCAACACAAATATTTGTAAATTAACACAGTCTAAGGTAAATCAATATCAATACACATCTTGGATAGTACAAGTAGCTTAATGCTTTAACACTGATCAATCTCTTTTTCATATGTTATTGTTGTCCAGTATTTTATTTCTATTTTTGTAAAGCTCCACAAATTAGACATTATTATTGTTTTATTGTTATTGTTTTATATACCTGATTTCTTTATATTTGCCTATGTTTACAATTTTATTTTCTCATTACACCTTTTTTCATATTAAACTTCTCTGTGATTACCTTCCTTCTTCCTCAGAATCATCCTTTAGAAGTTCCTTAAGTGAGGGTCTATTAGTAGCAAACCCTCTAAATTTCTCATTGTCTGAAAATGTCTTTATTTCACCCTCAAACTTGAAAGATTTTTTGCTGGATATGCAATTCTAGGTTGAGAGTTGTTTACTCTCAAAGCTTTGAAGTTGTTATCCCATTATCTTTGGTATCCATTGTTACTCTTGAGATAGCTGGGAGCATAAATGCCATTACTTTGTAGGAATCTCATTTTATTCTCTGCCTGCTTTTAAGATGCAATCTTTGTCATTGGTTTTCTGCTGTCTCACAACTATGTATTTAAATATTGATTTGATTTTTGTTACCTTGCTTGGGATTCTTTGGGATTCCTGAATCAGAATATTGATGTCTTTATCTAATATGTAAAATTCTCAGCCATTATTTATTTACGTATTACCTCTCTCCGGTCTTTTCTATTTTCTCCTTCTGAAAGTCTGACTAGAATATATTGGATCTTCATGTTGGTTAACCCCTCTTTTGTGGTTTCAATTTTTTCATCTCTCTGAGCTGCATTCTTTTTTTTGGCCATGCTGCGTGGCTTGTGGGATCTTAGTTCCCCGACCAAGGATTGAACCCAGGTCCATGGCAGTGAAAGCGCCAAGTCCCAACCACTGGACCACCAGGGAATTCCCCATGAGCTGCATTCTTAATAATTTCTTCACAATTTTCTCAGTTTATTACCTCTTTCTTTAGTGTTTAATCTGCTACTTCACCTGTCTATTGAGTTTGTGAATTTAATATTTTTATTTTTATGTTTAGAAATTTTATTTGGTGGCTTCCCTGGTGGCGCAGTGGTTGGGAGTCCACCTGCCAATGCAGGGGATGCAAGTTCGTGCCCTGGTCCGGGAGGATCCCGTATGCTGCGGAGCAGCTGGGCCCGTGAGCCATGGCCACTGAGCCTGCGCGTCTGGAGCCTGTGCTCTGCAATGGGAGAGGCCACAATAGTGAGAGGCCTGCATACTGAAAAAAAAAAAAAAGAATCCACCTGCCAATTATAGGGGACATGGATTCGAGCCCTGGTCTGGGAAGATCCCACAGGCCACGGAGCAACTAAACCCGTGCACCACAACTACTGAGCCTGCACTCTAGAGCCTGCGAACCACAACTACTGAGCCCACGTGCCACAACTACTGAAGCCCACACCTAGAGCCTGTGCTCCGCAACAAGAGAAGCCACCACAATAAGAAGCCCACGCACCACAATAAAGAGTAGCCCCCGCTTGCCGCAACTAAAGAAAGTCCGTGTGCAGCAACGAAGACCCAACACAGCCAAAAATAAATAAATAAATAAATTTATTTATTTAAAAAAAAAGAAATTCGGGCCTCCCTGGTGGCGCAAGTGGTTAAGAGTCCGCCTGCCGATGCAGGGGATACGGGTTCGTGCCCCGGTCTGGGAGGATCCCATATGCCGCGGAGCGGCTGGGCCCGTGAGCCATGGCCGCTGGGCCTGCGCATCCAGAGCCTGTGCTCCGCAACGGGAGAGGCCACAACAGTGAGAGGCCCACATACTGCAAAAAGAAAAAAAAAAAAAAAAAAAAAGAAATTCTATTTGGTTTGTTTTCAAAACTTCCTGCTCACTTTGAGAGAATTTTAATCTTATCGTATTCTGGTCATTTTTATTTTTTTAAACATGGTAAATGAGCTTAAATTCTACATCTGACAATTTTAAAAATCCAGTGTTGGTGGATGTGATTTCTTAGATTCTTGTTTCTGCTAAATCTTGATCATTGTAGCCTATTTCCTCTTCCATAAAACTTCTTTGCTGGGGACATCCCTGGTGGTCCAGTGGTTAAGACTCTGCCCTTCCAATACAGGGGACGTGGGTTGGATCCCTGGTTGGAGAACTAAGATACCACCTGCCCTGCGTACAGCCAAATAAAAAACAAAACAGAACAAAAAAACTTCATTGCTGAAAATATATTCAGTCTTGTGTTTAAAATACTTCCCTTGGGCAGGGTCTATATATCTATATATTCATTTTTGGCAAGATCCCTTGTGATTTCTTTAAAATTCCAGCTTGATTTTTAGGGGGATACAGAGTTAGCATGAATTCTGGTTCCAAACTCATATGAGCACCAATCTATTGGTAGGCATTCTAAGAGATTTTCTTTTCTTCTCTACCTTCCAGGCCCAAGACTGAACCAGTAAGCTTTCTTATTATTACCTTTGGTAGTATTGGGCAGTGGAATATAGTTAATTTACTGAGGATATTGTCTATCAAAGGTCCCAATTACATGCAAAGTTCTGTGTTCTGACCTCCCACCTTACTTGAACCCCGGACTTCTCTCATTCCCCCAAGCTTGTGTCTAGTTAAAATTCAAGTTCTAATCTCTACTTCACACTGTAAACAAAATTTAATTCCAGGTGGATTGTAGATCTAAATGTGAAAGGTAAACACAACATATAAATATACGTTCATTACTTTTTTCATATATAAAATGCAAGAAGCACTAAG
Organism: Mesoplodon densirostris; assembly: GCF_025265405.1. NCBI lineage: Eukaryota > Metazoa > Chordata > Mammalia > Artiodactyla > Ziphiidae > Mesoplodon > Mesoplodon densirostris. Next base: position 49,282,541 of record NC_082671.1, on the reverse strand, counting down.
CATAAAGTAAAAGAGAAATAAATTGGATTACATTAAAATTTAAGAAATTGCATTAGTCAATAGGCACAATTAGGAGCATGAAAGGAAATCCACAGAGTAAGAGAAAATAGTTGCAGTCCATATTATTAGTGAAGGACTTGAATCCAGAACATATAAAGAACACTTACAAATTAATAGAACCTGATAGAAAGACTAGGCAAAAGACATGAATGGTATTTCAATAAAGAGAATGTCCAAATGATCAATAATCACAAGAAAATGTGTTCAGTTTCATTAGTAACTAATAAAATGCAAATTAAAACCATAATAACATAGTATCATATACCCAATGGAATGGCTAAAAATAAAAGACTGTAATATGAAGTACTGGTAATGCTACAGAGTCATGGCATTCTTATAGATTGTTTGTGGAAGTCTAATTGGTACAGCCACTTAAAAAAACTCTTTGGGGGCTTCCCTGGTGGTCCAGTGGTTAAGAATCTGCTTGCCAATGCAGGGGACACGGGTTCGATCCCTGGTCCGGGAAGATCCCACATGCCAAGGGGCATCTAAGCCCGTGCACCACAACTACTGAGCCTGCGCCCTAGAGCCCATGCACCACAACTACTGAGCCCATGTGCCACAACTACTGAAGCCTGTGTGCTCTGGGACCCATGTGCCGCAGCT